>NC_072829.1:24307330-24632330 GCF_027744805.1 Dunckerocampus dactyliophorus | reverse complement strand
CAACTTTTCTGTTGCTCCATTGTGGGTTATTTTGTAGCCCTGATAAAAAGACCGTGTACCCCTGAAAGCCCTTCTCGAGTGCTTAAGCGACGTCAAGCCTGGTTGGCTCAAAATGTCTTAAACGTTCAATGAGGGGAACACTGAGGTTATCTTGCTGAATCACACCGGCACCCTTTAGGACCCCTCAAGAACCACAAACGTCCTCCAGCCACCAGATAGCCAGTGTCATGATAGACAGTGATCTTAAGTTTAATAAACGAATCAACGCCGTTGTTATCTTTATGACATTTTCAACAAGTCATGCACGCTTTTCATTAGTCGCGTCTGGACTACTGCAATGCACTTTACTCTGGAATAAGCCACAAATCACTCGCTCGCTTACAGTTAGTCCAGAACTCTGCGGGACGGCTTTTAACAGGAAAACCAAAAAAAGGAGCGCATCACCCCAAATCGCGCCTCCCCGCATTGGCTGTTTGTTCTTTTTAGAATTGACTTTTAAGATTTTATTGTCTGCGTTTGAGGCGTGGAATTGGACTGGACCCTCAGTACAGCTCGGAAGGTCCGAAGGCCAGCTCCAACTAGTGGTGCCTAAGACGAGACTTAAGACCACTCTCCCCCCTCATGTAAAAACCACCCCCACAGTTGAATGCTTAAAGTCTCGTCTTAAAACCCTAATTTATTTTCTGGTTTTTAACTCGGCGTGAGTTGTGTGGTCTTTTGTTTTCTTTTTAGTTTTGAATGCTTTTACTTATCTTAGTTTTTATTTGTACCCGTTTCTTTTATTTATTGTTCTTATTGTGTTTTGGTTTTTATTTGATTTACTAGCTTTTATTGTACTAATGTGTACTTTTACTTTTTATTATTTATTATTTTACTAGTTTGTGCAGCACATTGGAACCTGTTTTTATAAAATGTTCTACATAAAGTGGATTGGATTGGAAAAGAAAAGGAGAGACTTGGTGTTGGTTGTGTGATCCAAGATGGCTGAATAAACAAGCAATGCCGGAAGTAAAAAAAAAAGAGAGACTTAAGGTGAGAAATACGCGATTGTTGACAAAAACAGGGACACCGACACCACCGTCGTGTTTGCCCTGAGTCTATGTAACAGGATTTCTCACCTTAAGTCTCTGCTTTTCTTTTGATCACAGCTTCAAAATAACCCACAATGGAGCCACTAACTAATAGCAAAACATGAAGGTCTTTGTCAAATCATATCTTCAACGAAGGTAAAGGTGACCTTAAATGTTCATTTATCCCTTTCCATTGTCATTTATATGCATTTTGAAAGGTTTTCTGCATGTGAAACTATAATTGCAAAGGTATACAAACGTGTTTTGTGGTAACATTTTTTAGATTTGTGGTGTAACTGTGCTAGTTAGCAAAGAACTACAAAGTCAACTGCTGACGACATCATAGATGGGCGACGCAGATGACTTCCGGTTTTTGTTTCCATGTATTAGCAAGGGCATTTTGTGATTTAAAAAAAATACAGTAAAAACACAGTTGGACTCACACAGTGTATTAATAACACGGCAAGGTGCATATTGCACGCTAACGGGAAAATGTACGCAAAATTTTGGTGGAAGTTTTAGATTTTAACCCAAAAACACAGTAACCGGGGCGTACGCGGAGGTTCCACTGTACTGACAATAATACATGTTTTCATTGTCCTCTGCGTTGGACATGAGGACTTTCTACTACTTGTACCTTTTTGTATAAAATAGAAGTTACGGTTTTCAATGTTTCATTCCTGGCCAACATAGAGGCTCCATGTTTGATTAAATGTTACATTTGTTCCGCTCATCAAAACAGTGGAAAATATGATGGATGAAGGAATGATATATTCGATAGGAATTGTCCACTGCAAAGGATATTGCTGAAACAAAAAATTAATTTCCGTACAAGGCCTGCAAAACATACACATTAGGCTAATTGGAGACACTAAATAGTCCGACGGTGTGAATGTGAATGGTTGCTTGTCTTCACGTGTCCTGTGATTGACAGGTGACCAGTCCAGGGTGCCCCACCCTCACCTGTCACCCAAATTCAGCTGGCATAGGTTCCAGCTCGTCTGGGGGGCAAGCGGAATAAAGTCTATATACGGACTGTTTTCACCAAAGACGATTATTTAATACAATGACAATAGCAATTGAATTTTTTTCTGGGGATCAGCAGGATATTTCTCATTTTACTAAATATTTTCTTATTAAAAAAAAGATGGCTATATATGGGGGGGCACTGTGAGATGTAAAAACAAAGCAGCGACTCACTTGTCTCTAATTATTGTCTGCAATTCTCGGATCTGGTCATTGAGAGGAAGCAGTTTGAGTTGCGGTCCCAGTGGGTCTTGGTTTACAGGCTGCCTGCTGCTGTTAGCATCATTTGGCTCACTTGTGGACAACACTGCAGCCACATTGCTGTTGTTCGTAGCAAAGCGTACTTGCTTCATGGGGTGCTCTTGGCCGGTGTTGACACTGCTCATTTGCTGATTGTGGCATGGCATCCTGAGTGGAGTGGTGGGAGGCAGTAGTTTTCTTCTGGAAGTGCCCAAACTCACTGGCGACCTACTTTACACACACGTTAATCTGCCGTTTAACAAAGGGCAGCCAGACAACGTGTTTTACCTTTACCTTTGACTCCTGTCTTTAAAAGGAAAATCCCCAACTTAATCCATCTGGAATATTAGTGCCACATACACAAACCTTTGATCTACACACAAAGCCGTTTATATGTCAAACTATAGCCAATTCGCCTTAAAATCCCGGTGTGTAGCATGAATGCTCGCTTAGCTAGCTTTGACAGTGACAGCACGGTTGACCAAGCCGGATGTGACGTAGCCGGCATGCGCACGAACCCGCCTTCTCTTTACTTTCAACATGGCGCCGATGTTGGTGCCGCTAAAATGCGGCTTTAATTTCCAAAGACAAAAACTGGCACTTCTTCTTCAAAGGACATGCTCATATCACATTTGGAGTAGAAGCCACGGCGAGAACGTGACGAAGTATACGCGACAAAGTTCTTACCTGGTAAGTTAAAGTGAGGAGAGAGGGCACGGTGCTTTTTAGAGGGGGACTGTCATAACACAAGGACAGAGCTGGAAATAAGTTGTCAACTTCGCCCGCTGCAAAGTTTAATCAACTAAATATGTTTTCCTGTTAAATATGGTTGCTGTCTTATTTATGCAATGGCTGTGCGCATATAGATAAGCAAGATATGTGCTAACATGAGTTTCTGGTGTGTCATTTCTTTTACCTTTCCTAATGTTTACATTGGCACTGTTGGCACGACCAATACCTTAGCTTGAAATTTGTGTTTGATGATTGTGTGACGGTTGTATGACCAAAGGAGCTCGCCATACATGCAAGATATGTGTTTTTGGACTTAACACGTAGCCAGTTACAATCACGTGTTGAAGAGGCACGGAGGAGTCAGGGAACGTTAGATAAACTTGTTTGTCCCACCCAGTGCATTGACGTTTTTCTGCTTATGTCACGTAAACGACATAGCGGCACAGTCAAAGGTTAACCAGGCGACTCTATTATAGTAACTCATGTAAAAGTGAAACTCCCAAGATCTTGTTTCAGTTTTGATATGATGGGAAGTGTAAATGGAAGATATTTTTAAAAAAAAGAAGGCAAAACCACCACAATTTACTTTTTTGTTTTGTTTTTGGTGCTTCTGTATTGTAATGCCCACGCACAAAAGAGATAGTTAAGTGAAAAAATGTGAAACTCCCAAGATCTTGTTTCAGTTTCGATATGATGGGCAGTGTAAATGGAAGATATTTAAAAAAAAAAAAAAAAAAAAAAGGCAAAACCACCACAATTTCCTTTTTTGTTTTGTTTTTGGTGCTTCTGTATTGTAATGCCCACACACAAAAGAGACAGTTAAGTGAAAAAATTAGGACTCGCTATGGTGAAACTCTTTTACGTCTGAATTGTTGCACACCCCGTAAAAAGCCATCATAATGGCGGCGCTGTTATTAAATTTAAATTCAATCCCAGCGATTTAAAAAAAAAAAAAACTTCAGTACCAGCCATTTTAGACGATTTGGACTGATCTTTCAAGGCACACAGAATATTGTGTTCTTTGGCTATATAAACATTTGACATACCAAAAGAAAGATTAGACTCCTGTCTTTCATCAGAAAAAAAAGTTTGTTTCTACCTTTTTCCATTCTTTCGTCACCAGTAAACCAGCTTTTTGTGAGAAGGTACATTTCGAGCATAACTTTCACTTTGACGCATATTTTTGCTTTTGTGACAGGTCAAATATCTAAACCACTATACCAACATAAAGAACACAAAAAGGGGTTGTTTTACAGTAATATTACAATTAATCTAGCTAATATGCTCAGGCCGAAACGCTCGAAAGTCTGGTCGTACTTCACCTGAAAAGGTGCAGACTCCGGCACCTGCGACAAGGCAATATTGTACAAGCAACGTCTCATAAGCAACTCCATTAATACACAACTCGTGGATGTAAGAATAACTGGCAAACACCATTGCAACGGCATTCTAACATCGCCGTAATTTTTTTTTTTTTTTTTTTTAGCAATTACAGTATCTATTTCTGCTAAAAAATTTCCACTGAATCAAAGTATTGTAAAATCTTGCAATTTTTTTAATGCACATTCCGTGTGTGCTGAATTGCTGCTGGTTGTTGTTTTTTTGTGAATTTTATTTTATATTGGTAATTTTATCATTTTTTTGACTAGATATTTTTGTCTACATAGTGTGGATCAGGGGTAGGGAGGTCTCAAAGAATATGTGCATAAACTCTGCTATTGCTTTTAATCACTGCTCGATTATGCCTATTTTTAATGACAAATTACTACAAAATACTGTTTGAGTTGAGATCTGCTTTGTACATAACGTACAATCAAATATGTCCTGTCATACTTGTAGAAATAAAACCCAAGTAGCTTACCTCCGCTTTCATTCTGGTGAAGTTGTGAAAGTGTAGATGCATCCGTTTATATGCGCTAAATGGCCAATGGTATTTTTCACACACCTTTAGTGAGCCAGCTGTCACATCAGTGACCTGTGACCTCACAAATGTTCTTCTGGATGACTGGATAAGAGCGGAAGCTGCACATATTTTCGTACATTTTCGGGTGCTGTAAGTGTAATGCCAGCAGTTCCAATACTTATGTCCATAAAGTGTACATTACACCAAATAAGCAGTCCCGTATTACAGAAAGGGTAAAAACAAGAAGTTAAATTGGTGACATTTAAAACAGCCAATTGGCGCCAGAGGTTAAAAATGCAGTAAATCATCTGACCATGCAGCAACAGTTTTACATAAATAACATGCATTGGACATTCATGAGGGATGCAATGAAATGGTGAGTTGTATGTTTGTGATTTCAATGCAACGTGTTTTTCAGCTGAGTACGCCGCCACACTCGCGAACGAGCACGTGGAATGCAAACACAAGTGAAAGCCGTCGACGCATTTTGGAGGCAGCGAAAGTAAGTCGAGATGGGGAGTGCTTCCAGAAAATCCTGTGTGTTGATTCTCTCACTTTGTAACTTTAGATGTTTCACAGCATTTGCAGGTTACCGACAAACGAACATGCTGGCACGGAAATGCAGGAGGAGGTCTCAGTGCAGACCCCAAAAATGTGGTGAGAACGTACTTTTGCCTTCCTATTTGATGTCGAATTAATTGATTTTGCACAGGAAACAATTCACAGTCTGACTGATGGGACATATGGTGCGTGTTTGTTGATATATGCTTTTTGGAACGTGCAGATATAAAACACACTTCAGTATTCACTCACATATTCAAACAAATTAGGCATTTACATATTTGTCTCTTTACATGCGTATTTTTTATTATACTGCAAAACCAGTAATCCCCCGCAAGGTTGTCTAAGTGCAAACGTGTCAATGTCATAATAAAAAGATTATTCTCAATTTTATTGATCAGATTAGTCAAATGAGAAATGGTGAAAGTGTTTTCACATTGGACAGCAGTTCTAGACTCTTGAAATAGCAGTATTTATGTTGATTTAAAAACAGTGAATGGACATTACCTAAGCCCCATGTGGGTCAAAGAAACCTCTACAACTGCTGTAAATGTTAATCCTCTCTTCACACTGTCAAATATTACTTAATTGAATTTGATCAAAGGCAGGTGTTGACT
Source organism: Dunckerocampus dactyliophorus (assembly GCF_027744805.1). Classification (NCBI taxonomy): domain Eukaryota; kingdom Metazoa; phylum Chordata; class Actinopteri; order Syngnathiformes; family Syngnathidae; genus Dunckerocampus; species Dunckerocampus dactyliophorus. Next base: position 24,626,181 of record NC_072829.1, on the reverse strand, counting down.
ACAAGGTCGGTGTAATTTGCTGCCATGCAGCAGGGCTGTACCATGGAGCCTCCATATTGAACGGATTAAAGGAATTACTGCATCAACTTTGGCCTGCAGAGAGTCCCTGTGGCAGCTGTGTGCTGGAGTGTTGGTAAATAGACATGTTGGCAGCGGTGGACTCCCACTCTCAGCTGGGATGACAGCCCAGGTGTCTCTTGGGACTTGTAGTGTCAGGCCGGATAGCCATGTCTGCCTGGTGATTCTCTGAGATCCCCCAAGGGACTCCTGTGGAAATTCGATATTTTCTGTGACTTAGTCCATTGTTGGCTATTGACATGATTGGGACATAATTGTCGGCAAACCGATTGACCATATTTCTAATGATTGTGGAAAAATGTTAACAAATGGTAGTATAAATGCACTTGTACAAATAAAGCCTCCCCCAATAAACACCTTACCACTAATCGAAACCTTGTACCTTTGTAGTTCAGTAAATAAATGCCTCGAGCCACTATGATGAAACGGAGGCAACATGAGCTCACTTTTTGAGTTTGTGAGAATAAATTGCAGCTTGTTGTTCGAGATTTCGGTCTGCTACCTGACTCCTGCAGCCAGACAGCAGTTGTTGGTTGGGGTAGCTGCAAAAGCACTAACACCACCCAAGTGCTCAGTTTGTGCACTCTTTCTCTTTGCCTGCCTCCCTGCATTAGTGCAACAAAATATATACAGCAGAGTGCAAATTGAATTCCCCCCCAAGGGATCACAATTAGTATAATCCGTTTTTAAAACTGTAATTAAAATACTGTATATTAGGATTCATAATTTAAATTGATTTTCATGCGTGCGCATTACATGTTTTATTACGAGCAAGCTATGTGTTTGTTCTCAAACTGATGAGAGATTTTTCATGTTATTTGTTCTGCATAGCTGAAAGAGGTGAACTCAACCAAGATCCTGTCTGCCATGCTTTCCTATGTGTGGCCAAAGGACAGACCTGACCTACGGGCCCGGGTTGCCATCTCTCTGGGCCTGCTCGCTGCAGCCAAGGTACCTAATCAGAGGATTCTTTTCCTTCTTCATGTTATGCTGTGCCTACTTGCCTACATTTTCATATTCACATTCACATTAATACAAATCTCAGTTATGTTGCTTGGTACGCATCCTGCATCTCTGTCACAGTAAAATCTGAAATAACATAAACTCACTATCCATGCGTCCTGGAGACGCACTTCATTTTTTCCATGAAAAACGATACATTGTGATCAACAACTCGTGTTTAAAGTCAAAGTAACTAGCAAAAGAATTCTTGTCAGCAGAGCAGACGCTGTTTCAACCCTCTGCGCATCTGCTTGGCACCACCGTGATTCCCTGTAGAGCGTGTCGCGACATGCTAGTTTAGCCGCTACCAAAACAACTAGCCAGTCACCGCTCAGTTCAACAATTTAAAGATACAAATTTCATAGTAAATAAACCCACGTTTCCACTGCTCGATGCTGTGCTCATTCCTGTCGATAGTGTTTTAATGTTGAGGGAACGCGCTGTAATGAAATTTTAAAAAACGTACTCTGGTGACCAATGATGTACGGTGAGGTTCATGGCTGATGAGGCATTTACTTTTTGGAAGGTTTTTTTTTTATATTAACTAAGAGGATAACAAGAAAAGAGTTAAATAATTCACTAACTTGTTTTACAGTAAAAAATGTCTTCAAATTGTTTTCAAATACTTCTTAGTCCCATTTATTAATTTTTTTAAAACTAAAAAACATTTCTGTTTTTATCATTTTATATGTATATGAAGTACATGCAGCCTTTCCTTCTCCAGGAAAAGTTTTGCTACTTTGTTGTAAAAGTCTGATCACCACCTGGTGAGCTTGTATACAGTATTATTCCTCCATCTTGGCAGTCAAATTTATGCATTCATTATACATTATGCAGAGCATAAAAATATTTTGTCTGCATTTTGACTTTCTGCTAGCTAGTGCTGCTGCTGTCCCCCCCCCCCCCAAAAAAAGGGACCAACACCCTCCAGCTCATGCATGCCTGGCCCCTTCAGGATGCAGTGGTACTGCAAGTGCCTCCTGTATGACATTTCTATGTATTTTATTGTCCAATTAGCAAGAATAATGATGTCACACTTACATGAAATACATTACACAGGCTGTAGAAAGTCATGGTGTATAATAAAGGTTTCTGCAACATTAGAATAATGGTGAGCGTTTAGAACAGGGGTCGGCAACCCACAGCTCTGGAGCTGCATACAGCTCTTCAGCTTCTTTGTTGTGGCTTCCTTTGCAATGTTTGAATATTTTTCTACACCCTAGTGGGGAAAATGCGCATTTTTAGAGAAAACTAAAAATATTCTACTTTCTGTAAGACCGTGAATGCATCATGGATGAGTTTCTTTGGCTAAGTTCGGTGTTTGGATGAGTGCGAGGGGAGGGGAAGCCGGTGTGTTGCCTGCGTTCGTTGATGACAGAGATGTCTTTTCTCCCACGGTAAGCTAACATTAATATATCTCCCATAAAAGAACCATTTCAGAAGAAAAGAGTTTTTCATTCCGCACCAACAGACTTTTTGTCTTCTCTGCCAACGATGCTGGCTTACTTATATGCTTGATATGGGGCGACGACAAAAAAACGTTTTTCAAAAAAAGCAACCATTTTCTGAAAAGTAGTTATTTATTTCAAAGTAGACCTACACGTGTAACAGTAGTCATCTCTGCCGTACAGCCTTGCACACGCTGGGCTCGAACCGGCGACCACATACTGGTAAGTCTGAACTGGTGTTTGTTTGCTGTATGCTGTTGTAACAGGTAAAATCATGAAAGATTCAAACGTTTAAAAATGTATAAGCTGTTATGTTTTTCTTTGTGGGTGAGGGGGAAAAATGGCTCTTTTGGTTGTAAAGGTGCCGACCCATGGTTTAGAAGAAAACTGTAGCTCCCGTTACACAGATGAAACCATCTTTGCACTCTGCTTACAGTCGTTTACATTCAAATTTCACGGCCTTTGCTTTGTTTTACTGTATATTGTTGATTACCATTCAAGATTCAAAATGTTTATTGTGATGCGCAATAGTAGACACACAGTGGTAACACAGAGCAATGACTGTGGTTATTGACTATGTTCCTAAATAAAAATATCACAGCACGGGACGTTGCAGAAGCTCTGTTGTAAAAGTTGTGAGCGAAGGAAGTGACGTAGGCTGCCTCGCACATGCGTAGAATGGATCGTGTTTCTGGTACAAGTCGAGTAGTGACAGCAGTGGCGAAAAATACTTAGAATGGTGGTCGGCATTTTTGTTATGCTCGGACAGAGAAAGAAAAAGACTGTATTTTCTGCTTTCAGTACTAGTGATCAGCAGTACCCTAACAATGTCTGTATATCGCATTGTATCTGTAAACTGTTCACATTTGATATTTTATTTGTTTAATGTCAGATACATTTTGAACACAAATCAGTATATCCGTTAATTATAATCATATCATTCCATACCACAATCAAAGGACTTTAACACTATTAATTAAGAAAAAGAAGAATGTAAGAAATAGAAAGAAATGCATCATTTTTATTTGAGGACCCATTGAATTTCCCAGGGACCCACTCAAATCACCACCTGAGAGTCCCAGGGACTCGCTACATTGAAAGCCCATCAACGTCACTGAAATCTATATGTATTCTTTCACACCACTCACAGTGGCCTTGTTCTTTGTTCAGTGTACAGTTACAAAATGTGGATTTTTAGTCATGAAATGGATGTACTCTACGAAGTCCTTGGTTCTGTTGAGGCTAGCTGAAATAATTTCACACTTTACAAATCATTCCTTGCAGCCGTTACAGAGACTCTATTGCTGTCTGTTGAACACCAAGTTCTCCCTGCTCTCAAAATATGATCTTCCTTAGAGATTGGACCATCTTCTAATGTTTATGTCAGGGTGAAAGGTTGTGATCAGGCAACACGAAGATGCTGAAAGGTGTAGCGGTCCTCTAAAATCTCTCACCACAGGTCATTACAGTAAAAGGTGGCTTTTTGGAAATAAAAGCCATGCAGTTACAAATCCAAGGTTTTTATCTAAAGTGCTACTCACCTTACACAGGCATGTCCTTGCAGAGAGCAGCAACACTATCTAGAAAGTCTTTTCAGTTTGTGCATGCACACATCGTGTGTGGTTTGTTTTGGACAATGTATTGTAATTGCAGTACGGTTTTTAAAGCACTGTACTTTCGAAAAGTGTTTAATGTGCTTCGATTGTGGCTCACACAGCACTGCAGTTATCGCTATTATGTGTTGTTTCATTTTTATTAATTCTAGTCTGTACAACCTTTTACATTCATTTTCATGCAGGGTCTGTTGTTTTTTAAATATTTTTTAGAAATCTTAAAAATCAGTTCATCTAAGTGGTGTAGAGAGAAGAAACATTGTTGAGCTTGTTTGCGAGAATGTGTATTTCAGTAGGGGTTTTTTTTGTTTTTTTTTTTTAATGTGATCTCAAGCACATTGTGTTCTGCATTGACTTGACTGATGAAGAAACTCTCCTATCTCATCACGACTGCTTCCATCTTCCCTCGTTTATCGCGGTTAATTGGTTCCAGACACGACCGTGATAAGTGAATTTCCACGAAGTAGGATTCAATATTAATAAATTTAATATTTTTGTAGTTATATCGTAGAAAACAAGTTTACGATCTTGTAAATACAGTTTTTTAACATTATTAGAACTCTCTAGACATGAAGTAACACCCATATAGTCAGCTTTACCCAATATAGTAGATATAATCTGAGAAAATAAGACATATTAAACATAAATAAGATAACAGACTCGCACGTTAGCAGCTCCTTGTTTTTTTTTTTCTGGACAGCATACATCCTGCGGTGGCTATTGTCTCATCAATGTATTATAATGGCGGCTTTAGGTTTTACACTCTTATTACCCAATATAGTAGACAAAATTAGAGTAAATAAACCATTTAAAATGTAAATAAAAATACTGCTGTGTGTCACAGTAAATGTGTTCCCAGGGGACCTTAGTGGTGGGCGGACAGATGTGTGGAGGACAGGACGTGATGATAGGATGGTTAAGAGTTGACTTTTAGATTGTCGTAGGTTATGGCCCCAACAGCAGCCTGTGTTATTATTCTGATTATTATGTTATTATTATTGTGCCTGTTGTGAGATAATTTAAACCTGAAATAGATGCCTGGCGGTCATGTCTGGTGCTTGTCACACCGAAATACTGACACCCACTGGCCAATGTAGAATACTACAGTCACAAGTAGAACGCTTCTTCTGCCATGTATTTGTGTTGTAGTTCATTTAGTTAGTTCGTTTAGCCATTTTTATTGTGGAAAATGCTTAATTCAGGCCAAGAATACCATTAGCTTTAATATGTATTTTTTTGCTAATAGTAGGCCGTACGTATTCAACCAGAAAACTGCAGTCATTTATTAATTAACAAATCTTTGAACAAACGCGATAGAGAGAGAGGGTGCGATGCTCGAACCACGATGTAGTGAGGGATGACTGTATTTATAATTGTACAGACTAAGGAAACGTACCAAGAGACATTTCCATGTCTATGCCAAATGAAAGTAATTGTGGGTGTAAGGACCTGTGCAAGTCTAAATGAAAGTAATCGTGAGTGCATGATGTATTTTCTGCTGATGTGTCTCTAATTTATACTCTGTAAAACAATCACTTAGTCACAGCTGGCAAATAGATTCGTCCCCTCAGCATGGATTCCTGTAGTGTGTGTTAAAGAGGCGACAGCCTAAGTTCCATCCAACCTTTTATTGATTTCCTCTTCCTGCGCCTCCAGTTTGTCTACTTTTTAAATGGAACCATAATTTGTGTGTAGGCCATGTGTCAATTAGCTGAATACCAATAAATTGACCCAATATCTTCTGCAATGACATATCGGCAGCTACGGACTATCATTGTGTCAACAGTACCTGCATCTGTCTCTTAATGGAGCATGATCATGAATCTGTGGTTAAGATGAGGCGGTCTTTATAAGCCCAGTTATAATAAGCTTTGGCTTTTTGTGACATGGTAGCAAATGGCATATATTGTTTTTCCTTTGAGTGACTTTGAGGACATTTTTTTTTTTTTTTTTTTTGCTTGACTATAATACCAATGTCTATAAAATTGAGAGTCTTGGTGTGTGTTAATAGCTCTCCTGTTACATTATCGAGGCTGACATGTGACATTCATATATATATATATATATATATATATATACACACCCAATACATATGTGTGTATGTATAATTACCTTTACTGATACAAAATTATAAAGCTTTTGACAAGAAAATTCCAAGAAATTGGGTAGAAAGGAAAGTGCTTTGCTGCGTTGCTCCTGTGTTCTCTGGCTGCCCTAATGTGTTGCAAAGTGCCTACGTTGACTCACACAGCTGCCCCTGTGCTTTTAATTAGCCCTAATACCCAGTTCAGTTCCATTAGCACAGCAGCAGACACAAAACAAGTTGCAAAGAATTCACATGCAAGCACTGACAGCAAACATGTACAGTACATGTATGAAAATCAAGAAAGTTAACTTTGGGGGAAAAAAATAGATTTAAAACCTTCCTTTTGGGTCTGCAACATCATTGTGCAGATTGGCAGAATAATGGATTAATTGGTTATTTTGAATTTGATTTTGTGAAATAGATTGTCCATTAATTATGTCTTGAAGCAGGTAAGGAAAAGTGCACTACTTGGCTGCAACCACTAGAGGAGCTGTTGATTCAGTCTCAACTAGTTTGTGGTCCAAAGGACAGCATGAGGTCAGCTATGGGAAGTTGAGCTTCAACCACCAAGTTCTTCATAATGTCTCAGCTCTTCCAAGCAGCATTATTCTGCTCAATAAAACATTATCATTGAAACAGGAGTTCTGAACTTTGACAGAGAGACTGTCCCACCCATAAGAAAAACTGATCATTGATTTTTTTTCAGTAATCGATCAAGGAAATATGCACTACCCAAGACTACAAACATGTTACCAGACTATACTGAGGGTGTTTTTGAAACTGTTTCCTTTTTTCCTCCTCCCTCTCTGCCTTCCCAGATCACCAATGTGACGGTGCCCTTCATGTTTAAGTATGCAGTGGACGAGCTTAACCAGATGTCGGGACACATGCTGAACCTGAACGATGCGCCAAGCACTGTGGCTACCATGGCAACGGCCGTGCTGATTGGCTGTGAGTTCCAGACTTGTCTTGCACTAGCAGGTGCCGTGCTCATCAGAGGGGACTGTGGGACTGCCTATTATCTACAGGCTGACCTTTCTCGACGCACTTAGATCAGTGCCGTGCTGCCTTGTCCTCATTTTATTTACATTACGTGTTCTATATTTGAGAACGTTTTCTTCAATCCCGCACATATAATCCTAATCAAAATTTTAAGACCAGTGGAAAAATTGTAATAATTGACGTTTTGCCCCGTTGGATCACAAGGAGGTTCTAAGTAGAGCTTCAAAATGCAAAAAAGAAGAAACTGGAGTGAGACAAAAAAAAAAAACCTTTGAGTTTGCAATTTATTGCAAACCACCATTACACTGTGTTCCAAATTTATTATGCATTTAGGATTTTAGTATCATAAACATAATTTTTGTTTGTTTTTCAATGAAATTCATAAATGACATTGTGTCTTGGGGCTTTTTGGATTACTGATATCAATCTCAGACAACTGTCATAATTAGTTTGCCAGGTGAGCCCAATTAAAAGAAAACTACTTAAAAATGATGCGCCACAGATTTCAAGCAGTATGGGAAAGAAAAATTATCTCTCTGCTGACAAAAAAAGCATCATATGTTGCAGTGCCTTGGACAAGGCATGAAAACATTCAATAATTCACAAAAACCTTCATACGGTGAAGAAATTTGTAGCTGATTCAGATGATAGCCGGGATTGTGCTGATAAAAGCATAATAAGAAAGGTTTCTGCCAGACAAATTTATCGACTCGAGAGCACCTGCTAAAAAGCCACTGAAAAGCAGCAAACAGGTATTTAAAGCTGCTGGTGCCTCTGAAGTCCCACGAACCTCAATGTGTAGGATCCTCCAGAGGCTTGCAGTTATGCATAAACCTACTATTTGGCCACCCCTAACCAATACTCGCAAGCATAAACGGTTGCAGTGGGCCAACAAATAGATGAAGATTAATTTTCAAACAATCCTGTATACTGATGAGGGCCATGCAACCTTGGGTGTCCGGATGGATGAATAAGGGTATGGCCAGCGTATCTCAGCAAGGCTGTCATGTGAGCAAGGAGGTGGCTGAGTCATGTTTTGAATCAGAATCATTGGGAGAGGCCTGGAAGGCCTTTTATGGCCATTGAAGGTGTGAAAGTGACCTCAGCAAAGTATGTAGAGTTTCTGACTGACTTCTTCCCTCTTCCATGGTACGATATGAAGAACCGTACCTTCTGTAGCAAAATGACCTTCATGCATGACACTGCACCATCTCATGACACAAAGAATACCAACCTCTCTGTGTTATGGGCAAAACAGGAGAGAAACCCATGGTTTGGCCCCATTTTCCTCCAATCTCAACCCAATTCTTCAAGCAAAAAATCTATGAGGGTGGGAGGCAGATCACAACAAAACTGCAGCTGTGGGAGGCTATTCTGACATCTTGCAAAGCAGAAACGCTCCAAAAACTCACAAGTTCAGTGTAAGAATTGTGAATGTTATAATCAAAGACGGGATCTTACGTTAACATGTAACGTGGCCTGTTAAAATGTTAGTGATTGAAATAGCTTTTGCTTTCAGTACCTTAATATGTTGCAAAGTCAACAAATTACCATTTTCGCTCCTTAACAACCAGTGAAATGCTTTGAAACTCTGTTGTGCATAATAATGTGGAGCAGTGCATTTTAAGTTTTTATTTTTGAAAAAAAAATACTGTTATCATTGGAAGTTTTGTTCTCTAAAGGTTGATGACTTGAAAATTATGATGACTGTAATTTATATGGACTATTTAGTAAAATCAGAGAAAATTATCATTTGCATAATCATTTGGAACACGGTGTAAAGTGAAAGGCTGTTTATCAGCTGATTTAAAAGGTTTAAGACCACAGCAAATATGTGGATTCAATGTAATTTTTTTGTCAGGTACTCACACTGTCATGAGCTCTTGATGGCAAAGGCAAAAAAGCTTTCTCTCTTTGAGATTGTTGAGCTGCATAAACAAGGCCTCTTGCAGAGCGCCATTGCTGCTGAGGTTGGACGCAGTAAGTCATACACATAAGTCATTTGAAACTTCTTCAAATATCCTGAGGGTTATGGAGCAAAAAAGTAAAGTGGTAGACCCAAAAAAAATGTTACTGGCCCTGAGTCGGAGGACCCAGTTGGCTGTCCGTCATGACATGGGACGATCCTCGGCTGAATGAAGGTTGTTACTAGTGCCGAGTGCAGTCCAAAAACCATCGGACAGAATCTGCAAAAGAAGGATTTTACGAACAAAAATGCCTTCAAAGGCCTCGTCTCCTCCAATGCAACAAAATAACCTGTTTGGAATTTGCACAAGCGCGCCAAACACGGGACATGGAAGAAAGCTTTATTCTTTGATGAGAAAAAATGGAACCTTGACGGTCCTGATGGCTTCCAACGTTACTGACATGACAAGGAGAGCCCACCTAAGATGTTTTCCACACAGCACATCATAATCTTGGGTGCTTTCTCCTTCAATGGAACAACGGAGCTTCAGATTGTACAGGGGCGTCAAACGGCAGTTGGCTATAGAGATGAAGGCTGTAGAGATGAACAGGACAGCCCTGCTGTTCACAATGCCTGCCTGACTAACGGCTTCTTCCAGAGGAATAACGTCACTCTTTTGGACCATGCTGCGTGTTCCCCTGATCTTAATCCAACTGACATTTGGGGATGGATGGCAAGGGAATTTTACAAAAAATGACATCAGTTCCAGACACTGGATGATGCCATCTTCATCACCTGGAGCAACATTCCCACTAGCCTCCTGGAAACACTGGCATCAAGCATGCCCAAACCAGTTTTTGAGGCGATTAACAAGAATGGTGCTGTTCCGCTTAACGGTGTCCTTTTTTGGAAATGTTATTTCAATTTTAGGGAGTTTTGGATTTTTATTTTTAGCTATGGTCTTAAACTTTTTATTAGCTATTGAACAGCCTATTTTGGTTTAATGGTTGTTTGCAATGCTCTACTTTGAACCTCCTTAAGATTCAACAGTTCAAGATGTAAATTCTTGCATTTTTTCAACTAGTCTTAAAATTTTGATCAGGAGTGTATGCACTGAAAATGTTTTTTTTTCTGTAACAACCGTATTCTTCAAGGTAAACATTTCTACATCTATATATTTCTAAAGCGGTGTCACTGACATTTTGTTCTGTCTTTTGAAACTGGTTTCTGACAGAGGCCAGGGATATTTCTTTCTCTTGCTCTGTGTTTGTACACCTCATTTTTTTGTCCAAAGAGACCCTGTGCATAAAAGAGGAGTCAGAGGTGAGGTAGAGCTCTACCTTGAAGTCCTCTTCTGATTAGAGTATTTTTTCCCTGCAGTGCTGATGAAAAGCATAAATAGATAGGGAAAATAGTGACCTGGCACCTACTGCAAGTCTCTGTGCGTTTGAGTGAGATCAGCTTGGATACACCCTGTAGCCACTTATTTTAATGAGTCCACTTAGGTCTCTCTCAGTAGTGCTCGGTGAATAATTGGAGCACGTGAACAGGATTTCAGGCAGGATGAATTAGGATGACAAGGAAAAATGCACGTGACTCTCTTCACGAATGGAATTATATTTTTTTGCACCCTCTCTGAAATGCCCTGGGCCGGTGTCTTTGGCGGGGTGTGTAATTTGGCTGAAAAGGTGCCCCAGTGCTCATCCTGCCTTGTCAGATGTGGACACATTGTTCATTTGATGAGCATTCCTATTTTACGCTACATTACTGCTCCATGAAGACCGGCAGACGGAGCAATTACTACCCGACTCTGGTCTCATAAGACAACCTTTTTGTTCACACAAATCAGTGAAATTGCCGCAAGAAGGCCAGGTGCTATTCAAACACAGACTAATATTAATTTGTGACAGTCGTGCTGATTTTTTTTTTTTTTTTTTTTTTAACCATGTGTGTGAGAATGGCCTACTGAAGCTCCTGAATTTTAAGCCTATGAGGGTGTTAACTACAATGCAACAATGTAACAGTACTGACTGCATGGCACGGCTATTGACGCAAGCCAGCCAGCGTTCTAACTGTGCCATGTCGATACCTTTTCATATTATGTTTGAGAATACCAGGGAAGAAATGACAAAAATAAACACATAAGCTAACTCTAGTTTACCCTAGTGCAGTACTTTAGAGATGGATGCTGCAATATTATACTCCACGGTCTCCAAATTGCTACATTGGTCTGTTTTCTTGGTGCCCTCAGTCTCCTTATGGTCTCCTTATCATAACTCTGTGTTAGTGATGAGCATAGTTTCTTTTCATTACACTCAGTCCTGCAGTTTGAACCTCCTGCTGCTTTTCACAGCCACTGTGTTTAACCGCCTGTGTCCTCCGCTATCCCAGATGGCTGTTCACGGGCCTGTGCAGCCCTCTTCAATGAGCTTCGAAACATGGTATTTGGCAAGGTGGCCCAGAGCTCCATTCGACGCATCGCCAAGAACGTCTTCCTCCATTTGCACAATCTGGATCTCGGCTTCCATCTCAGCCGCCAGACGGGAGCATTGTCCAAGGCCATCGACCGTGGCACCCGAGGCATCTCCTTTGTCCTAAGTGCCCTCATCTTCAATCTGGGTCCCACTGTCTTTGAGATGGGCCTCGTTAGTGCCATCCTGGTAAATTTTGTTTTGAGATCTATCTTCATGGTGTTTGTCATGGAGGAAAAGCTCTTTATATTCTTGCTTTGTGTGTTCTTGTTAATATTTCAGTAGCTAGCACCTTTCATCACCTTGACACACTTTGCAGCAGATTGTCAGGAAATTAATTTCAGGATATTGTCTCATTTTCATTAGATGAATCCCCGTGTTCTTTGGGTGGCAACCCGGAGCCCATTAGCAACCATGATGAATCCCAAAGCTTTTGTCGCAGCTTAATGTCCTCCTGTAGAGTATGCCTCCCTATATTGGCATCACTAAAAGACTGGCTCATCTATAGCTTTGCCTTATTATTCCACTCTGGACCATAATGTCAGCTTGGCTGTAATGAGGACAGACTCCATTGCCCAAATAGCTAAAGCATTAGCACGATTAGTTCTTGTAGTTTCCCCTCCATTTGTAACACTCTATTTCATAGTGGAATGGTCACTAACGGTGCACTCTCACTTGTGACTCCAGCATTGGAGCATGGAGGTCTGATGTGCTTGCTTGACTCTGTTTCATGGTGCTGTTAAGTCACGGTACGTCAAATGCATTTTCCCCTACCTGCTTTTCATCCTCTGCAGTTCTACAAGTGTGGTGGAGCATTCACGGCTGTGGCCCTGGGTACATTATCCACTTACGCCCTTTTCACAATTCTTGTGACACAGTGGAGGTAATGAGTATGTCTATAGTACAATATGCTGCTATACAGCTGATGTTATGTCTCACTTAACACGGATCCACTACTGTCCAAACTCCAAACCGGGTGGCTATTTGTGGCTCGCAAGTTGCTTTTTAGTAGCCCACGGTATATTGTCAACATAAAATTGAGCACACATTTTAAAGGGACTGTAAGCAAATTGCTCCAAATTTAAATTTGAATGAAACCATAAAATCTACAGCTATGGAAAAATGTAAGAGACCACTGCAAAATTATCATGTTCCTCTGAATTTAGCATGTGTTTGAGAAGAATTGAACATTTGTTTTACAGTCGTCCCTTATTTATCGGTTCCGATAAAGTGAATGAAATTTTGACCTGTTTATGACCTTCTAAATACTTTTTTTTACCATTGTTACAGCCCTCTAGGCCATATTACCTTTATTGTTACATTTCCACTTGTATTACCCAATAGTAGACATAATAATAATAAATAAAATAAGATAAACCCACAATTCAGCATTGAGCGGGTACTTACTGGTGGCTATTGTCTCATCAATGTAATGTTACTGACACCTGCGATAGAGTGAGGGTGCAAAGGTGAGGGTTCGAACCGTGATGTAGCGAGCGACTGTATTCTCTAAACTACTGATAGCATTACTCCTGAATTCCAAATAAAACATTATCATTTGGAACATTTGTCAAATTTAATGTTAAATTCAATATTTGGTGGACTAACACTGATTTTTAATCACAGCTTTCATGCGTCTTGGCACGCTCTCCACCAGCCTTTGCACTGCTGTTTGGTGACTTTATGCCATTCCTGGCGCAAGAATTCTCTGCTTTGTTTGATGGCTTGTGACCATGTGTTTACATTGTAATTCACCAGACAACTGGCATGCAGAGATGCTGAATTCAGAAACATTTGAGTTGGTCTCTTAGATTTTTCCTGAGCTGTTAGAACACCACCACCGGCTAGCATTTGTTACTACCCATTGTGGTTTAAAAGAGCAGATGTCTATGTCTATATTTTGCACAATTACGAACTGCATAAAAATTGGCACATTTTGGCTGAATAAAATAACTGCCGTTCATTGCAGTCAATCACTGCTGACTCACATACAATTACAAATTGTTTGCTTTGTCACCTGTAACAAAGCTGAGATGTGGGCTGTTTTCTCTTTAGTATTCCATTTTTAGCATGTAATTAAGTAAACAAAAGGGGAAGCGTATCATATCAGTGCCTTCCATATTTCTGTATTTGCCCCCTGTTGTAAGAAGTTTGGACACCCCTAGCTTCCAGGTTAAATAAAGTAAAAAAGTGATCATGTTGCTTGTTTCTGCACACAGGACCCGTTTCCGCATAGAAATGAACAAAGCAGACAATGAAGCAGGCAACGCAGCTATTGACTCGCTCCTTAATTACGAGACTGTTAAGGTGAGATCATTTGCACGCGCATACACACACACACACACACACAAGTAAACACACATGCACACATCTCTGCACTTAACACTATTTTCAGCTCCTCATTTCGCCCTTCCTCCCTTCATCTTTCTTTTTCTTCTACTCACTTGGGAAGCGTAGATTTTAGTTACACAGTATAGGTGTTCAGTGTGATTACTAAAATGTAATACTAACAAGTAGGGGTGTCACAAGATCTTGCGAGATTAAAACGTGACAAGATTTCTCGTTCAGAAAAAAATATCTCGTGGGCACTAGGCCTGGGATGATGATGATGATGATAAATAAATAAATCGCACAATAAATGAAAATGAACTTGATCATTTTGCCGGTCTCGATATATTGCCATGTGCATGCGTTTCCTTGTCTCTCGGCTCCAAACAGGCAGAAAGAGGTTTCACTCTGTGCATTGGTTTCAGCACCTTCGTTTGTTGCATGATGGGGTGAGCCTTTTTGTCAGTCATACAGCCTCTTTGTCTTGGTGGGTGGAGACCGGGTGGCTAGCATATACACAGAGTGAAAAGAGTGTAATGTTGTAGAAATTAAATTAATAGATTGCAATATACTGTATTGTCATATATATTTTTTCATTGTACTTTTCTTTAAAAGTAATGTTAAAATCTCATCTCTTCTCGTTCTCGTAGAGCCGATCTTGTGACACCGCTATGAGCAAGCCATTGTACGTTTAACGCTATTAACTTCATTTGACTGGAGCATTGCTTATACTGAATATAAACACATGCATGCGGTTTAGTGGCTATCCTGTTAAGGGCTCCTGTTGTATTTCATGAACACGTGGTCACACTTACCTAAGTGCTATGCAAAGGCATGAAGGAGTAGCTTGACCCAGATCACTTGAGTCTCTTCACACACTTTCATGTTATTGGCCTTAAAGCAGAAATATTGATTGGCTTCAATGAGTGCTGGCCGGCAAGTCAATGTCAATCTCTGTATGTAATTGGGCCGTGGTTAAATGATCATACATATAATGATATTCCACGAACAGCGGCTAAACAGATGGCCTTTAAATGTTTTGTTAAAAGCCTCAGGTGCAAGATTTTTAGTTATAATGTTCACATAAATTATAAAAGCCAAAATGATCACCCCTTTATTTTCTATCATGCCCCACCTAAGGTACCTCCCTAAAGTGAAATACTATTGAGAACCTCTTAATATTCAAATATGCATTTGTACAAGCCACTGTATGAGCTGCTGGCACCAGCAATCTGCATACAATCAACTGATTAACCAATTATATGAATAAAATGAGCTCACCTACAACAATGTCAAACAATTTCAAACTTAAGTGTATGAACTCAATTTGTAACATTTAAACAAGACTGCTCAGTCTGTGTGATTCTCAAAACAGAAAAAGTGCAAATTATTCACAGGGTGTGCATTTTTATAGACTTAAATTCAAAATGTTTTAAAACTGCAAACATTGGCCACTTGATAGCTTCATCAGCTCATTCCTTTTACAAAAATGCACTTGACCTTTTATTATGGGATTTTAAATTCTGTATATTATGACATTATGAGTCTCATATGCAAGTCTGCCTTTATGCTCAATTCGTCCTTGTGGTATTGACGTAATCAGGAAGTACCTACAGCCATTGGAACATGCAGTGTGCCAATGTGCAACCACTCTTGTTAAGCCGTAGAAAATGTTTTCCTGAAAGTATGTTATGCTTATTATTCGTCATCTGCTTAGGTGGGATGTCCATTTCAATGTCTAATTAGTTGTCATATTTGGAGGTGTTTGGAATCACCATGTAAATCGCTAATGCTATTCTCTGGCACGTATATGGGATTTCCAATGTAATTTAACATTGAGCTAGTACATTTGTTTCCATATATTTCGTTTATATTGAATGTCATAGAGAAATGATTTGTATCTTATGTAAGCCATAATCGACGGACTTTATTTCTTTATGTTGAGTTTTATAGTGCTAAGTGCAAAGTAAAGGGTCTGAAATGGAGCTCAAGTGGAGTATTTATTGAGAACCTGTCATCTCTGCTGAGCTCGCAGCGGGGGCAGAACAACACTGATGTTGAAAGTTCTCCAAAACCCCTGCGCCCTCCATTTTAAAGGCATTAATGAATAAAAAAACACTCAGTTCCCTTGCTAGCTGTTGAAAGTAATGCTTCTTTCTATGCTACAGTAGCTATATCAGGGGTCTTCAATAATAAAGGAGTAAGGTCCGTTTATGCTATTTTTTTTTTCACAGCAAAGGTCCGAACATCATTTTGCTTTAACTTGCATCAAACACACTACTTCATATGAGTATCAAATGGAATGAAACCTTGCACATCAGTCGACAACATAATTACTTTAGCACTTAAATTGCATTCAAAAGAAAACAGGACAAAATTTCACATACATAATAAAAGGTTTTGCTGTAACAATGGATGAGCACAAGAGGCTTATTTTTAAGTTAAATGAAACCGCACCAGTTTCTCTGAAAAAATAATATTAAATAACAATTTAATAAGTGTCTCTTTAACAGAAAAGCTGCAACAGTACATCCTCTTAAAGTGTCAGATTTTCTTGTTATTGTTGTAGCTGACATTGGGATTTGTCTAAATTTATCACACAATTCCTTTTTTGTTTACCTTTCAGTAAGGTCTCTGCAGCAGAAGCACTCCTTCTCAACTCTCCCGTCAGCGAAAGATGTTTTATTTTGCTCCAATATCCATACAATCGTTAGTGAGCACTCATTTGCACCTTGCTGTGCTGTAAATGAATGTCTAATGACTTTTGTAGGTTTTTTATACCGGGCCTCAAGAGCTGTTATTTTCTGCGCTCTCATATCAGACTTGGGTGGATATTTCCCCTCGAGTGATGTGTGTTTAGTCAGTGCTACAGTTTCAGAGCATGAGACACAGCGCTTTATTCAGGAAGAATGAACATACTGTATATTGGTCCGTCCATTCACTTTCAAATGTTCTGTTTTCTCTATCAACTTTTCTTACTTTTGAGCAAGCCATTGTTCTTTCGTTCACTTTTCGGCAAATAAACAAACAATTTCATTGCCTCATTTTGACCGACGCCACCGCGTTTGCTGTCACATAACCATAATAACTTAAGTAATTGCGATCGGTCCACGAGCATGATTATATGTTATTATTATATTTCCCATTGACTTTAATTGGTCACGGATCTGTAAAGGGCCATCACTGGACCCAGGTCCGCCATTTGGGGATGGCTGAGCTATATTAAATATTTCGAAATGTGAGAAAATCCTTGGTTGAAAAAATGCAGAACAAAGACAACCATAAAAAAATGACACCAATGAAATCTTAATAGCTATTTTTTGATTTAGTCCAGGGGTGCCAACACGTTTTCAGCTTGCGAGCTACTTTGAAAATGGAAAAGTCCCAAAGATCTACCTCTTGCTATAAATATAGGAAATATATATTTATTGTCGTTATAAATATTTATGTACATTGTACTTTTTCAGCATGAAAGTCGACATGATCTATCTCTTACTATAAAACATATGACATATATAGATAAAATCGAACCGGTAAACTTTTAAAATACTATACTAAATACTAATGATTAATATTTCACATTCACAGTTTCAAAGTTTACAGGTAACCAAAGTAGTTTATATCATTCACAAATAATTCACAATTCAATTCAATATGGCAATAAAGATAATTACACATAATTCCTCAATAGTTATGTACATAAGTAAGTAATATGTCCGTCAAAATAGCTACGTATCGTTCATTAGACACATACATCATGTATTACATCCAGGTAGCATTTGCTATCAAACATTCCCCATTCCCCAAAATGATTATGCAAAAGGCAATGCAGCTGAAGTCAAGGCAGCCTCTTAAAAAGCTTTCAGCAACGGGCACATTTTCCAATTCATCATGAAATAATGGTTTAAGAAAGGGAAGAGAGGAAAAACACACATTTCTATGGTGGCGCTCATGACGAGAAGCAAAGCCCTCAAACAATTCACTTTTTTTCTACTTAACTAGCCACTACAAGTGAGCGGAGAACTTTTGTTACAGATATAGGCATCTTACCGCTGAGTTAGTTTATCCATAATCGGAGTAATAAAGATAAACGTTGCATCTCTTTGTGTAGTTTGAGATGTTCTGTTCACCATTGCTGCGGGGGAACAAGAGCGAATCAGGAGGGGAGGTTAATGTCAGCTGACTGACATCATATGACATCTAAAGAGGGACGTTTATGCGATCGGCCCAAAGTACCTTCACGATCAACGTAATGGGCACCCCTGATTTAGTCATTGTTGTACTGATCCATTATCACATACCCTCACATACAGTATCGGTCTTTGTGTTCCAGTTTGCTTTAAACTTTTTCTGGTTTGCATACCCTGCATCTTTGCCTTGTTCTGTTTTAACACTGCTTCCCCGCATCCTCGTTGTGCGCACACACACAAACAAAATCACCACAGCTCCAGAAGCTTTTTGTTCATTGCTCCAAATATATTTTGGTACTCATTTTATTTGCTTTGCTGTTACTTTGCGTACTGTTTTCCTTTTACATTTTGTTCTGTGTTATTTTGTGTCATCTATGTCAATGTGACCAAATTTAGCATCACTCTGAGCTGTGAGTGCATATGTAATTAGATCTCCACCCACTCAGAAATCCGTTCCACTTTCACAAAGGGCTCGATGAGAACCTGAACATGGTTTCTTGCACTGCTTCTGTCTGTTGTTCATGTGCTACATCCCCCTCACTCTATACAACCCCCCTCGCTCAGATCCCCTGCTTTTCCCTGTATGCCAATCTACGGTGTGTCCGTTGCTGCACAGCTGGTAGCTAGCAGATCGCCCACTTTGGCTGAGCAGAAAAACAATAGTGCAACTAAACAAACAAACAAAAATGTTTGTTAGTTAGTGGGTAATTGGTGCCGGGGTGGAGGAGGAAGCCGGTTGTGGTTATAGTTTTATTTGCTGAATTTAAGCAGTGTGCTGGTAACAGATTGATCAGGCTTTTTCCTTAAGTGGTAGCGATACTGTATGTCGAAATTAGTGCTGCTGGATCAGCATTTGAAAGAATCACCGTTAGTGGGCGTTAAGCTGCTATAGATGTAAATCCAGAGGTTGACAAAAAGAAGATTCGGCTGTGATTCTTGCTCAACTTGAAAATGATATCTGAATTTTGTCTTTTCTTTTCTACCCTTCAAGATTATTTGACTTCTCTAAAAGCTCTACGTCTTTAGCACTCTATGGATTTACTTCTATTACCTCCCTAATTTTCATTTCACTGGGAAGGATGAAAATACAGACATGAAAAAGTGCTTTGGAGGCCAACGGAGACCCAGACTACACTCAGAGCAGTCACTGAGAACAAATGCAGCCTTGATGTGGGCTGCACTAAAAATGTCTATCTGCCTGACACCGCACTCCGTGGTTCCTTAACCTCTTACCAGAATCACATTTTCTTCCTCTCTCGTTCTCCCTCAACGTACACATTTGTTTCAT
Organism: Dunckerocampus dactyliophorus; assembly: GCF_027744805.1. Lineage (NCBI taxonomy): Eukaryota > Metazoa > Chordata > Actinopteri > Syngnathiformes > Syngnathidae > Dunckerocampus > Dunckerocampus dactyliophorus. Next base: position 24,606,769 of record NC_072829.1, on the reverse strand, counting down.
AACAAAGCCCTAGTCTGTCTACGGGTCAGTCTTATCTCCATATCGCTTTGTGTTTCCCATCTCAGTATTTCAACAATGAGAAGTATGAAGCTGAACGGTATGATGGCTTCCTGAAAACCTATGAGTCATCGTCGTTAAAAACCACATCCACGCTTGCAATGCTCAACTTCGGCCAGAGCGCCATCTTCAGTGTGGGCCTCACCGGCATCATGTTACTGGCCAGCAAGGGCATCGCAGCAGGTGGGTAAAACCGCAGTGGCTGATGTGATTTTACCTCAAATAACAAGTGTGGCATGGACGTTTACATTTAGTTGCTTGAGTGGCCCTGGGACAAAGTACCATCATCACAGTATGTCACATTGCCATATCTCAGGGTTCAGTATCAGTACATTGGATTCCCGTTTTTGGTGGGGGGATACAATCTGGGACCACCAGCGAATGGCAAAAAACACGAGTAATTGGTATGCCCAGAAAAATGTCTATTTTTGACACATGGCTCACTTGATGCTAGCTCGATGATGATGTTCTCAGATTTTGGATCAACATTCCCAATAAAAGTGACTGTTGCCAGAACCCTTGCCTTCTCTGTATAGGTAATGCCAAACTAACTTTTGCATCTCATCACACAATTATGGTGTGTTAAATGGCCGCCGAACAACGTGGGAAATCTTGATACACACAAAAAAAACCATCAGTGAAGCATAAAGACTTAAACATGTAAAAATCGTGGGCTTTTCCGGGGTACATGCATGCTGTGCATTTTACCTGTATTATCACGTATTTGTAAATTATCGACTTATGTTGAATGAGGTGTTTTCTACGGGGAAAAAAATGTTGACCAAAAATCTGCGTAAGTGTGAGTTTTTAAGATGATGTGAATTTCTGTACTGTATATTCCATGTTCTGTCATTGAATATGTAGATTATTACATGATTGATTTATATTACAGTATATGCAGTTTGTGTGTGTATATATATTTATATTTTTACAACACAGCAGTCAGAAGTAGAATATTGAATTTTTTTTAAATCCGTAAATACGGCGGAACCTCTGTTTCCAAACGCCCTCGTTTTTGTATGATTTGAATTTTGACGAAGACATGGTTCTCGTATGACGTCTCAGTTATTGTACTATACAGGGTTCAAAAAGAATGACGCAAAATGTCATGTCATGACGCATTGCGTCAGTTCTCAAACATCTTCATGGAACGAGTCTGTGACCATTTGAAAGAGGAGTTTTCTAAATTTTGAATACTAATAATAATAATAGCATGGGCTACTGTTGCGAACTCTTAACCCCTGACGTCACTTCCTGTCTACATGTCCAGAAGACATTTATTGCAACAAATTTTATTTATGTCTTAAATGGGGTTTTCTCTCTGATTATATCTCTTATCAATGAGTGTAAAGGTGACTATGGGGGTGTTATTTCATGTCCAGACGGCTCTAATAATGTGAAAACCCATATTTAGAAGATCATATACAGGATTTCTATGCTCTAACTGGGAAAATATTCCATTTCTAATGAAGGAATCCTACTCTGCGGAAATATGCATTTTGAATTGTTTTCTGAATGCAAAACTATAATTGTTTTATATTAAAGGTTAGTTCTTATGGGAAAAATTGTTTCAGTTTTAGATGGACCCTTGGGAACGGATTAATAACGAAGATCGATATGGTATTTGTTATGAGAGATAGATTATATGCATCACCTGTACACTGTTACTGCTACTGTTTTGTAGGCACAATGACGGTGGGGGACCTGGTGATGGTGAATGGCCTGCTCTTCCAGCTCTCCCTCCCTCTGAACTTCCTGGGCACAGTGTACAGAGAGACCCGGCAGGCTCTTATAGACATGAACACGCTCTTCACGTTACTCAGCATCGACACAAAGATCAAGGTAACTTGACAGTGTGACATACATTTCTTCACGTTGTGGTGTGCATTCCCAAGGATGTTTTGTGTGTTACCATTTGCTGTTCTGATGAGTTGTCAGCCTGTACACAGTCACACTGAATATACAACCTAAACACAGTCGTGGCTGGCTACATCTTGGTTCCAACATCGCGCCCTCACTCTATCTCTTTTTCAAAAATGTATTTATGAATAAATGTTTGCTTTTTCGTGGTTGAATATGGTCTAGTATTAGTAAAAAAAAAAAAATAGGGGTGCTCCCATCAATGGGCCACCGATCCGTATCGGTCGATTTCCATGAAAAAGCACGGTATCAGCATATGCCGATACTTGCTTTATTTATTTTTGTCCTTTTTTTAACCAGGAGAACCTCCATTGAGATTAAAAATCTCTTTTTCAAGAGTGTCCTGGCCAAGAGGCAGCACAATTTACAAGTTACATCAGACATTCATACACACATAATAAAAAATAAAACAATAAAAATACAAGGTAATAAAAGTAATCAGGCAAATCATGCATTTACAGCATGATGATTTTTCAACGCAAACATTTAAAAGTCTCTCAAAAGAGTAAATTGAGACCAACTGATCCAGCTTCAAGTCAGATTGGAGCTTATTCCAGGAAAATGGTGCAGAATAACTGAATGCCTTTTTACCTTGTCCTGAGTTTACTCTTGGAACAGTCAACATGATAAACATGATTTATAACGCCGATCATGTCCGCCCCCATTGCGACATCCAGCCTATAACGATCGTCTCCCGCCCATTTTCCTTTCACAAAGCCAAAAACTTGTCTGGCCGTGTGGGACTTACCTGTCGTCAAGAATCCGGGTTTGTGTGCTGTGTGCTCTCGTATCAAAATTCTCCTGAAAGAAGACGTCTGATCCTTTTAATTTTCACCAGTGGTTTTAAAAAAGTAAGTCAAATATGTTTTTGTGTAAATTGTATGGTTCCCCTTTCATATCATATAGCCCAGGAGTCACCAACGCGGTGCCTGCGGACACCAGGGAGTCCCCCATGACCACATGAGGCGCCTGCAAGCCTGCTTTTCATTTAGATTTTCAGTTCATAATGTGACAACACTAGAAAGAAATGCAAAATAATTTTGAAATACAAAATATATGAGTTATGGATACCAGCATTTTGTTAATGTTCTGGTAAAAGGTTTGTTTGGGTTGAAATAATCTATGAAAATAAATGTTACAAAAAAAATGAGTAGCTCTTGGCCATTTTCATTTTGTAAAAGTAGCTCACACAAGACAAAACGTTGGTGACCCCTGATATAGCCAATAGTGAATTTTAAAAATTACACTTAATCTATGTGATTGGTATCTGTATCGGCCGATTTCACTCACGGATGATCAGTATCGGCAGCATAAAACTCTGATCAGAGCATCCTTAGCAAAATAAAAATGCACATTTAAGCAAATTTATGTAGGTATGGCCTAAATTAAGCATTTTCAAGCATAAAAATGGGTAAATGAACACAAATACAAGGCATTCAACAGACGTGACAAAGTGTAAGTGTGACTTGTTGTGTGCGCCTTTAAAAAGCGGGGCCTGGAAAGTGACGTGTGTGATGTCAGCTAGCTAGAGCTGACTGTAAACTGCCTGTTAGCAGTGTAGAGAGGCTGACAGCAGAAGATTTCCTCCATAACAGGGGTCAGGAACCTTTTTGGCTAAGAGAGCCATGAAAGCCACATATTTTAAAATGTATTTCTGTCAGAGCCATATCATTTTTAATGCTGAATGCAACCTAATGTGTGCATTTTTAAGCAAGACCAACCATTTTAGAATCTTTAGAAGTCTCTGAATTTATTCTTTTTAATAACATTGTTATACCAAAGCTAACCAATAATAAATAAAGTACTTCTTACCATGAATGTGACTTCTGGTGCTGCATGGTTTTGCACGGTTCTTCATCAAAAGGGTTTGCTCTGCAGAATTAGCTAGTTGACTATTTGATTAAAAGAGGGTAGTTTACTTCATGAGCTCTCAATGACCCGGATAGGCTACCACATTATCCAATTATAATCGAGTTTTAATTTCTGACCCAGGAAATATCGGAAGGACAACTGTCACTGGCTCTGGCCACCCGCATGGCAATGGAAAATGGATGAAAATGCCTGAGAATGTTTGATATTTTTAACTGTGATTTCTGCAATGTTTTACTTTAACATGTCAGCAGAAAATAAATAAATAAATGTAATCGTGTTAAAACATGTCTGCGAGCCAGATGCAGTCATCAAAAGAGCCACATCTGGCTCGTGAGCCGTAGGTTCCCTACCCCTGCTCTATACATAAAGTCAAGCACCAACAGTTTCTAATAAAGAAATTGACTGGGACACAAAGTTGATTGTATAGGTCACGAAGGAGAAGTCAAACAGAACGATTACACGTGAAACCATGTGCTCTGTTTTGATTTGATAAAGTAAATGATACTTTTGGGTGACCACTGTGTCTGTTTTCAGTCATCTTGACAATTCTTAGAAATTTTTGCGAAAGTGCTTGAATGTGAAAAATGTGTGGACCCTGAAAACTCTTTTTGTTCTTGCCAAAAATAGTCAAGATTTGTTTTGACCCTTGTAAAAGGCTGTCCGTTATTTTTACAAAACAAGCTTACAGCCCATCTCGTGCAGGAGGAGTCCACTTAAGTGCAAATGTGTGCCTGCTGCCTGATGGTCTGAATGCAATTGTGGTGTCCGGCCTGTAATTACAGCTGCAAAATGATTGTCACTTGTTATTTTTCACTCATCAGTAATACTGCTCTCAATTGTGATTCTCCAGGGAATGGTGCAGCCCAGCAGGCCATTATTGACTGAACACATTATGCATTCTTTGAAACATTTGCATTACGTACTTAAAATGATCTACCCCACCACAAAATAAATTATTTGGGCTTTTCTCCATGTGGCAGGGGTGACGTTATCTCTTTGTACTAATGGACTGTGAGTTGTTTGTATTAATTGTCAGAGGTGGATTGTGCCGCCATTCTTGTTTTCACAATCGAGCTACCATACCAACAGGCCTGGCTTTTTTTTCCAACCGATAAGATTTAAGTCCAGGCTGAGCATGCTACTTTATGCCTCGGCTACACGGCTTATGTTGCTATTAAATTGTGCAGAACAGGCTTTCAGGCTTTGTGTAAGGAAAGTACTTTATTGGCTACTGACCTTGGTTTTATCGCAGCACTGTGCTGAGACTTCAGCTCGTTGTGTACCCAAGGTTTTCATGCGTATTGATCTGCCAGTCATCATGAAGAGTGAAGATTCTTTTTAAAGGACTACTAAAATTTTCTTCTGTGTTTTTTTCTTCCCCGTGTCTTTACAAGGTGTTGAAGTCGTGTTGCATCTTGCCAGAACATGTGTGTCAGTCGTCGTCTCCCGTCTCTTTCTATTTCATTAGTCAATTTGATCCATTGTATTGCTGCAGGAGAAGGATCTGGCCTCGCCTTTAACCATCACACCACAGGAGGCCACCATTCGCTTTGAAGATGTATATTTTGAGTACCTGGAAGGTCAGAAAGTCCTGAATGGGGTGACCTTTGAGGTGCCTGCTGGGAAGAAGGTAGCCATAGTCGGTGGCAGCGGGTCCGGGTAAGTCAAGTTTGGCAGGACAGACAGGACAGTCTTATCACTCGCTGTCATCAGTGGTGTGTGAGGATGTCGCCGGGAGACAGTATGATGCTGATGATTTGTCCGATCTCTGCTTTCAGGAAGAGCACTGTTGTGCGGCTCTTGTTTCGCTTCTATGAGCCCCAGCGGGGGAACATCTATATTGCAGGGCAGAACATCCGAGACGTCAGCCTTGAGAGTTTGAGGAAGGCTTTGGGGGTCGTGCCTCAGGTCTGTGACGCACCAGTACAAGTAATGAAATATATATTCTTTTGTGTGTGTTAACATTGCACACAATAGTGTATTAGTAATCAACAACAGCATGAGAAATAATCTGAATTCCAGTTATCTTTTCCCTGCAATGAGCTCACAGGGTAATCTGAACAGATGGCACAGTGTTTTTGTCATTGCATACTACTCTTTCTCCCTCCTACCTTTGTCTTTGTATCCACAACGCTCTGTTCCCGTCTCTGCAGCAATGAAAATATTCTCTGAAGCCTTTTTTTTTTTTTTATATCTCCCCCCTATGTTGTCAGGATGCCGTTCTGTTCCACAACACCATTTTCTACAACCTGCAGTACGGGAACATCAACGCTACACCGGAAGATGTTTACCAAGTGGCTCGTCTTGCAGGCATCCATGACGCTATCCTTAGGATGCCACATGGCTATGACACCCAAGTTGGGGAGCGAGGTCTCAAGCTGTCAGGTTTGCTATAGTATAATGACCTCACCATCCCCTTAGAAACATCTTAATTACATTTTCTTCTAACCTGAAGAACGGATATCTAAGGATATGGCAGCAGGAAGTTAGGACCAAACCTTTGACAACAATTCACTATGAATATTTATGTCAATATGTTGAGTTACATTGTGTTAAGCCACATTGCAAGCTATTGTTTTCCAACTGTAATCAGTTATGAATGTATTAGAAGAGTACTAGTTTATGTTTTTTTTTTTTTTCTCAAAGTGCACATGAGAAGGTGAAGAAGAAAATCGTAATTACCGGTACAATAAATCTGTCCTAAACTGTTACGACTGACTCAGTGTAGCCTGTCGGCAGCTTTAAAGGGCCAACATGTACACGGCACACATTTTGACCCTTGAATACACTAGTACACTTGGCTCCTCTCCAGGTATGCCTTTTGTTGCATTTCGCCAGTTTCGAGTTCAGTGTTTGCACGTAGCGTGACGTGCACTTCCAAAACAATCCTCTGTATAAAACTTGTTGACTTCCATGAACTCCTTCGTCTCCGATTCGCAGTAAAAATGACTATTGTAATTCATCGGTTACCGTAAATTCTGGACTATAAGATGCTGCTTTTCTCACATGCTTGGAACCCTGCAGCTTAAACAATGATGCAGGTAATTTATGACTTAAAGAACTACGGTTCCCATGATGCTTATAGTGCAGATTCAGGAAGTAGTGAAGTGGACGCTAATATCACGTTTTGAAGTCTTATGCAGTGATCGACAAATCTTAAGTAAGTTTGATCAAGTGTAGAATTACTACAGCTTCTGCTTGGACTGCTGATGGGGGGGGAAAAAAGCATCTCACGCCTCCTCAGAGCTAACGAGTGACGCTGGGAATACAGAGTATAGGATGGATTATAAGGTCTTTCTGTGTTACTATCCCATTTTACCATGTGGACACCTGTAGCTTATAGACAAATGTGGCCTATATATATATTTTATTTTTCTCTTGAAATTTGGGTGGTGTGGCTTATAATCAGGTGCGCGCAATAGTTTGGAATTATGGTAGTTCCAGCTGCAATTACTCATAAAACGTCTTCAAGGTGGGCAGGTATGGAGTCAATTCATTAATCAATCACCGGGCTAGATGTCTTTACTTGATTCTTAAAGGTGCCGTCCCTCTTCGGCTCCACACTACACTTTTTTCAACCAAAAAATATAACAACGCCACCACCAGCTAGGAGATGTTAGAAATGGTGGTTTACAAGAACAGATTGAACAAAGGTCTGTGTATATTTGTCACAATTCAAAGTTAAACTTTGCTAAAAGTTTTTTTCAACCCGAATACGAGGGATTGTTGTGCACAGCTTTCACTCACCTCTGTCTGGTATTCACGTAAATGTCCGTGGTGCAGACCGACAAATATTTGCTTTAATTTTCATTCAAAGTCATTGTGTTGTTATGATACAATCAATGATAACTTACGTTGGTAGTAAAACATTGCCAAATCGCTATTGTTAGCTGAGAACAAAAATGGCTAATGTGCGTGTGTTGTGTGAGGTGTAGCTTGTCGCAGAGCAGGAATTCGGCAGAATATGCAGTTTTTAAGGGTTAGCTGCCCCATGCAGTACCTAACCAAAGGCAGACAGCACCTTTTTAATACTGCTTACCGAAAAGCAAGGTCCATCAAAGCATGCTACACTAGTTCAGTGTGGAAGAACAAACACTTGGGATACTCTAATATGTTAGCCATGCCCTCTCAGAAATCCCCACAGACACAGTCCTTGTTGAAACTTTTCCTAAAATCTGTTATAGCTGCAAAGGCGGGACCAGCTTCATGTTTCATACTCACATTTTATTCTCACTGTAAGTGTAATATTAGGGAACAAAACCTTTGTCCATATCGTGTACGTCATATTTGTTAGGTTAATATTAGTATGTCAAGTTAACAATAAGCTGTTGTCATGTAGAAGTGGTGGCCGTCTGGGCTTCAACCTGCTGTCTGCTAAAAGCCGCTTGCATTTAAAAGGCCACGCACAGCTTGTATGTAACAAAGACTGAGTCAGACACAGAGCCAGAGTCTCCTGCTGATTTTTCTTCACAATTAAATAAAAGTCCCCTTGTGCCCATCATGCAGAATTCTTACTGCAGTGCGTTTTCTCTCCACTTGAGGTGATTATCTGATGAGGGCAAGGAGGGACCTTTCACTCCTCGTTTCATACCATCTTGCAAAGGTCTGTTGGCTTTGTTTTGTGACTGTCCATTGTTTCCTTTCAGGCGGGGAGAAGCAGCGTGTCGCCATCGCCCGTGCAATACTCAAGAATCCGCCCATTCTCCTGTATGACGAGGCCACATCATCTCTGGACTCCATCACAGAAGAGGTGCAGGCATACACATTTAGCAGAACAAACACCCGCTCAGTCACCTGCTAAAGGTGCATGTGATGATTCCACTCCATCCCGTAGTACTGTGACTTGCACACCCTTTCATTCACACGCCGCCGCACATCGTTCCCCCTTGCCACCTGCTGCTGGTTTCTCCCCGTTAAGCTCCAGCTCAACTTAACACCCACCCCTCTGTTCCGCCAGTCCCCCCGTCTTTGTAAATGTTAGATTTAATGAGAAAGTTCAGCACACCATCCCTGAACTTCACAGAAAGAGCAGCAGCATGGATGACGTTAATTAAGATTTCCTGTTGATGCATGTTTCGAAATTAACATATGTAAACATCGCAGTGGAGGCATATGAGGGCGGATGTTGACGTCTATTCTCTGTCAAACCACACCACGCCGGTGAATTTCATCTCTATCTTGTCAGTCATCTGGTTCCTGAGGTCCTCCATTATATTGCAAACTTTTCGGATTAGTCAATGTTCAAGATTCAAGATTCAAGAGAGTTTTATTGTCATGTGCATGGTAAAACAGCAGTTATACCATGCAATGAAAATCTTATTCTGTTCATTCTCCCACGAAAAGAAAGAAAACACAAGAAAGAATAAGAACATAAGAAACATAAACACATAAACATATATACCAATAAATTAAGCAACAAAAACAGAAGAGACATTAATACAAATAAATAATACAAATAAATAAATAAAGTGCTATGAGTGTGTGCGTGTGTTGCGTGCGGCGTGTGAGAGTGCTTCGTTGAGAAGCCTGATGGCCTGTGGGTAAAAACTGTTCTGGGCAAGCCTTAAAAAAATAATACTGTCGTTTGTTCTTGCGGACTTCTAGAACATCCTGAGCTCAATGAAGGAGATGGTGAAGGAAAGGACGTCAGTATTCATCGCCCACAGGCTTTCCACCGTCGTCGACGCGGACGAGATTGTAGTGCTGAGTGAGGTATAAAATCTACAACTTCATTTTTGCTTTATTCCTTTTCTGATCAACACATAATAGGAGACGATTTCTGTTGCACCAAACAAATACAATTTTACGAGGTTTTAGAATGCAAGGTCAAACGTGCTGTGTCAGTCCAATTAGGTGATTTAGCACGATCAGCCTGCACTCAAATGACCTTCTGTTGATGTCTGCCAGCAAATGTTGTTTTGGGTGCGCTTTCTTGCATTCCACCGGGTTCAGCAGATATATATTTGTGTCCACTGCAGTCACATTCACTAACAACCTCAAACATTGGTGAAAAAAACTTCATCTTTATATGGTTTCATGAAACCTTAGCAAAGAAACTGTTGAAAATTGTGGATTCACCCACATGGATTTTGGAAGGCATAATAGAAATCTGTCTGCTTGGATGCATTGTGGTTGTCTACGAGCCAGTTTGCCCAACTCAAATGTGGATGGAAGAGACCTATAAAGGAAGAATAAGATATACCGTCATTTCTAATGTACGGCTAAAAGCTACATTCCCCATGATGCTTAGAGTGCAGTTTCAGCAAGTAGTGTCTTTGATGAGGGAAGTGGAAGTGAATATCACGTTTTGAAGTCTTGTGCAGCGATCTCTGACACAATTTTGATGTGTAGAACTGCCAGAGCTTCTTTGGACTGCTTGAACCGCCAACCGTCCACTATCGCCAACGGGTTTCGAAACCCATACTACTGCGCGGTGAAGAGGATACCGCAAGCTAAATGGTCAGTTTGCCTCGAGACAGAAGTGGTTCCAAGAGTGACGATGAAAGCGAAAGAGACACTGACAGTTTGTGACGAAAAAAATATGACGCTGTTCAGTTGTGATGCTGAAGAAGACGACTTTAGTGGTTTGAGTTCCCAGGAGGAGGAGGAGGAGGACGGCGATTAATGACTTCTGTTAGGCTACTGTTTAACTAGACAAGTTACATGCACTGTGCAGCACTGTATTTAATCAAAAGTTAAATCTTTGTGTAACATTTCTGTGTACTAAATATCCCATGTTACGACATGGACACTTATAGACAGGTACAAATCTTTTTTTCTCTTTAAATTTAGAGGGTGCGACTTACATACCGGTAGGCTCCATAGTCCGGAAAATAACGGTATATTGTGTACTCTCGCGCACACACACACACACACCCAATGTGTGTGTGTCTTTCTCATGCTGCGACTGGTACGTAATAATAGAAATGGCCCAGGTGAGGCGTAAAACGCTTCAGTATGTTAAAGGTTGTCCTTGAAATCACTTGTGGTCTTAAAAGTGAGCCTTATGTGAGACGTATCGGCAGCCAAGTGACATTTTCCATCGGCGACGCGAGCGGTGATGAAATAAGAGGCTCTTTTGAACTGCTCCGAGTGAGCATGTGCGCTTCCGTGTTTCCAGAGTCAGATGGCGGGGATCAGAGGGTCATGGCGAGCAGCCATATTTAGCGTGTGATGTCGCCACGGCGTTTGCTGGTGTTGCCGGCAAGGGACTGCCGGTGGTGCTCATTAAAAAAAGTGCACGAGCGGTCACATGCTTATCTCGGGCGCACTAAAGATAATACCAACACCTCTGCATGCTCGTGGGGGGCGGAGGGAGGTGGGGGCCTGCCTTCGTTGGTGTTGGACTGTGTGTGGGAGGCATGTGTGTTTGTGGTGTGTGTTTGTGAGTCAGTGTTTTTGTGCGAGAAATGCAACAGTTGTTCAGGAGGCGTGAGGGATCCTAGAGGGGGGAGAGAGTGTGGTCAGTGTTGGTGGTCATGAAGAGATTATTATGAAGACTGTGTTCATTGCGCCATCTTTGCAGTATCATGTGTGTCTGCAGCCGCGCAAACTTGGGTTCCATTTTGTTTTGATGGGGCAGGGTAAAGTGAAAGAGCGAGGCAACCACGAAATGCTCCTCAACACCCCGGGCAGCTTGTACGCCGACCTGTGGAACACCCAGAACAGCAAAATCCTGAACAGCAGCAAGAACTCGATCCAGACGCCGCCCGAGCGCCTCTCCCAGAAGGAGGAGGAGAGGAAGAAACTGCAGGAGGAGATCCTCAACAGTGTGAAGGGCTGTGGGAACTGCTCCTGCTGAGAGAAGCTGCTACCTCCAAATATCATCATCATCATCATCATCCTCCACACACAGATGGCCCAAGCTGGAGTCCGCGATCTGTGAGGTATTTGAGGAGGGAAAGTGGGGGATGCGTCCCCTTTACGCATGCCAGCCAAGCCCCAACCGGCATGGCTGTGCTTCCTCCTCCTGCTTTTCCCTTCTCATCTGAATAAAGGCTATTGCCAGTTGAGGAGGAGCTGAACAGACAGGGTGTGCTAAGTGCTGGCTGGCGTCCAAAGCTTCTATATGTCAGTTTCCTCAGCTGAAGCCAAGAATAAGAGACCTTGTATATCACATACGTGCACGCTAGACATCTGCTAGACAACATGGTCGCTCTCCCTTCCCTGTCTTCACTTTGGACATCGGGTTTATTGACATCTTTCTTCACACTGGAAACAGAGGAGTGTAATGACGTACATATGCCTTGATTCTGATACACTTTGTACAGCGTGTTTTTTAAAGATTATTTACAAGATTCATTTGACTTTTAATAAAAGAGTGTATATATTAATGATTTAGAGTTGCAAAAGTGGCCTCGCTTAACTTCATTCCCAGTGTTTGAGCACAGTTACACTTGAAATGTCAGCAGACTTGACTGAAATGTTAAATCGGTCTTATTATCCTTTTATAACGCAACTTTAGGTGACTCTCTGGAGTTACAAGCACAATGCCCCCACAGCCTCCCCCAAGTGAACTGGCAGAATGTCACTGATGATTTGGTGTAAAAATAACACTGCAGGAACGTCTAATAAATCATGAATGGTTTTCACCGCAGCAGGAGCCGCTTTCCGAGGCCTCTGGAGAACATCACATCGTTTAGCCTTGACGCAGCTATTGTGATGAGCGTTGTTGTTGTCATTTTAGCTACTAATTACACGACGTTGATCAGAAAGCACTGAAGGTGACATGTCATGTATGACGTGTGTGGCCTCCTTTTTAGAGGACTGCTTTGTGATGTGCACATTTTGTTTGAATCCCTGCTTGTATTGTGACTATAATGACAATAAAATGTTATGTACACATCTTGTTCATTCCTGCTTTTCTGATTTGTTGCGGGAACCAGATTGAGCCAAACACTGCCATGAACTCCCAGCAAAGCCAAGGAAGTGACAGGTTCACAACAATAACAACATTCACTGATGCTGTGTTGTGATGAATGTGCTACAACACACACAACAAAATGGCCACAAGTATGTATCTTGACTGTCGGTAAGCGACACTGACATTTCTATGCACACGCAGAATACAAAACCAGTGAGCAGTGATGGCTGCTTATCTAGCCCTGGCAAACCCATTATTATTCTAAGAGCCGTAGAATTTTTCAAGTAAAAAAACTTACTGAAACTGATCAATAAGAGTGCAAAATAGGCTGGAAAATGAGTGACAGAGATCCATGTTTTGCTAGCAATTTGGCATGAAAATCCATATTACTCTTAAAGGGATAGTTTGGATTTTTTGACATGAAGTTGTATGACATCCCCATAAGCAGTGGACTGTATCAACAGTGACACCCCCACCTCCCCATTTGGTACCGAGAGTCTGGTTGGATTTTCGTCACGAGGAACGTAGTTCTGCTTCGTTGCTGGGTCATTTAAGTAAAGAGTTTGGCTTCTCAAAACAATATGCGTTGAAAAGAGTAAAACATTTGCATCATAAAAATGCCTGCTCAAAAAAATCAAACCGCGCAAAACTCGCCGTTGTATTTGTCTCCCGCCGTGTCCCTCCATTCGTGTGTATGTGATGAAGACGCTTGCATCTTCTTCCGCTGTGGAACCAACGTAAACAAGACGACCGTGGCGCTCCGTCGCGGATCACATACACCGGTGGTCCCCAACCTTTTCTGACCCACGGACCAGCTTGTGTTCCCACAAATCTCCTGCGGACCAGGGGGGAGTTCGTATACTGTAGCGATCTCATTTATCTTATTTATTATGTATTGTGAAAAACTAAGACATGAACAACATTTAAAAAAGCACAAAAGGAATGCAGACCCACCATCCACCAGTACAAGCCTGGAGTTTGTTTTTCAGAGAGATTATTACATCGCTGTTTGCGTGTAATAATTGTTTGGTAAAAGGCAGTGTGCTAGCATGAATTAACTTGAGACAAATGTGCACATTAGCACTCAATAAGTCATCAAAACTTACTGTTATGCATTCCCACATAGTATCAGCATTTGGGACCAAATATGAGGTGAAAGAAAAACGGTAAAAATACCTTAGTCTGTCAGTGCGGCATGAGAGAAAGTTAGCACACGCACTATGGTGCGTTCAGGGACCGTCGAACAAAGCGGGACTGGTCGCCGCTTGCAACAAACAACATATAAATCCCAAAACTATGGGATTTGTAACTGTATATTATTTTTTAAATATAATAATGACCCTTATTCCTGAATTGATATTTATTTACATAAAATTGTATGTACTTATTTACAAGTGTATTTTTTTTCATTTATCATTGCACCTGATTCCCGCAGTCCGGTTCGGCCCCACCCATGGACCGGACTGGACACTGTAACGTGTTTTGGTATCATAAGCACCAAACTCCTTACTCACAGGACTCCTTACTCACGCCTGCAGTACTTTACACTCATTGGCAATTGCCGTATTTACTTGTACAATCCAAAGGTGAAACTTGCAAATAACTCCAGACCGCAGACACACTGAGCTAGCAAGCTTGTTGCTGTGTGGAGCACAACTCCATCACTAGTGCAATGATATCGTTATCGGCAAAAAAAAAGGGATACAAATTTTAACTGGTGTATTTTTATGCCGGTATTGACTGATATCGGTAATTGTAACCCTTTAAAGGCCAGTATTGTTCCATAGCACAGCTCTTTTTTTGGGAAAAACATTTCATATATTTTTTTTACATATGCAATTGATCCCCCGTTTTCGAATTGGCTGATTTTATATTTTTTCTCCTATTTTTTTTCCCTCAGAAAACACATTTTATTCATACTAAGTCTATAATAATGTATAAATACGTAAGTGACAAAAGCATAAAATGTACAGCATATATGTACAATGTAACAATCTATTTGTGGGGGTGTGTTGAGCTGATTGGATAATTGGCCATGATGCATGTGCATGTCTTTTTTTTTTTAAGGCAAAAAACCTGTTGTACATGTATTTAAAAGACACTTTTGTGTTCATTTTTAGTATCTACATTTCATCTTTTTGTCGTTACATTATTAGATTATTGGATCTATCTTATTGGATTTTTCCTTTTTTTGTGTTTATTTTATTTCTACAGTGTACCACAGACCCATGGAAAAAAAGGTTTCCAGGCTTTGTCTTCTGAGCGCTATCACTTGTCATGACTCCTGCTGGTAAAAGGCTGGGCTGCATGCTTGTGGAGTTGTTCTGCACGCTTCCACACCTTGCCTTTCGCAGCAGCGGTAATGCACACATGAAGGTGCCCCGCATGTCTGGATTTCCACCCCCGCAGTGAATAATTAGCTTTTCGCAGCCGCTTGTATTTGATTACAGAGTAAATGCATTTCCTGTCTTCATTTTTAATGCTTACCGCCTGGGAATTTGGAGCAGAGTTACGATGCATACCGCCACCTAACAGGTAGCGCCAAATCCATTTGTGGCAGGCCTGGCCGCCGCCAATGAGTGAATGTATGGGAAACACTGCAGTGGAACCCTGTGTGTTGCTACGGAAGTCCTAGCTTCGGCAGTCAACTCGTTACAGGCCCCGCCTCAAAACTTGCAGCCATGTGAAAAGAAGTTCATGTCGGTTACTGGAATTACAACATGCAAGCAGTGTGGATTTTGTAGACGCGGCTTGGAGAAACGGCTAGCCGGGACGTCCCAGTGCCACCTCTAGCCGCTCTAGACAGGGAACAGAACGCGGCGCCACAGCGATCGGAGGTTTGGTTGTACTGTATCGAGCTAGCCTGACGACCAGGCTAAAGGCTGGACGATGACTCCAATTCCATCTGTTCATCGATCATCTTTCATTATCGTTCATCAGCGGTGAGTACGATACCTTTTTATCATTTAAAATGTGTTTTACATGTGTGAGGCATATTTCAGACTAAAACCTGCATTGTGCTTTTATGCATTTAGCTTGATGGCTTCCTTCAGTGCGAGCAATAATAGTTACAACAGTCACTTTTATTGCAAATGTTGATTCAAAAATGGAGGGGAACGTCAACCTCTGCGCGTCTGTTGACAGTGCCACAGGCAGGTGTGCCTTATGTATGTTTCGTCGCTTTCACCCTGGAACGTGCGGACACCGTTTTTTTTCCCCGCAAAGAGTTTGGCTTCTCAAAACAATATGTGTTCAAAAGAGTAACACATTTCCAGCAAAAAAATGCCTCCGCAAAAAAAATCAGACCTCACAAGTCGCTCGGCGTGTCGTCTCTCCATTCGTGTGTGTGATAAAGATGCTAGCATCTTCTTCCACTGTGGAACACACGCAAACAAGATGGCCGAGGCGCTCGGTCGCGGATGAGGATGCGAGCATCTTCACCACATACACACGAATGGAGAGGCGACAGTGCGCAGGGACACGGCGGGAGGAGGCATTTTTATGATGCAAATGTATCACTCTTTTGAACGCATATTGTTTTTGAGAAGCCAACATCTTTACTTTTTTTTTGTCCTGTCCAGCCATACACTTCCCCTGTTATACAGAATTTATTAGACTTTGATGTTTTGTTTTTATGCAAATTTGGAGCAGGAGGGGATAGAGAAGAAGAGAAAAGAAAACAGAGAGGGGGGTGCGGGGATAAGAGAGGGACAAAAAAGATAAGAGACAAGGACAACAACAACTAAGTCACTGTTGAAATAGACCACTGTTGATGGGGGTGTCATACAACTCCATGTCAAAATATCCGAACGATCCATTTCAGATAAGTTGGCAGTCAAATATAACATTTTCAGTGGTTTTCAATGGCATATTTGTGTGGCGGTGTTACGTTTGTGTGTAGCGTTGTCATTTTAGGCTAATTTATGTAACATAGATGACAGTTGCACAACTACAGTACATCTTTGGGTGTATTTAGCGCTACTGTAAGGTTAGCGCTTTGTGTGCTGCATTGTCACATTTGAGCAAAGCGTTTTGGATGACGTCAGCGGATCAGAAAGGCGAAGGCCAGTTGCTCTCTTTGATTTAGAAAAAGTGAATAACACTTCATCACGAGTAGAAATGAAATGCACACCAGCAGCTACGAAAGTGCTTGAGAATGAGTTATTGATTGGCTGGATTTGATGCGTTGCACCAAAGGTGACGCCGCTGTAATCTTGACGTTCATTGTCTGGCGGACAAAGTGTCGGCGGATCTTTCTTTAATAATTGAAAGTAATAAAGTGTCGCATTCAAATAAAATGTCAACCTGACCGTGATGAGGCGCCGCGTGACGGATGAAAGTCGACTTTGATTTGAGTCTCCCTTAAAAGGAATCCAACTGGATGATGCCTGGATGGGTCTCCTTTCATGCGTCTGATGTCCAGGCGTATGAGCTCATGTTAATGACATCCTTCTAATCGACCCAGGAAGAGATTATGAGACACTTCATTAGCGACTCCCAACAGTGGCTGCACCTAAAAGGTTACTGGCTAATTATTCACTATGATCCGCTCAGGTTTTTTTTTTTTTCCTTGGTTTGATTTGCTGAAGGACATAACACGCTGAGGTATCGACGTTGTTAGCGAGCTTGTCAGGGTGGCGCTTGCTTTCTGGTTGTGTTGGAGGACCTGTTGTTTAATGGAGCCTTACTTCTCATTGGGAGCTCTTTGTCTGCATTTGGTCTCGAGGTAATGAGGGAGCCGACTCTGTTTAGCATGCAGCTTTCTGCAAGACAGCCAAATAAAAAGGCCTCATCACCGTGACCTTCTGCCAGAGGAGAGCTTTCCAAATGCGCTTGTGCAGACGAGACGATATCCTTCCTCTCGACCCCATCTTTCTGTCAATACAGCACTAATCATGGCACTGTTGTCCCGTGTGATGATGTGTGGATGGATTTGATGTGTAAACATTCCCAAAGAGCTGCATCCCATCTCCCATAAAACCTATTTAGAGGTGATAAACACGTCTGACCCCCTCCGCCACCTGTTGCCAAAGTCTTCTGTCTGCTTCTAAGTGGAGGTGATCCTGTGCCGCTCGCACCCATCCCTCCTCGGTGCAACTACTCTGTGGCCAAAGGCGTCTCAGCCGTGATAAATATGCATCAGTGCCTCACAGAAGATGTAGTTATTTCCACCGTTTTGTGTGGGAGTGTAAATTTATGTGCGTAATCCGCACACATGATATCGGTGCTCCTGGTCAGGATGAGAATGAATATTCACACAAGGATGCACATGCAGGGATGATCCTCCTAAAGTCAAATACGGATATACTGATGGGGGGGGGGGGGAGCATTGTGCTGCAGATGATGCAACCTCTTAGCTGGAGCGGGATGATGCGGGTCACGCATTTATCATCTAAGGATATATCGGAGTACTTTGAATTTCGATCCATGGGATCATACAGCCCACACTCACATTTTCTTTCTAGAGCAATAACAAGAAGAACGGTGATACCTCTTACACGTGGCATCAAACTCTGGTGCGTTGTATGAACGCGATCATCCGAACCTCGGCGGCGACAGATGGTCCGTTTGCAGGTGAACTCCGGTGCGGTTCGGTTAACTTGCGCTTCAAAGTGAGCGCTACACGGGAATATGTGAACACGAAAGAGAAAAGTGCGGGACAATGGCGTTCTTTAAAAGTACATTTGAGAAGATTTATGGGAAATATGAGCTGGTATATATAAATATACAGTATTTAGCATAAAAATCACCAGCAGGAGTACTTGAGTTATGGCTTGTAATAGGTCACAAAAACTGCCCAATCAAGTCCTTGCTTAAGCATATGTTCCGCATGACAAAAATACCGACGTGAGGACAAAGCGAATCATACCAAGTTTGTGTTTTTTGAATGTATTTTTGGTCTGGACCGGAATACTGAACCTTAAAGTATGCAATCAATGCATTCAATTCAAATGCATATAACAAGACATTGTCCGTTACAGCAGGAGTCCCCAACCAACTTTCAGGCACGATGATTTAAAAAATATACATATATTTTTTTTAAAATATATTTTTAAATAACTCCATTGCATTTTGTGTAAATGCATATCAATTTTTTAAATATGGGACGTTAGAAATCCTGCAGTTTTTGCATGGTTATGTTGACCCGTCCCACTTTGTTTGACGGTCCTTGAACACACCATCTAACCTCCCACGCTGCGCAGCTACTAGACTGTATTGTCCTTGGGTTTCTGTCATCTCATATTTGGTCCCAAATGCTGACGCTATGTGGGAATGCAGAAAGGTAAGATTTGATGATGGTATTGAGCTCTAATGTGCATATTTGTCCGGTCCGCAACATCAAGTTACTTCATGCTAGCACATGCTAGCATCAAACACTGACGGTATAATCTTCTCTCTGAAAACGAAACTCCAGGTAATTTTGAGCTTTTCATTTGGTGTTGTTCCTGTCTTAGTTTGACACGCTATATAATACATTCACACTTGTCGTTTTTGGTCCATTTTAAACAGACTCTATCTAGTCCGTTTGCTCTGAAGTACAGTTCGCTTGGGTCAAGTGTGAACGCAGTCCACCAGGACCAAACGGGGTGACTGTGAGATGGGTCTTGATCGCCTGCCAGTGGACTCGTACTGAGTGAGGCAAGAGTGAACATGGAAAATCATCAAAAAACTGTACCTTAAGTCCAGAATGGTAAATACGGTAGTTAAACATTACCTGGCTCTTTTCAAAAAAGGGGAAGCGTTGCTCATTAAAGTTCGCTGTCTCCTCGTAGGGTGTCTCCGTGAACCTTTTTGACATTTTAATATCATTTATGTCCTCTTTGTTACGTTTCAGCTTGTTAAATGTCAGCTGGTAAAAATGTGCCGGAGAAAGAAATGTCCTACGAATGTACCGGAATGTGAGGCGAAAGACGTCAAGTTGGTTTGGTTGCGTGAGGTCGTTGGACAACGTACATGTCGCATACACCGTCCAGTCGGGGCGCGGCTTTATGCGTGTGCTCAGCTGATATCATTATTTGGTCTACTGATAAAAGTGTGTGAATGCACACCAGACCGCACTAAAGGGACCAATAAGTAGGGGTACTGGACACACCCAAAATCTTTATTAACTCTACAGGCAATGTTTTGAGAAACATATTAACATGATTAGTTTTAAAGTGTAAAAATAAGTTAACCACTTTATGTGTGGTCTAATATTAGTCACAACATATTGAACTACAAGGGAAATGTAATATTCAGGTTACTAGGTGGCAGTAATAACACAAAACATTGATGATGCGTTACCTTACATTACATTACCTTAAGGCCCCATGAAGTCAGGAAGTCATGAAGCCGTGGCATGTCTGACATGATAGAGTTAGAAAAAGATATTACACTTTACAAGAATAATAATAAGGCACACAAAATTACAGTAACTAATGAGGAACAAATCTACCTAACACTAACCCTAACCACTACTCATTAGTTACTCATTAGTTCTTCATTAGTTCCTCAGTAACTAGTCAAAATTATGTGCCTTTGTCATTAGTTCCTCATCAGTTCTTCCTTAGTTCCTCAGTAACTACTGTATTTTTGTGTACCTTACTGTAACATGTGACGAAAAAAAGTTGTCCTCCCATTCTGTGTGGAAGCGGTAAGTTTTTGGCTTCTTTAGTTTATAAGAAATAAATTCGAGGCTAACTGGTTAGCTCGCTCGCTTGTTAGCTCGCTCGTTTGCTGGTTGGCGGCCGTCTCGAATCCCTGCAAGAGTTATGCAATGTGGTGCAAACAATGAATAATAGGAGCGCAAAGGTGACTATGGGCATGTTTTTTCATGTCTACAGGGTTCACCATCCATCTATTTTCTATGCCGCTTATCCTCATTAAGGTCGCAGGGGTATGCTGGAGTCTATCCGAGCTAATTTCGGGCGAGAGGCGGGTACACCCTTGACTGGTCGCCAGCCAATCGCAGGGCACACATATTCATACCTATAGAGACGCCAATAAACCTAACATGCATGTTTTTTTTTTAATGTGGGAGGAAACCGGAGTACCCGGAGAAAACCCACACACGTTGCTGGGTTGCTGGCTCCACACAGCGATGCCCAAGCCAAGATTTGAACCCAGGTCTTCCTGATCTCCTGACTGTGTGGCCAACATGCTAACCACTCGGCCCTCTACAAGGCTCTAATATTGTTAAACAATGTATTTAGAAAGTTATAAACATGCTCCAACTACGAAACTATTCCATTTATTAACATTGAATCCTATATTGCAGAAATTCATTTATTGCGGTCGGGTCTGGAACCAGTTAACTGCTATAAATGAGGGATGACTGCACACCCATTGTGTTTGGTAAATTCTAAAAAAAACTATCATGGCATAGCTCATAGCATAAATAATCCAAGACATCAGAGTAATTTACTTATTTTAAACTCTAAAGTATCTTGAGTAGCAACGTGATTTACAATACAACCGACTAAAAACAGAGGACAAAATCACAATATACTAATTGTCATAATATAAAATAAGGTAACGAGCCAACGCCTGTGAATGCACCTGGTCTTTTTGTCTGCGTTATTTGCTCGCTACGCTGGGCGTGAGGTGCATGCCATGTTTCTGGGCGACTGTCAAGCTTGAGCGGGAGAGGAAGGAGATCGAGCGGAGACAGCAAGCCATCCGTCCGACACACAGTTGCAGATATCTGCTGGAGAAGTGTGCACCATAAGGAGACAGCGTCTCAGCACTGCTGCTCACATTGTGTTGATAACAGTCCCTTAAGATATAAGCTGTATGAATCCATCCATCCATCCATTTTGATTTGACAATCGATTTTAGAGCATAAGGATCTGGTATCGGAAGTATCAGTATTTTAGTATCGATCCGCACATCGCTACTTTTCACTCTACTTTCTTTTGACATGGTGCCACAAGAAGAGTCTGCCTCACGCTTGGGAGACATAATGGAGGTTAAAGTTAAAAAGCTAAAGAAAAAGAAAAAAGTGACGTCCTTCCTCAGTGTAGCAACCGTTCACTCCGAGGTACTCCGCATACAAATAGCTGTTGTTTCGGCAAGTCTGGTCCTTGTGTGTCGCACCGAACATTACAGTAACACTACTGACACCCAGTGACAAGTGCAGAATGTCTTTGAATGCATCTTTTGAATGCCTTATATTTATATTTTAGTTTATTTAGCCATTTTTATGCTTGAAAATGCTTAGGCAAAAAAAAAAAATGTAGCATTTGCATGATTAGCATGATTTATGAAGTATTTTTGAAAAATCGCAAAAATTTGAAGTGCGATGGACAACTGTATCACCAAATTTCAATAATTGTTAGGATGACATAAGAAGAACCACTTTACATTGGATTCCATAATGAACGCGTTCACGTCTTGTGCAGCCTCATTTTTTGCAGTTTATTCAATTCGTTAACGTAGGTCTAAGTTTCAAAAAATAGTCCCATCACTCGTTTATGACTTCGCTTTGTTGATTCAACATGAGACGGTGTTGTTTTCAAAATGGTTGCGTAAACAAAGAAGATGTTTTGAGCTTACACTGGAAGTGATGATTCACACATGAAGTCTTCCTCAGCGTCGTGTAGCTCTGCTGGCTAAGAATCATCACATCACAGTGGCTGCTGTGCTTTTTCCCACAGGAGTCTCTCCATTATTCACCGTCGACGGAGCACCTCCAGGGTTTGTGCCTGGATGACATCATTAGCATCGCTACTGTGTGTCAAATTCTATTTAAGCCCAGGCGTGTTTTAATCACAACTCAGCAGTTGTGGTGTATCTTTACATAACTTACAGGACATTTCGCACCGTGAAATTTCACACACGCTCAACTTCTTGCTGCGAAAATTTCAGCACATTTCTCCTGCAGACAATTCGGGGTCCTCACCGTGGCCATCGAGTTTGTCACGGGGATGTCGCCTTTCGCCCAACAGCTAATTTTACCACAAGGGAAACTACACTCCTCTACACATGTGCTTTGTTTTTTTTCCTCCCATATTGTGTGTTTTGCTTTTTCTTTGTCTTTTTGTGATGCCCCCACAGTAACAGCAAAGAGCTAACGTGTGATGACCACCAGTGGAATCGGAAATGGAACGTTATTGCGATGTAGGAAAACTGTATACACATCTCTGTCCTGGCTGCTCAGTACAACATGTCTAAAATAATAATACAAGAATAGCATACAAGCCGGTATCTTTCTCATGGATCGTCCCAGTTAATGCTAAGTACACACTTTTATATACAGTCTTTATACGCACTAATCCTTTTTTTTTTGTTATGTTAGTAGAGGTTGCTCATTCAAAAGATTTAAAAAATGTCTTCAAATTGTTTTCAAATACTTTTTAGTCCGATTCATTATTATTATTATTATGTTTAACTACTAAAATGTGTGTTCTTACCTTTTATCTGTACATGCAGCCTTTCCTTCTCCAGGAAAAGTTCTGATACGTAAAAGTCCGATCACTTTCATGGGATAATACTCCATCTTGGCAGTCAAATTCATGCATTCATTCAGTGGAGCATGAAAATATCTTGAATGCATTAGCTAGAGCTGCTGCTGTAAAAAAAAAAAAAACACAAGAAAAACAAAAAACGCTCGATGGAAGAGCATCAGTGATGCAGCGGTACTACAAGTGCCTCCCTTACCACATTTCTATGTATTACAGCCTTGTCCATTCTTAAAGTAGTTCTTAATAATTCATCATTTATTTTAATGGTTTCCTTACTTTACTTGTTTTCTATTTTTTATTGTTTCAAATACCATTTTCACATGTTTTGTCTGATTTTGTCCTGCTTTTCTTTTGTGTTGTATATTAGCTTGGCTATACTGCAAATCACACGGCTACCTCAATATATTTCAGGGTTTAAAATAAATAAAGAAATTATTAAATTAATATTTTCCTATCATATCGGAAACAAAATCGATGGTATCGCACGTCACTAAAATAAGCAAATTCTGAGATTTTCACTTAAGAAAATGTTAAAAACTACGGGTGGTACGATCGGTCGGCCAATGATTAGTATCTGCCGATTTCCGGAAAAAAACACGGCATGTGCCGATAAATGCCTTTCAAAGCCCATCACAAAAACTGATCGCCGTGCGGCGGCAAACCTTACATGTTTGCTGTGTCACGTAGGGTTGCCAACACCCGTATTGAGCCGACAAGGGAGGCACTTTGTCTCATTTTGCCGCGAGAATCAAAACTAGTCTGTACAACCTCAGTGGCTTCAGTTTGACAGCTGGACACAGGCTATGCCAATCGATGCCTGCGTGTTTGATCACTCCCTTATCAAACCTATTGCTGTTTGACTTTTCTTGCATCTTTGTTTACACGTTTGGCCTAGCTAGCTAGCTAGTTAGCTCGAGTTATCCGCCTATCTTCTCGTCTTCGGACTCCAAATGTGAGTTTTTAACCACAATGACATTTTGTTTTTAAAACAAACGAGCAATGCTGTTAGTTTGGAGCTCGTTTTTGTCCCACTGGGAAGTGGATATTACGTTCATGGGGTACAAACAGGGGCGCACTTCCCATTAGGCAAACACAGGCAATTGGCTTGGGCCCCTGGATTGATTTTTTTTACTTCGATTTAAAGTACATATTGCTGTTTTAGTCTTAAACTTAACAAGTAAAATAACATTTTCGCTATCTTGCAGGCAGTCTCTCAATTAATACTCCTGGCCAGTTGTTGCCAGGTAGAGTTCACATGGCTCAATCATAATGGTCCCAAAACCAATGAAAATAACTGGCACGTGTACGAGCATGCATACTAACCTGTCGGTATATCAAGCAGGAACAAGGCACACATGATGGAAGTGATGAACAAAAACAGCAAAACAAGGTTTATGAGATTCATCCGCACCCATTTATTTCACAACACTATTCTGTGTTGAATATAAAGTGTATATATTGGAGGCCAAAAGAAACCACCGTGACACAGACCGAACCAAGTCCAATGATGCCTTGATCTTGGCTGGAACAACAACAAAAAGTGCTATCAGTTTCATTTGGCAGCCTTGCCATCATTCTATTTATATAGTAAGGAACAATTAAGGTGGAACAATGTGTGAAAGTTGGCACTGGTGTAAAAAGAATTTTTGGGCCTGTAGGGTGACGTGGTGAGACAGCTGTGTGGGCGTTGCATTAGGACAGCTTGTTAGTGATGTTGTTGCTCAGAAATACAGACAATGTGTCATTATTTCCACTCCAGGAATCTTTATTTTGGACCCACGGACGCTCTGCATATTTATAATAGTTGATAAACCGATGCCAACTAGGAGTTTGCAATGTCTTTGTAACTGTGGTTTAGGTTTACAGTAATGGACGGTTTTGGGGAAAATGTTATTATAATATGTTATTTTGGGTTTAAAAAGAAAAATAACCAAAAACATTGAACATAATAAATACAAGCGTATACTACACACAGTATATACAGTTGTGTATGAGAACTGCAGTATTAAGCCATTTACATTGCAGTGTTAATTTGTATAAAAGATCAGTTATTCCTTACTTACTTGAAGGAATATCATGATGTTTGTTCTTTACAATACACTGTAAAGCCTTAAAAGCAAGCAAATGTTCTGCGTCTTTTTCAAACATATGGAAGCTGTGTTTGTGTCAGAGGTAAAAATAAATAGCATTGCCTGCATGCATGCATAGAGAGAAGATGAGTTCAATTAAGAGGAGCACCGGTGTGTGTGTGTTTATATTTCATTTAATGTTTGTCAAAGAGCAGAAGTGGACGGAAAATAGTTGTGTGTGTGTGTGTCATTGGAGGCCATTACAGCTCCACATGTCTTTAGCCAGACAGGAAATCAATCATTTAGTTGTAATAAATTGCTTACTTAGAGCATTAAAACACATTTGCAAGGACGATGGCAACTGAAGACGTCTGGGCTGAGTGTATTTATACTTTTAGATAGGACAACAAAAATGTGAGTGATGCATCAGGCTACTGCAAACCTTCAATTACTGTAGATATTCAATATAACACAAGCTTTACCACCCTTACACTATCTTACTGGGATATGTATGCGTTTATTTAGGACTTTTATTTCTTGGTATTCATTTACATGGATGCAAAGAAGTGTACATGCATTTTTATAGCATATTTTTCTATAATAGTATTAGGAAATGTTAACTTTTGCAAATGAGTGTGTGTACTGTCTACCTTTGTACATGTACATTGTACAGACAATGTTGGAAGTAACATTTTACCTGTCAAGCAGGTGTAAAAATAAGTTCATCAGAATAATAGCATGCTGGAAACGCACATGTACTTACCTGTGTCTCTAATGACCCATTACAGCTGCAGCGTGTGCGGAAGAAAGGGAGGGTGGAAGTTATTATTGTTAATCATATAGTTCTGAGCAGCCTGGACAAAGATGTACTCAACAACCGACTGAATTTGCGTAAGAGACCAAGCCCAATCGTTCAGTCGAAAACTGGCGGTCGCCTTCAAGATTAAAGTGCTCATGACACCAGAATGTTAATCTTGTTATTTTCACCGTGAAAAATAGCAAAAACAGGCATTTTTCCTGTGTTATATGTATAATCGAATGTTGAAATGTTTACATTTAAAAAAAAAAAACAATTTTCATCCCTTCTTCTGGGACTATTTTTTTTTACTATGCCCTGTGTTGAAGGCTTGTGCTGGAACACTCAAAGAGTCGGAGTCATTTCCAAAAGACACCATTTGCCTCATTAGATGCGTCGGCAAACTTCGAGAGACAAATGTTTTGATACCGCCCTGCAGATGGAAGTAAAAAGGCAAAAACCCACAACGTGTACGACCGTGGAAAAGCGTGCCAAGGTGGCAGTAAGTCAACCTACATTTTTTCAACTGATTTTCTTTATAGCAGCCAGCCTCTTGCTGGGCTAATGCAGCCTTGATTTGTAACTGGCTTGGTTATGATGTTCTAGTTATGTGGCTAATGTGTTGTAAATCCTAAGTGTTTTTCATTGCAACGTCGCTACAATTCTTAGAATAGTAATATAGGTTTTCATGACAAATTTCTTTCTAGCCTATCTTGCAGTCGATTTGCCAGTTTCGGTAAGTAAATCAATATTTTTTTACTTGATCTAATCTACGGATCTTAGATTAAGAGTATGTGGTTTCATGCCAGGGCTAAATAAGCAGCGATCTGCTCACTGGTATTGTATTTTGAGTGTGCATAGAGCTGTCAGTGTCACTTAGTGTGTGGGTTATATCGTCACCACAACACCATATCAGTGAATGTTTTTATTGTGTTATTGTTGTGACTATGTCACCTTCTTGGCTTTGCTGGGAGTTCATGGCTGCATTTGTTTGAATTCGGTTCCCGGAACAGAATGAATCAGAAAACCCGTTGTGGGGCGTGTCAAAATCACCACGTCATTTCACTCGTCTCTCAAAGTTGTTTATTTATCTATGACAGTAGTATGACAAAAATGTTTTATTAAGTGCGTACTTTCATTTTGTTTTTCTAACTTTTTTGGTGTCGTGAGCACTTTCAATAAAGCTCAATTTCAGGTGTACATTCTAAAGGCGGTCCTCGTTGTACGACGTTCCTTGTTACAACATATTGTGGATATAAGAACGCACTCCCATAAATTATTAATACTGTACAAAGACAAAAAGAGAACTGCTTACATACGAAGTCATGCCTCGCGACGCTGAGGAAGGACAACGTCACTTTTTAAAAAAAACAAAAGCAGCTAATGGTTCTCATTCAAATCCTTTGGCGTTTTACCCCCAAAGCCCTCCTGGGTCCAAGGACGTGTTTGTAAACAATATAACAGTATATAAATGCAATCAAAACCTCGGTTTTCAAACTCCCCAGTTTTCGTACAATTTGGTCTTTCGACAAAAATATTCGCCAAAATGTTGCCATAAGGATAGGCTCCAGCTCACCCGTAACCCCGCTAGAAATGAATGGTTGGATGGATCAGAGAAGAAGATGCATACACTTATGTACAGTCTATAGCAATGGTAATGGTTTCACTTTATTTCAAACATCCAAGTGTGTGTGTAACACAGTTCAGGTCCCCATCCTGGCCGGGCCTCAAACCCACGTCCGCAGATCTCTGCTGATTGAGAGCTGAGCAGTGCTAGCCAACTGTCAACTTGTTGTGTAGTGCAGCTCTTAAAGTGTCAGGGAGTGAGATTTACCAACGTACTTATCGCACAGCCACACCTTCTGGCATCCGTTACACTTGCACTTACACAATTCAAAATGTCCAAAAAGGAGTAGGTAGAAGCAGAGCTTATTGAATCCTACCCCTTCTCCATACCACAGCAATTAATACATTTGTTCAATCTAGTGAGGTCTAACACAAGAGCGCCTGCCTTTATAAAAACCAATAATACAGTTACTAATTATACATTGTTGTGGCTGCAGTGGTGTAGAACTGCAGTTCAACATGCAGAGAAGTGTTTCTAATAGTATGTCCCTTTGATGCAATGCACCACTGCAAACTGCAACCACAATAATAAACATATCACAACACCCATAAGTGTTTTATTATAGAGTGTAGAGTATATTCTGTCATGAGTGGGCACATCATGACATGCAGTCGTGGCAGCTCACACCAGAAGCTTATTCATTATTCATCACTATTCATGTTGCTTGCAGTCGCCCTGTTATGATACAGTCCTATCCGGAGTGGCCGACACCTGATTTGCTCCGCTCCTCCGTCGGGCGGTGCGTGGCCCTGCGTCGTCCGCCTGTGCGCGCTCATAGGTCGGATCCAGAAGGCTCGGAGAGGAGGAGGGGGGATCATACTGCAAGGCGGGGGGGGAGAGGTCCAGCTGCAAAAAAAAAAAGAACCGTGACAATGGCAACATCAAGCATCTCCTAAACGGCAGTCAAGAAAGGGGGGGCGGGATTTCGGACGTGCTTGTCCGCCTTGTGAGGGTCTCTTCCTGGAATACGAATCGTAGCATGGAGCGGCGCGGGAGAGGAAAGTCGCCGTGTCTCCATCACTGAGAGGCGCGTCCACCTGCTAACTGGAGGCCCGGGCTGCTGGTGCTGCTGGCTGGTGGAGGGAAAGGGAAGCAAGCAAGCAAGCGAAGCAGGCTGGCCGGCCGGGCTGGTGGGTGGGGGACATGCAGCGGGGACGTGTTTGCATTTGGGAGGAAAGAAGACGCACATTCTCACATTCAGTCCGAAGCTCTTGTGGAGGATCCATTTGCGACGCGGGGGGAAAGACGCAGTTTTTTTGGGCGCAGACGCTCTGGAGGTAGGCAGAGAAATGTTCTTATTATTACCATCGCTATTAATGTGGGCGTGATGTGTGTTTGAATAGGGCAGCTTTACATATACACAGGCCAGCACTGCTTTCATCCTCCATCAGACATTTTTATTTTATTCCAAGGGAGCATGCAGCAGCCTCCTTGGGACAGCTGTCGTATAGCCTGCACACGTTCAGCCATCGATTACCTATTTGCTGAAAAAACAAAGAAAAAAAAACACACTTACACTACACACAGGCATACATTTGATGCATTCATGCTCCAAAAACATCCTTTGGTGTTGTAGTTTTAAACAAATAATGAGCTGTCATTTTAAATTCCCCCCCCCCCCCCCCCCCCCCACACACACACACATACACACACACATATATATACTGCCCAATTGAACATGAGTGAAATAGTCCCCAGTAATGAATGATTCATGAATGAGATATTGAACCCTCAATGTCGGTTAACACACCTTCTCAGGGAGAGGCCCCTCCCTTTCTAAAAGGATTCCTAGTATAAATATTATTATTATAAGTGACCCCAACATGGTGGCAGTGGAGCACACCAGTGCACCGCCTGAATGCCTTCACAGTCCAGTCGGGTCACTGGATCACTAGCATCATGTTTACTGGGCGTCCCATGCACAGTCAGCCATGCTTGCACAGAGCTGCACAAGCAATGTGGACAATGTGGCGTTGCTGTCAAAGAGAACTGCATTGGAAAGTGTTTTTCAATGCATTCCGCACAGGTATCGACCTCACTTTTTTTCTTGAAGTTTCACAGACAATTGGATCTTTTGAGGCCAGCTCGCTGCAGTGAGGCTGCGTTTAGTAAAATGCTTATCAGTCCTCCTTCCCTCATGTGAAGACAGCACTGCAAACCAGATGGAAGGCCATGCATTGATTGAGTCAAAGAGAGCCCATAAGAGGGTTAAATTGAGTTGACACATTGATGTGGGTGTCATTATCATGTGTGAAGGCACCGTGTGCGCCATTGGGCCCCCAGGCGACGTGACGTTTGCATGCAGGGGGTTGGTGGTAGTGGTAGCGGGGGGGGCGTCCTTCTTGGTCTGGGCTGGTGTGAAGAATCTAGATGTGAAAGGGTGCTTTCACAACTGTAGTTTTCTTTCTCTCAATGAATCACTTCTCTGCCTTGGTTCGGTTCCTTTTTACGCGGTAAAAATATCCATGTGTCACAACATACCATGTGGCATGTCTCTCTTCTCCTATTGGGCGCAAGAATGTAAACAGGAAGAAGGTTTAGGGTATGGAGTACTGGCTGAAACAGAAGTCGCTTTCTTTTAATGGACAATTTATCAGGCCACAGCATCAATTAGCCAAGCATACTTCAACGGGAACATCTCGCAAATTAGCATCGTTCATGTGGTGAAAAGAAGGGTGATGCTATGAAACAACACATACATGCAAAACCGAAGACGGCTCTACTCTCTATCGATGCATTTTCACTGGAAAAAACAGGTACTACCTGGTATCACTCACTCACTCATTGATCAAGCAGATACCTAATAATCACGTTCTGTACCATATCTGGGTTCATGACATAATAAAATGACAAAAATAAACACACATGCTACCACAAGATTACCCTGGATGCTGCGGTGTTATACTCCGTAGTCTCCACTTTGTTGCATTGCTCTGTTTTGTGCTTGGGCCCACTTAACAACTACAGTTTGGCTAGTGTGAGTGTACTCAATTGTGCCCTCTTCTTTGTAGAAGAGGTAGTGGACGTGTGACATAGAATCACAGAAAGACTTGCAGATTCTTGATCTTCTTAATGATAACCGACTCAATGAATAATCCATCCAGCTTCTATGCCGCCTATCCTCACTAGGGTCGCGGGTATGCTGGAGCCTATCCCAGCTAACTTTGGGAGAGAGGCGGGGTACACCCTGGACTGGTCGCCAGTCAATCGTAGGGCACATGCAGACAAAGAGATGCCCAATGGAGATTCGAACCCGGATCTTCCCGATCTCCTGACTGGGTGGCCAACATGCTAACCACTAGGATTCAAAATGATCCAAGCGTGAAACCCACAGCACGCTCTCAACTACCGTACATTTGTGTTCGTAATAAAGACGCATCTTTTAATTTATGGGCTCTTCTCACAAAAATGAATGACAGTGGCAACATTGCACACAATACAGTATATATAGCAAGAACAATTCTAAACAAGACTGGAAGTTTTCCTCTAGGTCATAGAAATTATAGTAATACAGCGCAATAGAACATGCAATTACCCCTCTTGGAAGTAATTAATGACAGCAGCAACCTTGTTCAAAATAAATAATCAGGACCACTCCAAAAGACTGTGAATGGTCTACGACTGTCTAAGTCAGAGAAAATGCAGCAATACAGCATCATGAAGGGATGGGGTGTGAACGCTGGGCGGCAGGAGCCAGGAGAGGGAGCGGGTATTGTGCCCAAATCCAGCATGACACAAATGGCCTCGTGTGAGTACGCCCTTAGTCTCCTGTTGTGCAAACTTTGTCTCTAGTCAAATATCGGGTCCTATGATTTACGCGTTAATGGAATCTCAGACGGAATCGCGAAATTGGCCAATAAAAACGGAATCTGCTGTTAAATGCGGAGTCTTGCGTAAATTGACATAACGTGAATGAAGTGTTGTCATTGTGAGGAGAAGGAACGTTTGTGTGGGGAAGTATTGCCCCCACGGACCACTCAATCGTGAAGGAATCTCATCACAAACACTAGCCAAACTAAAAATGTCGAGACGGCGACTTGAAACACTGGCAAAAGTTGCTGAAAAAACTTAGAAACTCTTGTCTTTCGGAATGTGAAGGGACGCTAGCGGGTTTAGCTCAGTTTAGCAGAGCATGTTAGTGCAACTGTGTGTGTGTGAGTCAGGCTGCATGTGTGTGTTTTAGGGGGCTATCCACACGGAAACGTTTTCAGGTCCAAACGGCAAAGTATTTTAGAATTTCAGCCTCTCATCCACATGGAAACAGTGTTCTGCGTGCCCTGAAAACGGCTTCCAGAGTGGGTAATATCTGAAAATGCCGGCTTGTCGTTTTTGTATAGAGAAAAACGGCCGAACCGCTGCTTTTCAGAAACGATGACGTCACCGATTCGTCGCCATCACGTGATCATAAGTGAACCAACATAATATCTCAATATTTGGATGGACATGACTCACCCCGGTCGACATTCTCCTGATATTTTGTTGTCTTTTTCTCCAAAATGACTCGTAGAAGCAATTCCACTTCATCGTAAGTCTCGATGAGCGGACGAACTTACGCGCATGCGTTCTTTCTTCTTGTGTCACGTGGTTCCGTCTGCATTTCTGTTTAGAGCGCCACACGTGCCTTGTGCCTTGTGTACTACATCGTTTTCAATCAATGATCCGTTCCTGTCTGGATGCAACTATTTACTAATCCGCCACAGTGTAGATGCACATTTTTTTCAATCCACCACCAAAAAAATCCCAGGAACGTTCCTATGTGGACAGGGCTCGAGAGTGTGTGTTTTACTGCCTGTTAATGCAAATGTTTTACCATGCCGGCTGATGTCGTTCAAGTTCTGAGTGAAATAAGGATGAGAGGCACATTTATTGTTGCTCATTGTCAACACACATTGTCAACACACACAACACACTTCCGGCCTTCAAAATAAGAGCAGTTTGTTAAGGATTTTGTGTGTGCAGAGGGTGACATCCCCTTAGAAAAGTCAGCCAAGTTACATCTGTTTCTGAACTACTGGTCAAAATTGGCCAATGGTGTATTGCATCAATAAATGTAAGGATTTTTGCATTTAATAAGCTGACATTTTATTCATTATCACAAAAGTTCACACTGTTTGCTGGTAAAATGAGCGTAAAAAGTAAGAAAAATAAAACAGATTTCATAGCCACTTGTAATGAATGAAATACACCACACCCTGCTTCTCCTACCTGGTTGTGTGTTTCGGTCTGACTGATGTGTTCAATGTGGAAAATATGGAAAACCAGTTGCTCCAAACCGAGGTGGAGAGATTTATCAAATTTCCAGTTGTTTCTGATTAAGGCCAGATTGCTGTCTTGGTTGGTTTGATTTGTTTCGCAACACAGTTTGACCTTTTTATACCTAACAAACTGCACTAGGTGGAAAACGAACCAAAGGGTTGAAGTGTAAAGGCACCCTGAGAGGACATATCATCCCTGTCTGCCTCCTTGCCCTGGCCTTAACTGACATCCACTTTGGGTAACTTGGATGAGAAGGCGATCCCAGTGACACATTTCGGCAACACAGTTCTGCTAGCAGCTTTGCCTGAAATGTGTTTGAAAATGCTGCCCGAATGTTATGTTGCAGCCATAAAGGCAGCAGCTTGTGTACATAGTCTCTCATCGCTGTGTGCTCCATGGCTCCTCCTGCTTTCCAGCCGCAGGCGCATGAACCAGCTTCTACAAGCTACTATAGTAGTCAGTCCACAGAGAATGAACTAAACCTCATCCGCGCAGCCAGCCATTCCACTTACATGCAAGGATCATGCCTCTTATTGATATTTTACACCTTGCATCACCATAAATCAGAATGAAGAAATAAGAAGCTTGTTACCTAGAACTGGCATGCTCTGAATGACAAATGATTTTTTTTTGCTTCTATAAGGCATCCCACCGAGGTTTATGTCTGGAATCCTGCCCTTTTATTCCCCTATCTCTGCTGCACAAGCACATTGATCCCATTGGGGCGGGTTGAACGTGTGTGTTTGGGTCAGTAACAATGTATGCAGAGCCCCGCTGCGTTTGGGCTGTGACATGTCATGCTGAGGCCCGGCAGCTCCAGTCTTTCTGTGCGATGCAGGCTTTCTGTAATTAAAGGCAGAGGTAAGAGCAGGGGAGCAGGCCGGGCTCTGATTGCTTTTCATAGCTGCGAGCACACAGAGAGCTGCAGCGTGTCCTCGGGGGACTGAGGCGCTGTTGAGCTCTTCTGCTGCCAGCTCTGTAACACCACCCCTACCCCCACCCAGACGAGGACTCCAAAACATACATCCCAGCACACACACCTTTCTGCTTGGAAATATATGTGCATATTAGTAGCGTGTGGCGGTTTTATTAATTAAAAACAGCACAATCAGAAATGCATGAATGCTTTGATTGGCTCGTAACAATGGCAGAGCAGTTCAATTTTAGCATAGGTTATCTGTGGTTGTGTCAGGCCTGTTCAGGGGCAGATGTGTACCCCTACCTTACTTTGCTTCCCCCAGCAGATGCCAGACTGAAATGGGCTGCACAGGTGCTTCATAGTGTGAGCAAGGGTGTACTCACATGCCAGGCCTCTCGCACCATGTGCACTTCCCCCTTCGCTCACATTCTTTATCAGGCACACAAATACACTTGTGGTTTTTGACTTTTGTACTGTTTAGAGTTATTTCTGTTATGAAATGATTAGATTATCATTAGCGTTACAGTCATACAACGATTACGCCACTTTGTGCGCTTACATGTGCGTGTGCATGATCATTCGTGCCGTGCCCTCACCCACCTTTTTCACTCGTAGCAAAGAGAGGTAAAGTCCAAAATAAGGTTGTGTATCGTTTACATGTTATCCGACATTGGCTCCAAATCTGTACTTTTTTTGAAGCAGTGCCGATACTTAAACGTTGCCCGAAACTGGCTCTTAAAAGAAAATTCAATTTTATGCAAAATAACAGTGGTAAGTAGTTTATTTAACTAATTGCATTGCATTTTTTTGTGTAATTAATGCATGCACATCATGGCAAGCCATACCTCTGTTAGGACTCTAGCAGTCTTCTATTTTCTATATAAGACAGACATTCATTTCATTTGAAGTTGTTAATAAACATACAGTACCTTAAATATCCAGTAATTCCTCATTTAACGTTGTTATAAGTGAATTTTTGCGAAGTAGAATTCCTTATTTATAAATGGGATACTTGCATAATTATAGCACAGAAAACCTGTTTACAACCCTCTTAATACAGTTTTTAACAATATTAGAGCCATGACATGAAATAACACCCCTATAGTCACATTTACACTCGTATTACCCAATATGGTAGACATAATAACAGAAAATAGACATATTAGACATAGAAGACATAACATAAACTCGCACATTAGCACTGGGAGAATTCCTTGGTTTTTTTCTGGACAGTGTCCTTCCTGCAGTGGCTAATGTCTCATCACTGACACCTAGTGACCGGTGTAGAATACTACATGTCACGTCTTCTGAATGCTTTATACAGTATTTGTATTTTAGTTCATTTCGCTACTATTTTTCTGCTTGAAAATGCTTAATATAGGAGAAGAATATGTACAATTGGGGTAAAAATGCTTTTTTGACTAATAATAGGCCGTAGCCATGCAACAGGCAGTTAACCTTCACCGTCGACCGTCTTTTTCCATTCTGTATGGTCCTAGCCAGTGGTTTTCAAAGTGTGAGGCAGGCCTCCCCCGGGGGGTGCTAAAAGACTACAGGAGAGGTGCAGTTGCTTGAGAAAAGTAAAGAAAAAGATATATTGCAAACCTGCTAAGCTAATTTCAGTTATGTTTAAAGGCAAAATAAATGGATTTTTAGGTGATATGGTGAGAGAGTAAGCAGAGTCTGGGGTGAGCAGGAAACGCCACGAAATATGCACCAGAAAATCAGGTTTTCGGGGCGTAGGGGAGGCCGCAAGCGTGTTATGTTCTCCGAGGGGAGGCTCACAGTGCCACATTTTGAAACCCCCTGATTTAAGCATCTCAGACAGTAGTTTTCAGGTGGGTATGTTGTTTTGGGAGACGTGTGTGTGTTTACATGATTGCTGTGTGTCCAGTCTCTCTGCTTACACTGCAGTCACTGCAGACATTTCATCTTTATCCGCATACGATTGAGGTCTGAATTTATCAACTCAGTGATGTGTTATTCTGCGACCTGCCGTCCATTCATATCTCGACAGTTCACTTTCATCTTTTAAAACTTATCCTCCTTTTTGGAAGAAGAAAGAGGATTAGGTTATAAGAGAACAAGGAGGACAAGAGACAGGTGAAATATTAAATAGTCTTCTTGTTGAGTTCACATAAAGTCGATCTTCTTTGAAAATTAAAAAAAGGCACTCGTTGTCAGTCTGCTTTAAACCTCAGAATGTCTTGAATGTGCACATTTTAGTAGGACTTAAACAAAATAGTTGTCCCATGCCACTTCGCGGTTCGCTTTTTGCGGCTTCACTCTATCATGGTTTTTCAAAAATATATTAATTGAATTAATCATGCAGTTTCATTGCCCAAATTGATCATTTTCTGGCATAAAAAAATTGCTAAATGAACTAAAATACATCCATAATTCATTCAGAAGACACATTCAAAGACACTCTGTAGTATTCTACATTGGCCACTAGGTGTCATTAATGTTACTGTAATGTTCGGTGAGACACACAATCAGACTTGATTGCCGAAACAACAGGCTTTTATTACAGGTTTGAATTGTCTCACAAAAGGCACAATAATCCTGAATAAATATACCTAATAAAAACACAGGCTGTTGTTGCGGTCATAACCCACGCTAAAACTAAAGGTTTAAAGGTAAAGGTGACTATGGGGTGTTAGCTCATGCCTAGAGGGCTCTAATATTGTTAAAATCCATATTTAGAAGGAAAACAGGTTTTCTTCAAAAATATTCCATTAATAAATTAGGAATCCTGCTTCACGGAAATTGACTTATCACAGTCGGGTCTGGAACCACTCAACTACGATAAACAAGGGATTACTGTAAAGTAGGGATGCTCCAATCATTGTTTTATGCTGCTGATTCCGATACTGATCATCCAGGAGTGAAATCGGCCGATACCGATCACATGGATTAATTATACATTTTTCAATTTATTTATAATGCAATTGTCAAACGATATAATGCTAATCATGCTATTATTAATATTGCTATTGGCCAGACGTGTCGTATAAAGGGGAAAGGTCTGGACAATTCCAAGGTCCCTTTACTGACAGTGGACCCAAAAAATAGGTCATTACTAATAAAATGATTAATTAATTAATAAAGAGGACCTTTTTGTTCATGGGACCCAGAATTCCTGGCAATACCCCTGCTACTGGCCATATGTTATGAAAAAAGGAACCATAAAATCATTAAAAATTTTGACAGAAACATATTTGACTTACTTTTTGAAGAGAACATATATCACTGGTGAAACTTCCAGAGGATGACACGCCTTCTTTAAGGATTCTTTGGATGTGAGAGCACGTTGGTGGAACTTCCAGGTACGTGAGAAAGCACTCTGCGGACCTGGTGTCTTCCACTGCTGCGAAAGGCTGGTCATCTCATCCGATGAATTCAATTATTTTTTAGGTTATTAGTTACACACATATGGGCGAGTGTTAGCCTCATGGCTGCGTTCGCTGCTGTTGGACAGCCTTGAAAACTCACCATAGTCCATCAAGTGCTTGTTCTTCAAATGCCGTATTATTGTTAACGTGCTAACCCCGCAAGGTAGTTTCCGTTTCATGTGTTGGCAGTTAAATTCCACACGGCAGACATGATTGTTATTGTGAGAAAAGTGGGAGGCAGACTCTGCCAAAGACTTTAGATAGGTGAGACACTATACTACACGAAAGGATCGCTGCGGCCTGCAATAGTGCTAGCCACAGGTTATCGGGTTTTGTGATCGGTGTTGGAAGATGTTTATCGGCACATGCCGATTTGTGATTTTTCTCCGAAATCGGCCGATACTGATCGGCGGCCGATCGATCGGAGCACGACTACTGCAAACATTACAAGATCCCTGGACTTTTCCACAAGCCTTGAAATGTGGCTTCAACTTTTCTGTTCTTAAGGGAAAACTGGACTTTTTTGGGAATTTTTTATGTGAGACAAAAACACATGTTTGACAAAAACCTCCAGCGTTTTATATACATGCTGTAACCATGTACACATTCACGATAACATGTCATATTCACCGTATTTTGGTCATTTTCAACATTGATTTCACAGAGCACACAGCAAGTATTGCTACTTCTGTCAACAACAGAAGTAGAGAGCGCGTTTTGTGTTTGCTGCCACTAATCATGGCAGGCTTTTTGTGCTACGACTACTTGGGGACAAATGATGATCCACAACCTCATCTAGACGCTGAGTGGGCAAAAGGAGAGGGTGAAACGTCGGAGCAGACAGGGGCCGAGAGAGTCAGCACCAGCATGACTTGGTGGTGCAAAGTAGTTCCTCAGCATTAGCTCTTACAATAACAATGTCACTATAGCTTGGGTAATATGTTAGTCACGGCATGTAAATGGAGCATAGTTGACGGTTTTTAGATGTTTTTTTAGAGGACTTTATAAATTAAATAGGTGACTCCTCATTACATGCATTGTTAGTGAAAAACTGGCAGCACGAGGTTTCTATCTACAGAACACAGTTAGGGAAAAGACATGTGTTCTCGTCTCATATAGGAATTGCGGATGATGGGCAAAATTCCCCCAAAAAGTGCAGTTTTCCATTTCTGTATTAGTCATTTCTATAGTATCAGGTGCAAATGTAACATTTGTGTTTATCCAAATTGATATCTCAATAGTAAAAACACACATTAAGTTTGTTACAGTAATGTATATGCTAAGATTTTATCAGCAGTTGTAAAAGGCAGTGGACAAACTACCGTCTGGCGTATGCCGTGACCTGCAGTAAGACCACTTGTGATTATTTTGAAGAAGGTCTATGGGTCACACATAATAACCACTTTTACTGAGATTTTTCACAACATGGCTGTGAAAGGTTGCGATGGTTGGTATAGAACTTATCAGCACCATCACATTTCTCAAGAGTGTATGTGACCAGACAAGCCAGCCTATATTGCAAAGTAGTAGTAGAGTACCCGGAGAAAACCCACGCACGCAAACTCTACACAGAGATGCCCAAGCAGAGATTCGAACCCAGCTTTTCCCGATCTCCTGACTGTGTGGCTAACCATAAAAAGTTCATATAATAAAAAATTTTAAAAATCATGGAGACATTCAGACATTTTATCCAACAACTTTGGTTAGCGCCCTCATTTAAACCATACACTTTTATGACGCTACCTCTGAAAAGAATCGTAATCGAGAATCGTTAGGAACCGATATCTCTGCCAAACCCTTACATCATTACCCTTGATGTGATTAATATGTCGACCGTCAACAGCGACACCAGCGCGGCCGTACCGGCTCCGCTCAATGCTAATGAGGCAGCTAACACCTGTGCTATCAATGCTCGACTTTTGGCAACACAGCACACGGCCGTGGTTTCAACACATCAAAGGCCAGTTCCGACTGCGAGGAATAACACAGGACGTGATGAAGTATTTCCACGTAGTGACCGCCCTGGACCTCCGCAATTGCAGTGGTTTTGAAACCGTGATGTTTTCATACCGGGGTATACCTTGAAACCGGTAACCAGCCCATCTATCTATCTATTTCAATTGCAATTGCACTTTGTGGAGTTTGAATTTGAATTGCAATTATACTTCCTGTTTGCAGCCTCAATTCAAATTCATGGAATTGAGTTTGAATTTGGAAGACACTCGCAATTCATTTCGGGATTTTGCGCAAGCCTGATGCATATTGGATGACCAGCTGTGTGTTTACTTGTTTGTTTGCCTGTGTGGGTTTGCCCCATCAGTTGGGATGGATTTACACTGCAGGTCGAAGAGCCCAATTTACTGTATATTTACATGTATTTTCAAGTGAGCCGCACTTGGTATCACTGTGTTTACATTGACTCAACCCATGGCAAAAATACATGTAAACAGCTACATGCCACAACAGCGTATAAGTAGGCTTAAATGCAGCTAACGTCTGCATTAAGCGTGTGGATGCTGTCTGCAGCCATTTTACTTATTTAATGGGCTATGCTGGGGGTTTCCAAACCTTTTCCAGCGAGGTCCACATACTGAAAAATGGAAGGATGCCAAGGCCACTTTGATATTTTGTGAAGACATGCTAAGAAGAAAAAAACGGCATCTCAGTTTAGATACTCGCAATTCATTTCAGGATTTTGCGCAAGCCTGACACATGGATACAATGATAGATTTATTTTTTTTTTCTGTACTGTATTAATGTGATAATTCATTCATTCATTCATAATAATGAATTTCGTATTAATGAGATAAAAAGATGGTGCACTGTAACAGCATAGTAACCAATATAATATAACACAAGCAATAAAGAACACGCTGTGTGCGCGTCACAGTGTGATGTTAGAAAAAGACAAAGTGGATATGTAACAGTAGAACGTTGGATGTCAACCTTTTGTTGATGAATTAGTAGTGCATGGCTAGTCCAAGTAATGCATCAGGATTTCTGCCATTGACGCACAAAAGTCCAATTAAAGCGGGCTCTATTAAAGTCCTTTCTGCCTACTTGAGCTCAGCATGTGGGCTGCCGGCCACTGGGACCATGAGCACGCAGGCTTGACGTTCATAGCTCATTTCCTGCTTCCACGTCAGACCCTAATATTGCAGATGGATAGATAATGTGAAAGTTCCCCATCCGTTCGGCGCTGCATCGTCGCGGGCCCCCTCGTATGTCAACTCCTGGGATTCTTCAGGCTGACAGTGAGATCTGATCCTGGGAAATTTGAGTAGGAGCCTTGAGCGGCGGATGGGGTGTAATGTGGCGGACACAGGTGCACTGACGTGAATGGTGTGAAAGCATCATATTCACAACATGACTCGGGAGGGAGGAAGCCATGTGACGGGGCTGGATTTTAATTGGTTTTGCAGGATGCTCCCATGTACTGTTCCCTTTGTAATGGCACACACAGTGGCAATAACGGCACACTTTTTTTTCCTCCTATAATAACACTAATAGATTCATCGCCCCTTGTCTAATTTGAACTTGTTTATCTCTTTTTATTCCTCATGTTGAAGCCAGTGGTGTAATATGGTGGACATGTATACTGTAGGGATGCTGGAATAATAATAAGCCACCTTCATTAGCCTTATCTTTGATTTGTTGGATGCAAAGGGAGGGAGAGGAATAAATAAGAGCTGCAGAGGAATGGTGGGAAGATTAGAGGAAGGCTTGGACAGACAGAGTACAGAGACATGTTGCGGCTGGTGGTGGTGGGGGGGATCGGGGTGCGTTTGGAACAAACAAACTATACTGAGATAGACAGTAGTGTTCCTAATGGGAAAGAAGCCCCCGTGCACCTTTTTTTTTTTTTTTTTTTTTCTAAATGCTGTTTTGTCTGTTCACCACTTAACAAGCCACCAGTGCCTGAGAAAAGAAGCTGGTGTACATAATTACCAGCATTTCAACACTGCCTCGTTTGCCTCTCTAAACAATGTTGTGAATCACCATACAAAGACACAGACCAGATCATACGGCAGATGAACCATTATTAATATTTATCGCAATGCAGCATTCAGTCAAAGATTGGATGTAATCCTTTTAATCAGGCTGCTGTTTTCATTTCGAAAGACTACGGCGGCAATCGGGCCTGAATCAAACATTTGCAGTAATTGATGTGAAAAGCTACAACATTACAGTTGATGCAAAAGCCAAGGATGACAAAAGCCTATTGAGGAGATGCAAGAGCCCACCCGTCAGATACAGTCAGCTGGCCAATATGGCTTTGCGTCGTGTTTACCATGACGCGCCAGAGGCGAAACATAATCCATGCGCAGCACATCTAAGCACAAGTCAAATGAGAAATGTTTTGGAATATCTTAACACCGAATTGAATTGCATACATGAATTTCCAAGATAGATTTGACCTGATCTGCTTGTGGATGCTGCTGCTGCTGACGCTGAGGCAGACAGCATGACCGCTATTCTGCTAAGGCTGATAATTATAATCATTCCCAGCAAGTGGTCCTTGTCACAGGAGCATGGCACAATGGAAACAATAATTAGGACTTCTCATTTCACATGCATGCTGGATGAGAGCGTGAAGTGTGCACAGTGACATCTAGGATGTACAGCTGTGTGTTTACTTGTTTGTTTGCCTGTGTGGGTTTGCCCCAGTCAGTTGGGATGGATTTACACTGCAGGTCGAAGAGCCCAATTGACTGTATATTTACATGTATTTTCAAGTGACCCGCACTTGGTATCACTGTGTTTACATTGACTCAACCCATGGCAAAAATACATGTAAACAGCTACATGCCACAACAGCGTATAAGTAGGTTTAACTTCTGCATTAAGCGTGTGGATGCCGTCTGCAGCCGTTTTGCTTATTTATTAATGGGCTATGCCGGGGGTGTCCAGGCCTTTTCCTGCAAGGTCCAGGTCCAGACCTTTTCCTGCAAGAAAAAAACGGCATCTCAGCTTTGTGATACGGGTGAAAAAGCATATTATTTGTATGAATTTTGGTCTTTGCTGTTTTTTTTACCTTTTTTTTTTTTTGCATTTTACAAACTTCAACTTCCTTCTTGTAAATTTCATTCTTGTTATTATGACTTTACTCTCCTAATATTTTGACTTTATTCCTGTAATATTATGACCGTTTCCACAAGCAGCAAATTTTCCCAAAATTACTACTTGATGCTTTGTTTTGTTGTTATGATTTAAAAAAAAATTCTGTAATATTTCAACTTTTTCAAATTTTTGCTCATAATATTAATATTTATTTTAGTAAAATGACGACTTTTTTCTCTCGTTAGAATACTACTTTTTTCTCTTCATATGTTTTCTCTTCATATTTGACTTTATTTTGGTTTTTGTTGTTTTTTTCCCATTTTTGCTGTTTTTTTTAAATGTTCCAACTGTTTCAGCTTTCCTCTTGTAAATTTTAAAATCTTGTAAGTAGCTTTATTAATAATATTTGGCTTTATTCTCACAACATTATAACTTTTTCTGCTGCCTAATTTTTCCAAAATTACAACTTCATTTGTTGTTGTGTATTATGTAAAAATTATTTAATGTTTCAACTTTATGCTACTAAAATTATGTTATTTTTCCTCAGAATATTACGATATTACTCTCATAAAATTAAAACTTTTTTCCTCTCAATATTTTGACTTTTTTTTTTTATTCTTTCAAAATATTTTTTTTTTTTTTTTTTTTATGTTCGCTGTTGGGGTGTTTTTCTTGTTATATTTTAAAAACTTGCTGCGGGCCATGAAAGAAATAGCACCGGGCCGCACTGTGGACACGCCCGGTCTATGCTTTCGTTTTGATTTACCACGGATGTTCTCTGATTCTGGGCGTGCTGATTGGTTACATGTGTGTTTATACAATGAGCTGTGTTTTTCAATGACATCAGGCTCTCATTGACAGGGCATCTGTTTACGCTGAAGTCATGTTTGCAGCCTTTTTACCCACATTTGGAAAAGCCCTGCGGATATCCCATTCCATGCATTTTTTTTTGTCTATACATCGCAATGACTCACCCACGCCATGAATCGCGCCACCCGGGAGTGAATCTGAATTGTCTGAATTGTATTGAATTGTATTGCTTGAACTATGTTTCATAAATCCAGTCTTAGTTAAATTGTCTTCAGTTTTTCTCACATCACAGCACAAGCGATGCTTTGCAGAACTCAGTGGCCATTTAAGCAGAAATATTTAGAAGATGCCTGGGTAGCATTGCTGACTACGGCTGAGCATGCATATGCATATGTGAACTGGAAACATTGTGAAAATGTGTATGTAAAATTTTTCAGTAATTCTAAGAAAACAGTGTTCCTGTTTGACTACATTGTAGACGGTGTGTGGTGAAGTTCATGGCTGCTGAGGCACTGACTCTTTTGGAGAATTTTTTATGTTAATGCAGGTTGCTCGTTACGAGGATAAACAAAAAAAGAGGGAAAAAAATCACTTTGGTTAAAAAAAAAGAAGGCTAAATGTTTTCAGATATTTCTTAGACCCATTTACATATTTGTTTTATAAAGTGAAAAGCATTTATTTCCTTACCTTTTATTTGTATACGAAGTACATGATACTTTGTTGTAAAAGTCTGATCACCTCCTGGTGAGTTTTGGTATATAACCTCCACCTTGGCAGTCAAATTCATTCATTCATTCAGCAGAGCATAAGAATATCTTGAATGCATTTGATATTCTGCTAGCCAGTGCTAGCAGAAAGAACAAAAACGCTGGCTTTTCCTTTGTGGAAGGACTACATTGACAAGCACCATGTAGCTCACGTACGCCCCCACCCCTTCAGGTGCGGCTGCAAGTGCCTCCCGTATGACATTTCTATGGTTTTATTGTCTGGTTTGCAAGAATCACGATGTCATGCTTACATTACAGATATTACAGAGGCTGTAGAAAGTCATGGTGTATAATAAATCTTTCTGCGACATTATATTATTGGCGACATGCTGACAAACGGAAACTGACAGGCGCCATAAGCCAACGCATGCACTCAGACGGTAGGCGGCTGAGAAGCCGCGCTCACGGTGGCCTCACCTAAGGTTTCTTCCCTGTATTTGATCAGGAACTCTGCTAATTCAGTGATTTTCTTTCGGAAAATGTTAGAAACGATTGGAATCATACCGGAAATACATTTACTCACTGGAAATGACCATATTTAAGTAGAATGTCACCGAGTACTGTAGAGCGGAGGCCTCCACCAAAGGTAAAATTAAAGAAAATATGTACTTTGTGTGTTGTATTTGTGTTTGTTTATCCACCTGTTTGTTAGTTAGCGGGTTACTTCCTTC
Organism: Dunckerocampus dactyliophorus; assembly: GCF_027744805.1. Taxonomy (NCBI): domain Eukaryota; kingdom Metazoa; phylum Chordata; class Actinopteri; order Syngnathiformes; family Syngnathidae; genus Dunckerocampus; species Dunckerocampus dactyliophorus. The sequence goes on along the minus strand of NC_072829.1, from coordinate 24,562,244 downwards.
CTCTAAATTGCAAAAATTATTTTCTGTATCTGTACCTTTATCCAGATTCTCACCAAAATGTAATAAGGTATCCTTTGTTCTACGCGTCACCCGTTCATTAAGTTTCATGGATATCAGATATGTAATTTGTTCATAATCTGTGTAAATAAAGTTCACTAATACAACAGACTTGTACCCCAATACTGTTTAGCCAGCTTTATAAACGTAGATAATTCTAGCGTGAAAAAGGAAGAGGGACCTGCAGCATGCCTCCCTCTCATTTATTTTGGGCTCGCCCCTGACAGCAGCATTGGGTGACGTACGGAAGTCTCCGGCACGAGCAAATAGACATTTCTCAGCTCAGAGTCAGTGCTCTTCGAAGTCAGTTCCACAAGTCATCATTCAGGTGCACTGTCAGAATTCAGCCCACATGCATCAGTGCTGAGCCAGTAAAATGCTCTCCAGTGGGAGTCAAATATGCACCTCAGTGTATAGCTGCTGCTGATAAAAGAGCTAATTCATCATTTAGTCACACAAAGCCTCCGAGACTCATTGGAACACCTCGTGTACTGCTGGAGATCTAAGCAACGCTCACTGTTTTTAGTATCTAGTACTTGTATATTAGCCTAGATCTCTATTTTATATAATCTGTCAGATTTCATTATGCTTGCATATTTTGCTTCTCCTGTTCGACCAGGAGAAAAAAATTTTCAACCAAAGCTTTTTATTCTTCTTCATTTATTGTAATTGCATATTTGAAAAGAAAATGTGCAGTATTGTTTTTTTTTTAAGTTTCAGTTTCAAGTAGGGATGTCCAATATTGGCTTTTTTGACGATAACCGATATGGTGGTATTGTCCAGCTCTAAATTTACGATTCCGATATTATCAACCGATACCGATATGTGTAACATCACATATGTCATGGAATTAACACATTGTGGTGACCCGCAATATTGTTATAGACATAATATTGTTTGAGACATTTTAGACATTTCTCTTGGAGATTAGTAAAGTATCCATCCATCCATCCGTCCATCCATCCATCCATCCATCCATCCATTCATCCATCCATCCATCCATCCATCCATCCACAGTCATGGGAAAAATGATTAGGCCACCCTTGTTTCTTCAGTTTATTGATCCATTTTAGTGCCTGGTACAACTAAAGGTACATTTGTTTGGACAAATATAATGATGATAACAAATATAGCTCATAAGAGTTTAATTTAAGAGCTGAAATCTAGCAACTTCCATGGTTTTCTTGACAATAACCAAAATCACTTAAGTTCTTACATGAATAGCTATAGCATTGTACTGCCAAAAAATGAACTCTTATGAGCTATTTTTGTTGTCATTGTTATATTTGTCCAAACAAAAGGTACCTTTAGTTGTATCACGCATTCAAATGAACAAGAAACTGAAGAAACAAGGGTCTGATCGTTTTTGTCATGACTGTATCTACCTATCTACCTACCAACCTACTTACCTACCAATCTACCAATCTACCAAACAAGTGCACTTCTGTTTCCGGGTCATGAGGTTGTTGTAGCCACTTAGCTATTGTTAAAGAATTGTTGCTTGTTGTTGAGTTGAGTGGAGAGGAAACTGATTGGTGCCACCTACCTCGACTCCTGTCTCGTTGTGAATCGCATCTTCGCATTTGGTGACTCTCGACGTGGGTAAAAATGTCAACTGACAACAGAGACAAGACCATTAGCTTGTAGCCGGTGCGGCTACAAGCTAATGAGCTATCTTCGGCACACCCACGGCCGTGGTTTCAACATATCAAGCCCACTTCCGACTGCGAGGAATAACACAGGACGTGATGAAGTATTCCCACGTATTGGCTCCGCTGGATGCCTCGATGACGGCAAGTACGGGAGCCCATAGGCCTATATACAGCAGCTGTTTATTATCCGTTTTCATTATAGGGAAACATCCGATTCCGATATTAACCGATATTACAGTTTTATGGCTATATCTGGCCGATGATATTGGTGGGCTGATATTAATTAGAATTTTCTAGAAATATGCATGAAATATGTTTTATATAAATAAATGAATAAATACAAAATAAATTTGAACGTTTGCAATTATGACAAGTGTGCTACAGAAGAAGATTTTGTGTGTTTTATTCAATGTTTTTTTAAATACATTTCAAGTGATTTGATTAATAATAATAATATAAATAATGACTAATATTAATAGTAATATTTATTCATTTATTTTTGATGCTACGTAATCCTCATTAGGTTTGCGGGGCTGACGTCTGGGCGAGAGGCGGGGTACACCCTGTACTGGATAATAATAAATACGAACAATAACAATAACGGGCTGCACGGTGGCCTAATGGTTAGCATGTTGGCCACAATGTTAGAAGATCGGGAAGAATCTCTGTGTGGCGTTTGCATGTTGTCCCCGTGCGTGCGTGGGTTTTCTCCGGATACTCCGGTTTCGTCCCACATTCCAAAAACCATGCATGTTAGGTTAATTGGTGACTCTAAATTGTCCATAGGTATGAATGTGAGTGTGAATGATTGTTTGTCTATATGTGCCCTGCGATTGGCTGGCGACCAGTTCAGGGTGTACCCCGCCTCTCACCCGAAGTCAGCTGGGATAGGCTCCAGCATACCCGTGACCCTAGTGAGGATAAGCGGCATAGAAGATGGATGGATGGAATAATAATAACAATAATAGAGATTTAAGAAAATGTTATGTTGGGACTGTTAACTGCAAATTTGTCATTTGACCTTTTAAGTACGTGACAGAATGGCTCCGTCATCGGCTGCGGGTGACACACACGCATGCACACATGGCACCACATACATGCGTACACCTGTACGTCTGTCATCGAGAGTGCACGCTCGGTGCTTCTGCTTGTATCATTTTGCATCCATAACACTCATTTCTGGTTCCAACAAAAAAAACATAAGCAATCAAACTTACCGTAGCGTGTTCACAGCATCCAGACTCAAACATAAGCACACGTCACTAGAGACCTTATCAGGCATCCCCACCGGCACACATAGCAAGGATACAAAAACAGTACAGCTGAACGGCGCCAGGATGAGGTGCGGCCAGAGGAGTGAAATATGCATGAATCACTTAATAATTTCTTGTGTCCAACCTATTAGGTTGAAAAGAATAGAAAGAAAAGAATACATCCAGTCCGCCTTGTTCTAAATAAGTGCAGGGAGTTGCCTGTGTAAGTTCTTTGCTCTCCCATCCATCAGCTGTATCTTTGTTGCAGTTCCTTTCAATGCTTGGAGGCAATGTTTCTGTCATGGCTGGCTAAATACTCTGGATGCATCACAACAAGTGTTATTTCTCTTTTATATTCAAATGGTGCTTTGTATAACCTGCTTCTTTGAGATCTGTTTCAGAGGTGTGGGGATGCTTGTGTTTCGATTGCGCTTGTTTCCCGCAATTGTGTGCTTTATTTGGGATTTGCTTATGGTTTATTTATGTAGGTAATCCCGCAGAGGGAAAGTCTTTGACAGGGGAGAGCTTGTGTATAGTCTGCATGCATACTTTATAGCCATATGATCTAATAGGTTTTAAACCCGCTATCAAAGATGCATGCTGCCGCAGTGTTTCGGCTCCAGTGATGAGGCCTCTGGAGAGGTTGGCTAAGGTATCTTTGTGCATTGTGCATGCATATGAATGATGTGATTTAGGGCCAGCTATTGCTGAGAGAAGCACCCTGTGTTGACTGTTGATCCGGAGGTGCACCGAGCCCTTTTGGCCAATATGACCAGACACGGAGTTAGCCGTAACAAACACCACAAAATCTGATGTAGCGCTCATGTAGGTCTGAGCTCATGCTACTCTGAAATATGGACGCTAGACATGCTTGTATTGTATACACTAGTAAATTAGGGGGACCATATCTTGATGATGGAAAACCAGGACACTGGTTTCGCTTGTATCTATTTTGTTATTAAAAAAGATTCTTTAACAGCAAGAACTTATCCAATTATGTTACGTGAACTGATTTAATTTTGTGCAGAGACAGACATACAAGATGTAAGAAAATGTTACAATATGTATGCGTTGATGTACAGTGCAACCTTGATTGGTGTCATTAATCCGTTCCAGATGGTCCGACACTAACTGAAATGTTCTCTAACTGAATCAATTTATCCCATTGGAAATAATATAAATCCGGTTAATCTGTTCCAGAAAGCCAAAACTGTTAACACATTTATATAATTTTACTATTATAGTTCGACATGCAGGAAACAATTCCAAAAATGCATATAAATACACATAAATCATGGAAGAGAGGGATAAACGAACATGTGAGGTTACTTTTACCTTCAGTGCCAGCATTTTGATAGAGAAGGTGAGAAACACTATTGAAGTGTCTTTGTCAACACCTCGTCTTCAGTATATATTTAAAATTGTTTTCTTCATGTAAAACTATAAAAATGTGTTTTGTGTTAAAATGATTGAGTACTGTGGTGTACAGTGTTCCCTCGCTACATCGCGGTTCACCTTTCACGGATTCGCTCTTTTGCTTTTTTTTTAACAGCGTTTGAACGCACATTGTGTTCGCCGTCCTTGTGGTGTATTAGTCTCGGTGCTCTGTTGCGTGTCTGTTATTGTATTGATTGCTTCTGCCAGTAGAGGGTGTTGTGTACTCATGTTGGAGACGTGTGCAGCTCCGCCTGCCTCAGTGTGTTTACGTGCCTGAGCACATTAGGAACCCACAGTTGACAATTGGCGGCTAAATATAGAGCCACGACAGTCTTTATTGGCTAATAGAGAACCCGCCCATTGTGTTCTGCATCCTGATTGGCTGTAGACAATTGTGAATCAATCTCCTTCGTGCCATCGCTGGCTAACTGCGTGAGCTGCTTGCTAACCGCCAATAAACAATAGAAGAAGAAGCTAACCGGCTAACCGAATCTTTGGTTCAAGGAGTAGGACGAGGAGGAGAACGACGTCAGGAGCAATATGTTTTAACAAGGATACAAAAACGCTACAGCTGGACGGCGCCAGGAGGAAGCACAGTCATGCGTGAGTCACTTAATCATTTCTTATGTCCAACCTACTAGATTGCTCATTAAAATTCAAACGAAATTTGAACTTTGAGAGTGTTTAACATGTGAGAAAATGTTAATGGCTGTCTGAGAAATGTGTACAAAGTGTATTGTGAGGGGTTTTACAGCCTTAAAACATATATAATAACTGTAAACAAATAAAGTTGGCTACTTCGCGGATTTCACTTATTTTGGGAACCTATCCTCCGCGATAAATGAGGGAACACTGTAACTGTGTTAGTTAGCAAAGAACAACAGAGTCAGTCGCTGATGACATTATAGACGGGTGATGAACCTGACATACGGTTCCTCTTTCCGTACATTAGCAAGCTAATAGGCCGCTAACAAGGACGTTTTATGATAACAGTACATTAAGAACACAGTTGGAGAAAGTGCTTCTGTTTGGCAAAAATCTTCTTCCCAGTCAGCAAATGTGTTTATGCTTGTGAATGTTGATCTGTTTTTGATATTCTATGATATTAGTAAAGCTCATTTCAATCCTCCCCTATCGATTTAGATTTTCAACCCATGCGAGGGAAAATACACTTCAGAAGTATTTGGACAATGCAATACTGTCGTCCCCTGCCACATGTCACAGCTTCACTCTATCACAGTTAAAAAAAAATAATAATAATGCTGTTTCCTGGTTGTATAAGGCAGATTAGTACAAAAAAATGCATATTTAACAACATTTTACATATTTTTTGCCAAAATTAATTATTTTCAAGCATAAAAATGGCTAATTGAAAGAAAAGGTAAGTATATGGCATTAGGAAGATGCATTCTAAATTTGATGTGTCGTATTCTCACTGGTCACTAGGTGTCAGTAATGTTACTGTAATGTTCAGTCAAACGTATACGAGCGCCAGACGTGATCGCCGGAACAACAGGCTTTTATTTTACGGTTTTGAATTATGAATAACATAATAATCATAATCAATAATAACACAAGTCTACTATATTGGGTAACACGAGTGTAAATGTGATTATAGCAGTGTTAGTTCATGCCTCGATGGCTCTAACAATGTTAAAACCATATTTAGAAGGTTGTAAGCAAGTTTTCTATGGTCCAACTTTACTGAAGATATTCCATTTATAAAGAAGGAATCCTACCTTGCAAAAAATTCACTTATTATGGACAGGCCTGGAACCAATTAACCGATTAAATGAGGGATTACTGTATTGCTCAGTGGTCAAGCGGTGGCTTAAGCGCAAGAAAATGAAGCATGCTTTTCACTTAGTAAAGACAAAAGGGAAGGCAGCAAGTCTCAGAAACAAGCAGCAAGTGAAAGCCTGGCAAAGCATCTCCAGGGAGGAAACTCTAGCAACGGCAATTTGTCACTGTCCAAATGTATTTTTTCAACTATTTTTCATATGTGGACTTGTTTTTCCAAATTTACAAAAGTTCCCTCTCCTTACTCCACTTAAACTTCCGCTTGTTGTCATACTTTTGTCCAAAAAGTGTTTGTTTTGAGTACTGAGGGAGAGAGCGTGAACACAAAAAGTCCACTTTGACTCATCTCTGTGGACTTTAGGAAATATTAATGTAAGTTCCGTGGTAAAATGTATTTAAATCAGGCTGAGAATTAATTCCATTCTTCTGGAAGGCAGATGGGGTTTCTATATCCGTTGAGATGAGTCGCTGTGCCCTCCTGAGACTTCCCATCACAAATCAATTACCTCTCTACCTCCCTCACCTCACCCACTCTCTCGAGTACTCTCCTCATATTCTTCATTAGAAGCCCACCACTTCACATATAGCGCACGATGAACATCTCAACCAGAACGCTGTGTATTTTTAAGTGTCGGTGCCACCTTGGAGTGCCTCTCTGTGGTGTATCAATGTTTCTTAGCTGCGCGGATCACATCGTTCCCACTCTGCTCTTTGCAGAACCTCTTCAGTGTCGTTGCTTCAGATAAAAGTAGGAGTCCATTCCGAGGTCAGTGGAGAACGTTGAGGTCGTGAAATCTGGCTGTATCGCAGAGGTGAGGTGGTGGCGTCCTCTTCTGAGTTATTATGCGATGTTCTCCCTTGTGAGTCACCTCACAAACAAACATCTCGCTAAGTGATGGGCTTGACAACGGCATCCTATTTTAGTCGCCGGCAGGTAGGCGGATGAGTTGAACCGCTCTGTGCGGTAAAGTCTTGGTCTAATTAGTTGGTCTAATTATGTCTTTGTGCTGGAAATTTCTCAAATTAGTGTGATCGTGCCAAATGCGAGCGTGCTCATTACAGTTGTCATTGTGGTGCCGAGAGCACGAGCGTGCAAGTGAAAGAAGGAGGAGTGACACAGGGGCCTCTCCAGTGTCCATATGCCGTTATCAAACGTACTATTCTTGGAATGAGAGATGTCGCGCTTGTGCTTCATCCCAGAAATCCACATGGAAAATGTCACCTGCGAGAGACTTGACACCCCCTCCTGTGCAGCCCACCAAAAGGTCCCCTTTGATTCTCCCTCCTCTTGCGCCCGCTGTAAGAGTGTCACAGCATCAGGGATGTTAGGTGTCTCACATGGTGGCACTTTTTGATTTTCCCTCCTTGTGAGCTTCCACAGCATCATGGGTGAAGGATCCACACACCCGCCTCGCGGCACCAAGGAGTATAGCCTGCCAGGCCACCATTTTCCTCCCTCCTTTTTCTACAATTCTTTCTCTCCCTTGTTCATTTCCTCCTACCTTCTTCCTCCCCCCCAACTCCAGGGCCTGTGTAATTGGTATTCCGAGTGGCAGCTGGGATCCATACAAACGCAGCAGACAGAGGGAGCAAGCAAGCAGGGAGGAATGTGTGTGTGTGTGTGTATGTGTGTGTGTGAGACATGGAGGCAGGGAGAAAGAGAAAGCCAGCAAGTCAATACGCTGCTTCATTAGAGCACTGAGTCACAGTGGTCGCTGCCTCGTTTGTTTGTGTTTGTCCAATACTTTGTCCGAGGCAGGGTCCACCGACCTGGTACGCTCACAGCTGCAAACCTGACAGCAACACACCCAGACTGCTGTCCCTCAGTTAGACATTTTTTCCCCTTTTTATCGCACGGTACCTGCTCAGATGGACTCTACTTGCTAGTGACACCTCTAATGGGTACTGAGGTACTCGTAAGTATGCTGAACCAGTACATGTAGGTGAGGTAAACCACTCGCACGTCGGCTGATTCGTCATCGTTGCAACATTGCAACATCGCTCTCGACTCTCATTCTGAAGGTCCTGCGTTCGAGCCCACGGCGATGCACGGGGCTGGCTGAACCAGGCGGGTTACATGGGTGCCGAGACCCGGATGAGAGTGAGCTTTAGTGGGACGCGTGTGGCTGTTCCAGCGTATGTTAGTAAACCTCACTCTCTGAACCTTAAGAGTGGTGCCATGTGTCAAGTTGACAGGCTGAGCTTCTATCTCGACGCCCAGTACTCTAGACTCTCATTCCGCAGGTCCTGGGTTCGAGCCCACGGCCGTGCGCAGGGCCGGCAGAATTCATTCTCTTCCATTGTTATGTCTTATTCAGACTGATGCCTTCAATGCAACACAATTGGGGTATTTACTAGGGCTGTCTTCGACTAAGGATTTTCATAGTTGAATCTGATTCGTTCCATAGTCGACTAATATTGGAACTTTTTTTTCCTCCTTTTTTTTTTAAGAGCAGCGCTAATGGTGATCGCTACAAATAAACAGATCTCATTTGCGACTTTTTCCACCTCAAAGAAAAAGGCTAAAACACTTAGATAAACAAATACAAATGGTAGGTGTGCAGCAACAGTATCTTAATTTACTTACAGACAGTGAAAGCAAGACGAAAAAACCCCCGAAACACGGTCGCTGTCGGCACACATCAGAAAAGTGCACATAGAATAGGAACAACATGGCGTGAAAAAGAACAGTGTGCCAAAACTCTCAGTTAGCAGCCTCATTTCTTGCGTTAAAATTCACTGTTGGGGTATAAAATGAAGTTGGCCTAACAGCCTCGCCTTTTTAAATTATATTCAGTGATGTTCAATGGTGATCCAATGATGTCTGTTATTGTTGTGTGATATGTAAGAAGCTGCTGACACAAGCTGCACTTGACTTTGTGGAGTCACCTTTAACCTTTTCAAAATACAGTACTTCCACACTTTGGAGGATTTTTTTAGTAGCAATTACGAGCCAATAAGTCCATCAATGTTGACGGTCTTCCTAGCGTGCAACGCTAGCGCTCAGTTCAGCTCCTTTTGGATCAACACACAGAACACATTCCGGCCTTCAAAATAATAAAAAAAAAATGCGTGCACACACGCTTCAGTTTCACATGTGAAAATTGTAAATAGTTTGTGGTGTTATTTTTAAATGAATCGTTTTGATGTAAAACAGCCCCTTTTTTGTGTTGTTTATGTTGGTATAGTTTAGATATTTCAGCTGCCACAACAGCAAGAAATATTTGTGTCAAAGTGAAAGTTATGCTTGGAATATATCTTTTCACAAAAAGTTATTTTTCTGCATTTTCTAGTCGTGAACTGGTGTGGGATTCTAATCTTTCTTTTGGTAGGTTCCATGTTTATATAGCCATAGAACGCAATGATCTGTGTGCCTTGACAAATCTGTCAAAATCGCCTAAAATGGCTGATACTGAAGGGGTTGTCTTTTGAAAAATGGCATGAAAAATGGCAATTACTAACTCATTGAATGAGTTGGTAATACACATTTTCACCCATACAACAAAGCTGAGATGCAGGTTGATTTTTCTTTAAATACTGTATATATATACATCTTCCAAGCATCTTATTACATGGGATGGTGTAAGCTAAAAAAATGTATATGGTCAGGTGCCCCTACATCCTTTGATTTTTTTTTTTTTCTAGTACGCGGCCTTCGTGGAAAAAGTTTGGACACCCCTGGTTTATATTGTGGTATTCAGTGGTGTACAACTACACATTTCTAATATTTTTTGTGTACCTAAATGAGGTGACCAAATTGGTTATAGAATCAGTTTAAGTTGTTATTACTGTCTATGTAAACATCGCCAACAACTATCACCTTAAATAACACCTCCATGAGTGTTGGCTCATCATAAAATAAAACATTCTGTCAGGTTGGAGAAAAGTTTGGATGCTTCTCAAATGTTTATCTAATCAACATAATCCACTAGAAACAAAAAAGATGCTTTGTCATGAATGAAAAATGTGAGCAATTACGTTTTTGAGATGACAGTTTTCTTTGCTGGGAGACTAATATCGGGATTAGTATCGCAGAATAGATTTGATTTTACACCATGTATGGCTGTAAGGCTGAAGGTTGGATTCCTATTTTCCTGAACTAAGAACATTTGTATAGTTTGTTTTGGACTATATAGAAAACACAAGATGAGGATGATGTTTAGGGCTTGTCTGTCACTATGGCAACTGCTAATACTGCTGTTTGTTTACCTTTTTTTTCAACTCTAGGTTAGTGAGGTTAGTGTGCTGTACCAACTAAGGTCATGCACCTCCAGCATTGTAGAAAAGGACTAAAAAAGAGTTCTTAAGACATGTGGACTGCAGTGCAGTTGGTACCGCAACAGAAGTCTGCCAAAAATGATATAATACAAATCACTTACTTTGGTGCCCTTCATGACTTTTGACAGTGATACCACATACAAAAACAGTGTTGGTGGAGTCAGAGCCTTAATTGACTATTGGAATAAACAGTAGGATGGAACCTCGAAAGTCCTATTGCTCCTGAGGTCGTATGATTTGGAATTTAACCAGATTTTGTGAAAAGTATGCCTCTGAATTTGCACTAAACTTTGAAGTGCCAAATGCCGTGACAGGAGACAATGTGTTTTGCTTTTTATTTGGCTTTTTGTGTTTTTTGAGCCTAAACAAGGGATGTTCCAAGAATATGAACACAGAAAATGGAGAAAAATCATTTTAAAATGCTATTTTAAAATCATGGCTTTTACTGTTAATAATAATAATAATATTAATACAGGGTTTCCATAGGATTTTTTTGAAGCTGTGGTGGTGGGCTGCATGGGAGGGTGAACTGTCGCTCCTTTTTCTTTTTTTATTATGACAAATAACAATTTTTATGACTTATTGACTTATTTATTTAACAACAACCAGCAGAACATGAACCGGGAACATTGCAAAACTGTTAATTTAATGGCAAAGTTGCTGAGATCACTTAAACTGAAAGTCTAAAATGTCGAGCCTCCTTTTGTTGCCTGACCCACTTAGTCCAATAGTACTATGTGACTAGTGCAAAAGTACAAAATTTTGTACGATTTGACACAAACTGAAATTTAATTTGAAGCCTGTTTTAAAGTAATACAAATACATGGGAAATTAATTGTGCAATAATATATTTTCTAGTTCAAAATAACAAAATCAAATAACAAAATTAACAAAATAGGTTATGATAGCACATCTACTTGTGTTTTGTGTGACTGCCAGCATTTAAATTGTACTTTAAAAAGCACATCTCCACTCAGTGTGCCCATTTGTCATTAAGTGCAGGCATCATGTTTGAATAGAAAAACACTAAGAGGTGAATCAAATATTCTTTGGTGAACTACTCAATATCAGCTGCTGAGCTATTGCTAGCCAGCTCACGAGCTACCTGTTGGAGACCACTGTGATAGCATCACTATCTTAAAGCTGGACACACTACGTGTTTATGTTGAACAACTTCGACACAGAACTAGTGTTTTGAAGGCAAGCCATAAGGATTATAATGATAACAAGAGAGCAAGATTGTTAAGTGGCACTTTAAAAAAGTAAGTTAGCATGTACTCCATGAACGTGATAGTCCTTTGTAGGTCGCCTGTGGGACAAAAAGGAGCTAGCTACTGTTGCTGCCGCCAGAGAAGCAGTGAGAGCCAGGCAAATTGTGTAAATAACGATGGCAGAAAGTCGAATGTGATTGGAACATGAGCGATCACACACGCTGGCATAGATAGGCCTAGCATGTGACAAGCTGTTGTCAATTGACTCCACATTTTACACACTATTTTTTGTTCTCACGGTAATAGCTACTGTACGTGTCGCGTACTTTTATCTGGTCACACATACACAAGTGCCAACAGGGCACGCAGGCGATTCCAGTGCATGCTTATCAAAATAAAGCACAGTAAAACATTTTTATGATATTTAAAATGGTTTTCAAACTAATTGTGGTCAATTTGATTTTCAATCTATGTAACACATATATCCATTCACATTTGCAAGTTTTAAAACAAATCATCATTTTAAGGTCTGCCGTCTTTTATTTTGTCGTGGCAGTTTTCCACGATCAATTACATGTAGCGGAAACCCTTTTGTGACATGAATAATTATAAAATAATAAAAGCCTGTCATTGGTGATCAAGTCTGGTGTGTGTTACTAGCGACAAATAGTGGCCAGTGTAGTACAGTTCATCAACGTTTTGTATTGCCTTAAGCTGTATTTGTATTTTTGTTCATTTATAACATTTTTCTGCTCGAAAATGATTAAGTTAAACCAAGAGTACAGAATTTTTGCACAAAAAAGCGATCAAATAGAATGATGTATTTCTATTTTCATTATTTCCCCTGGGGAACATCTGTCAAAATCAAAGGTTGACCATCATTGCATAACTATTTTTAGTTGGAATTTAGTGGTTCCACTATAATTACCAAGTTATAACCAAGTTATAACCAAGTTGTGTCAAATAATGACATGATGTGTTAGTTGTATATTATATATATAGTATAGATTTATGTAAATCTACTATTCCCTTCACTGAGTTCCTTGGACTTTCCCATTGTTCTGAGTGCTGTCGAAGAAATTATTTTATGCTGCCAAGGAGAAGCTGCAGTAAATCATGAACATAAAGTTAATGTGGTTTGGCCCAGCTCAAGTTAAAAGACATTCTGGACCACATTTTATAAGATTTAGGCGTCTCTATTTCAGCTTGTATTTATAATTTCAATGTTTTTCCACCCTGGAGAACGAAGGGTTCAAATAAATAATTAAAAACCCGGAATTATTATGACATTCATTGACCACAACTGTATATGCTGTATTAATGTGTTGTTCATTGGAAATAACAAAGGCAGGCCATATCATCTGTTTCAAATGAAAACTCCATGAGACAACAAAAATAGGATAGTGCCCATATTGAAAACAGTGAAGTTCCAGAAAAAGCCCAACAAGGCAGAATAGTAGGATGGGTGTGGCCATGGCAGGCTGAGAGCACTTGGCAGGAGATGGAAAGCGGTAGAGTAAGAGAGAAGCGGGTTAAGTCTCTTGAATGCCTGTTTATTTTTGGTAATATGGCAATGTCTGTCTGGTCCGGGCTCCCAGGGCCCTCATGGTGCACAGTGACCTCTCATTACCTCTACTTGCGGGAGCGTGAAAAGGAGATCGGTGCAAAGGGCAGCCGGGTAGATGTGTCTAACCTTTTAAACCATCCGAATATGTCAACCATACAAATAACTCATTAACCTTATCCATTTAAATGAAAGGCTCCTACTTTTACCCCACACTCCTTTCCTGTCTTTTGTATTAGATTTGTGTAATTGGCCGGTGCTCATGATGAAAATGCTGAGTCCCTCTGCAGCGGGACCACACATGAGCGCAGAGGGGATTGTCCCCCTTTGGCTGCGACACTTAACCGAGCTGTAGTCTGTAGGGAAAGTAGTTGCAGATAGGGGAAGTGCTTTTACGTTAGCTTGTGTTGTTTAGGAAGTGGCCTGCAGCCCTGTTCAAGTAGCATAGGAGGGTATTGATTGGAGGAGCTCAATAGTTGGGCTCTTTTAATCACCTCGCTCAGAGGCTGCATTGTCCCAAAGGCCTGCAGAATAAGCGAGCTTAATAACCCCATGCATATGCACACAGAACATGGCTCCCAGGCATGCGTAGCCCCGCTTGGGCCCACACACCCACTAATCAATAGGACTGATTACCAACAGGGAGCTTGACTTGCCTTTGTTCTCCTTGGAAACCCTTCTTTTGCATTACCGCAACCCTTTTAAAACTACCATTATAATACTTCAGTGGTAGTGATGTCCGATATTGGCGTTGAAATGATATGATATATGATATATTGGATCATACTGGTATCGTTTTTTTTCTGACGATAATGACATGGGTGCATCATCAAATTGCACCGTGCTCCACAGAGCAACAAGCTCGTAAGTATGTCTGGTTTGGAATGATTTTTAAGCTGCATGTTACGTTATGGGGCCGCACGGTGGCTGAGCGGTTAGTATGTTGGCCATACAGTCAGGAGATGGGGAAGACCTGGGTTCGAATCTCCACTTGGGCATCTCTGTGTGGAGTTTGCACGTTCTCCCCGTGCGTGCGTGGGTTTTCTCCGGTTTCCTCCCACATTCCAAAAACATGCACTTTAGGTTAATTGACAAATCTAAATTGTCCACAGGCATGACTGTGAGTGCGAATGGTTATTTTTCTATATGTGCCCTGCGATTGGCTGACAACCAGTCCAGGGTGTACCGTGCTTGAAGTCAGCTGGGATAGGCTCCAGCAACCCTAATGAGGATAAGCAGCATAGAAAATGGATGGATGGATGTTATGTTTTGCTCTTTGCGTGTAATGCTGCTCCACCTAGCAGCGCTGACTACTAAAGAGAAACAGCAATCCAGCGCCTGCCAAGCAGCTGTACATCGCTCCAAAAGGGAAACAATCTAAATTAGAGCACCAAATGACGTGAAAACCAAGGAAAAACAAAACTAAAGTCCAACCTGTCACGCAGAACATAAAGCGCTGGTTATGCAAGGGGGGAGTAAGGTGCCTTCCTTCAATATTAATGTAATATCACACCTTAGGAAGAATCACTCAGACTCAAAAACCAGAAGACGAGGTTACTTAATTATGTAAACATTTGTTAAAAAAAAAGCATGAATTACTGGGTTGTTGTTAGGGCTGCACAAATCTGCAAAAAAAAGAAATCACAATTTTTTTCTTTGAAAAGAAGAATTGAGATTTCAGTTCTATGGGATTATTTTTTTCGCATGCACACACACACACACACACACAGACAGACACACACACACACACAGGCCATGTTCAGGACCATGTGCTTTCGTTTTAAAGATATGACACTGTTTTTGTTGTTAGACTCTTTCAGTGCTCTTTCTGTCGTTCTTCATTGGAGGTCCCGCAAGGACAGTTGACAGGGGGCTTTTTAAATACAAATGAATGAAAAGACAAAATAATCCATCAAGTCAGTCCACTCATGCATGTAATAAAGACAAGTCTAAAGAAAAGTTATTTAATTGATGGAATTGCTCCTTCTGCACACTGATGAATGATAGATGCCAGTGGAAGGAACCACGGGCGTGGAGCCAACTCGCCTTGGCCGGAAAGGCTCGATGGGGACGGGGTAGAGCGAGGAGGAAGGGTCGGCCGTCGGACAGTGCAGCGTGACTACTTGAGTAAAAAGGCAGTGTTTATTTGCGATGCAGCTCGTTAAGTAAAAGCAAAGAAATTAAAATGATCAGTATTTAGAAATTAGATTGCATGTTATTTTGAATCAAAGTGACAATTTTGTGTGTGTGCGTGTGTGTGTGTACGTGCGTGCATGTGTGTGTGTGTGTGTGTGTACAGCCCTAGTCATGTAAACCTACCCTAAAGTAAAGAAGTCCCAAAAAGTGGACATGTCCCGGTAGAACGCCTGTTTACCTCTGCACCATTGGACAAGCAGCTCTGTTGTGTTAAGCACAGAAAGGCTGTAGCGTTACCCATCAGGATGCTAAAAATGTCATTTCTCCCTCTCTGTTTTTGTGCTCTGCCGCCATCTTTTCTCTGCAGTGCTGCCTCTCAGCCTTATTGGCTGTCATATCTCTTTATACTGTTTGGAAATGCTGTACATTCTGTTACAGGCTTGTGACTGATAGTCTGCCAATTTTAGCTATGGCACATCAGAGAGGCAACCCCCCCCCCACTACCACCACCAGTGCAGAGCACAGAGAGAGTCGCATTAAAGCCGTGACAGTGTGCTCCTTTCACTGCTCTCCCTGATTCCATGCTGCCTGATTAAGTCTTTCTCACCACTACTGGCTCTTTATTTCTAATTGGAAAAGGCTACTAAAACATGGCCGTCTGAGCTGCAGCGTACAAGAGGGTCTTGTTGCAGGTACACACAGAAGCCCCCCAGCACCACACAACCCCTTGCGGTTTGCGTATTGTCGATGTGAACTCACATGAGTAATAGACAGGCGTTATTATTATTGTTGCCTCTTATCACAGACTGGGAGGCCATTTATGTTTCCATCTATAAGCCCCCAAGCGCCGCTACAAAAACTAATAACGTCGATAGCTTTAAAAGAGAAAACACATTCCACAGGAAGGCGGTGAATCAGCAACCTGCTTTGGTAAATATTGAGATTGTGGACGCTCCTTTCTCACCCTTTTTCTCCATGTTTTTCCTTTCTTCTCTCCTCCGCTGCACCCCTCCTGTCCTCCGCTTTTGAAGCCAAGTAAAGGTGTCACGACGGGAAAATCATTTGTACTGTTCAGAACAAAGGCAAATTATTACAGTGGTGGTAATGGAACATTTTGCGATGCAGAGGGCAAAAGAGCTTTTGCCGAAATAGCAAAATAATAAGGCAACGATGTGTGATGGATACATTGTAATCCCTCATTGCAGTTTAAGAGTTCTTATATTACAAAGTAATCACTTGCAGTTGGCTGTGTGTTACTTTAAACCCTTTGCTACTGTGTCATAGTAATGTTGTACAGGAGGCTTAAAACACATTTTAAAAGGCGATACGTGCATTCCATTACCGTTACGCTCCTGTATTGACGGGCAATGCAGCCGACAGACCCCTGTGCACAATTATTGAGCCGTTATGAATGATCTAGCTAGTGGAGCTTTTGTCTTGGCTCAGGAGACTGTGGATGACATTTATTGTTCCAGGAAGGAAGACACTGGCAAGATGAAGTTAAATTATTCGCTGAATGCATACAACCCTGCTCAACACCTTTCACAAATTCTTTGGTAACTTCAAATATTTGAAGATCTGGAGTTGACTAAAAAATAACTGTGATGCACGCTGAGAGGAAATATCTTCTTTCTTACCTCTCAAAGTGTGTTTCATTTACCTGAATGAATGGAATCTCTTATATGCCAAGAGGCATGAGCTGTATGACAAATTCTTCCTATGCAAGGATAATAATTGGAATTCATCGAACAATATGGAAATCACAATGCTTCGATGGATGCTAATCAAAACTACCATTTATTCATTCATTTCAAAAACAATTTTTCCCGTAGGATTTGACACAGAAATGATCCATTCCAGAGTCAAACTGCTGCCATCGTAAAACAGTCACATTTAGTAAGATTTTAACGTTCTTAACTGTCACAAAAATTGATAACTGATAACTTTTTATATATATTATTGTCGCATATATTATTGTTGCAGTAGCTCTGTTGCAGAAGAAAAATAAAACACTTACAGTATATAAAATGCAATACAATATGAATAAAATATAATACAAAAAGAATATAAGACAAACAAGATTTGCATATTTACAAATAGTGAGTAAATAGGTAAATATGAGTAAATAGAAGTACATTTACACTATATACAAGGGGACAGCCGGTACAGTGCATTGATGTTGTGAATGCACCTCTACACCTCGGACTTCACACACAACTCCACACAGTGTCACATCCAGAAGTTCTCCGACGACACAGCCATCGTTGGTTGTGTTTCAGAGGGGAATGATCTGGAATACAGGACGGTCATCAGGGACTTTGTCAGCTGGAGTGAGCTTAACCAGCTGCAGCTCAACACCAGCAAGACAAAGGAGATGATCATTAACTTCCAGAGGAAAACATCTCACTTTACACCGGTGAACATCCAGGGAGCGGACATAGAGTTGGTAGACAGCTACAAATTCCTGGGTGTTCACCTTAACAACAAGCTGGACTGGTCCGTCAACACCCACGCCCTCTACAAGAAGGGCCAGAGTCGCCTTCACCTGCTGAGGAGACTGAGGTCCTTTGGTGTGTGCAGGACTCTTTTACGGACCTTTTATGACTCTGTGGTGGCCTCAGCCATCTTCTATGCTGTGGGCTGCTGGAGAGGGGGCAGCACGGACAGGGACAGGAGCAGGATAAATAGACTGATCAGGCGAGCTAGCTCTGTCCTGGACGGTCCTGGACGGTCCACCTGAACCATGTTGTAGACACTATGCTTTCTTTACACTGTTCTCTTTACTTGTCTTGCTGCTGTAACAAGTAAATTTCCCCGCTGTGGGATAAATAAAGTACATACAATACAATACAATACAATGAATGACGAGTAACACAGGATTATCTTTTGTAGAGATGGAATGAATGAATGAAGTCCGATAGCGTTCACTGTGGGAGCGGAACTGGAGGAGTCTGTTGGAGAATGAGCGCCGCTGCTCCTCTTTTGTGTGATTGAGTGGGTGGGTGGGGTTGTCCATGATGGAGAGCACATTGTCCAGCGTCCTCCTGTCTCTCGCTGCTCTCATTGTCACAAACACATCCAATTGAGTGCCGATAACTTGTTCGGCTTTCCGGGTCAGTTTGTCCATCCGGTTTATGCCCTTTTTGCTGGTGCTGCTCCCCAAACAAACCACAGCAAAGTACAGGACACTGGCTACCACAGACCTGTAGAAGATCTCCAGCAGCTTGCTGCACACGTCGAAGGACCTAAGCTTCAGGAAGTAGAGTCTGCTAATGTCTTTCTTGTAGACTGCATTGCTGTTGTCTTTCCAGTCCAGTCTGCAGTTCATGTGGACTCCCAAGTGCTTGTAGTGATCTACTACTGTACCTCCATACCCTGAATGGTGATGGGCTCCACTGGAGTCATCTTCCTCCTGAAGTCAATCACCAACTCCTTGGTCTTGCCCACATTCAGGAGCAGGTGGTTTGCCTGTCTGCTATACAAGCTGTAGACAGTCTAGGGACCACCAGGGGTCTGAGCTGAGCCAGCACGAGTCTCTTAAGGACCTTCAAAGCCGCTATCTGGTCAATCAGCGGCATCGTTTCCATGATGAAATCACAGATCGCATGGGTCGTCTCTGGCAGACTTGTTTGCACTTTTCAAACGTTGCGGCGATAGGAACAAGCCCTGGGCGTCGTAGCTATGCTGGTGTTTCAGGTGGCTGATAAGGTTTGATATGTTGATTCTTGATGTTTTTTTCCTGTCATTGTGGAATGACGTCTACACAATGTTTGCAGAGCATTTGGAGAATGTGGTGAAATGTCTTCCTCTGAAACAGAAGTCCCACAGGATCACCGCCATGTTTATTTACAAGTGAGGTCAGGGTAAGTTACAACAGGCAGTTTACAGCACGTCACAGACAAGGTGTGCTTGATTTGCTCAAGTTAACCCGCCTACAGCACAGTATGGGTAATGTCGCCTTTATGGAACATTTCTTTTATTGGTTATTGGAGCTATTTTTTTATGTTATCGGATTTATCGTAAACATTCTTAACTGTCACTAAAATAAATTAATGTTTAATAAAAATATACAAGTCTACACTAAAATAAAACCTTTGATAACCCACAAAATCTCACAAAATCTAAAATCTCATGAAACATGTCTCAAACATGTACTGTTTCTTTTCTTTCAAACAAATAAACTTAAACTTCAGTCTCGCTTTTTGAGGGCGCTGTAACTTTTAAAATTACAAAATACTGTAGAACTAGGGACCCGTGCAACCCAGTCAGAATTTATCGAGCACAACCAGCTAGTGTGATGTGCTATGCGTGTTCTGCAAACCTCTGATTTTTTTCATGTACTTTTTTGCAAATATGGATATGAAATAATATATACTGTATATTCAATTGTATTCAAGAAAACTGCTCTTTTTTAAACATTTTGCCTGTCATCCACAATCACTATTTGAAACATGAACACGTCTTTCCCTTTCCTGTGCATTCTAAATATTGAAAAACTGCTAGCAGGAGGCAGCTAATAATGCAATGTAATGAGAGTCACCTATTCCGCTTACATTAAACCACCTCTAAAAACTCTCCAACAAAGTTTTATCATTTTATATACATTCTGTATCCATGCACTAGCAGGTACATTTATGATAACATGTAATACTTAACAGTATTTTGGTCATTTTAAGCATTAGTGGAGCTTCCTTCCTGGGCGCATTGGTTTCACAGCGCCCATAGCAATAAACGCTACTTCCGTCAACAACAGCAGCATAGAGAAAGCGTTTGTTATCACTAATCATGGCGCACTTCGTGAGAGCCGTTGTTGCTGGGTGCTAGGCAGATCCAGCCAGAGTGAAACACTAAGCACTAGTGCTAAACATTTCAATGAAACACAATGTCCGCTCTCACGGGTGAGACTGATGGGTTGGGTGTGTCTTTCAGCAGAAGGCTTGTGTTCCCCGCTGAGCTGGTAAATTCATTTCAAACTCACAGGTGATGCAGCAACTGCATTAGTTTACGTTACTTCTCTGTAGTTTCGTGAGGCGTTGTAAGTGAGGCGCTGTGAGCAAGGTGCTGTGTCACTACGCCAAAACTGTACCTCTTCTGTGTTTTTATTCGAGGGCTTTATAGGCGGGAATAGGTGCTTCCCATGACGTGCATTGTTACCTGCCTCGTGCTAGCTGTTTTTCTTTCTTTAGAACGCACAGAAAAGGGAAAGAAATGTGTGTTCATGTCTCACAAAAGGGCTGTGGATAATGGGCAAAATTCCAAAAAAGTGCAATTTTCCTTTAAGGTCTTAAAATAGACTTGTTGTACTTGTTGAAACCTGCAGAGACCCTGATTCACTTTCTGTCGCTTAGTCTTTTCAGGGTCAAGAGTGAGCTGAAGCCTATCCTAGCTGACTTTGGTAATAAGCAGGGAATGGTGACCAGTCAATCACAGGACACATACTGTATGGACTAACAACCATTCACACACCTACGGGCAATATTATAACGTTAATGTGATAAGCTGTATACACGCGCCATTTAACACACGATACAGTGATGTCTGCCTGAAGGGTGAGTCTCTTCGCACTACATTAACACTACTTGGGATGCATGTTCAACCTTAACTATGCTTGTACTTTTTATGCATTTTGCCGTTTTTAGTTTCGACTTTAGTCTCTGCGCATAGCTTGACGTGCACCTTTCAAAAGCTGCGGCGACGGGTACTATTAAGGCTGTGATTGGTCAGCTTGTGGTACAGTGTTCCCTCGTGTATTAGTTCATAAGTGAAATCCACAAATTAGCCAACTTTATTTTTTTTAATAATTACGTATGTTTTAAGGCTGTAAAACCCCTCGCCATACACTTGATACACTTTTCTCAGACAGGCAATAACATTTTCTCACATTTCTCACTTGTTTTAACACTCTCAATAAAGTTCAAACTTTTGTTTGAATTTTACTGATCAACCTACAGGTCGGACACAAGAAACGATTAAGTCAATCACGCGTATTTGACTCCTTTTGCAGTCCTCCTCCTTCGAACTGAAGATTCATTTACAAGCTAGCAAGCAAGCAAGCTAGCAATGACACAGGAAACACGGCAGGGCGGCACAAAGGAGATTGATTGACAATGATCTACAGCCAATCAGGGTGCAGAAAACATCGGGCGGTTAAAAGAAAAAGTTGCACAAAAAAAATTCCACGAAACAACGAATCCGTGAAAGGTGAACAGCGATAGAGCGAGGGAACACTGTACATTATTTCTGACTTGTTCAGAGGGCAGACAGCCCACCTCCGTGAATGCCTTCTCCTCCCATTTCAGATCTACATTTGCAATAAGAATGACTTGTAATGCATCGATTAGTTCCAGCCGCAATAACACTCCCCTTCTCTCTGTAATTACCATAATTTGCTTGCTACAAAGGAAGCTGACAAGCTAAATACTGTATTTGATAAGAGTTTTGGTTGCTGACAGTGTGATGGTTGCTGACGTCACATCAGGCATTCAACCTTGATGAAGAGCTATAAAAGAAAGGGTGTCCAAAGTGCAGTCCAGGGGCCATTCACCGACCAAGGCTTATTTGTTATTCAACAATGTAGAAATACAATTATACCAAAAAACAGAAAAAATGGGAAAAATAGTGCAAAAGCCATAATGTAACAACAAAATTTGAAATGTTGGTACTAATCTAATAATAACACAAAGCTTTGTCTTTAAATATGTGTCGCGCCTGAGGCAAAATTGTGGCGTAAATGTTTCACGTTAACCAAAAAACACATTAAGCGACGTTGCACTGTATTTTAAGTTAAGACGCCGAGCTTCTATTCTGACCGGCGTAGGTTTATTTTTATATTTTATGGTACTGGTTGATCAGATCAGGAAATCCACTGACCAGTTGCACGCAAGTTAAGCCATCCCACATGATCCAATCCAGGCGCTAAACATTGTGACTGTAAATACATAGACTGACGAAAAAGGACAGAAGCTACGCGAGTGATACGGAAGAGCGAGCGAGACGTGGGGAAATAAGAGAGAAACAAGTGATAGGTGGAGAGAGAGAGAACAGAGAGACGAGTGAGAGATACGGACAGAGAGGACAGGGAGACTAATAAGCCAGAGACAACAGAAAAATAAATACACATGGTGCTCCCTAAGAAGACAAAAAGTGGACAGCAAAAATAGAGCTTTCAGCCACTCATTTATGTTCACTCTTCTCTATGGAAGACAATACCAGTTTGTCTCAAACGCTCAGAGACCGTTGCACAGATAAAAAGTGGCAATGTGAAACACCACCACGAGACAGAGCACATTTTTCAGCAAACATACCCACTCAAGTCTGAACTGAGGTGGTTGGAAATAGGCAGTCTCTGAGCCCAATATTAGCAATCCACCGAACTTCAACCCAGTACCCCCTAACCCAGGGGTGTCCAAAGTGTGGCCTTTGGATGAGGAAATTTGCTAGAGGAAATTTGAAGGAAACAAGAAGGACATTGAGCCCACTGTGCATCCTTAGTGAAAACAATGAAAAGCTTGCTTGTTGCACTCCCAAATGATATGTGCTGAGAAAAAAATTCCCAAGAGATACAGTAGGTGACTTCCTGCATGGGGGAAGGCCTCAGCTTCCTTCACAAACTGTATTGAAAGTGGGGTAATAGTAGCCCACTTTGTGACCACATGGCTTAGCGATGATATCATAGCCTTCATATGTACATGAACGACACATATCATGCATTATATGTATTTTCAGTAAGTCTTGTGGATTTAAAAAAAAAAACATAGTGTAGAAAAGCTTTTTATTCCATTGTGAACTGTAGAGTATGTGAGGTGAACTCTCTCCTAAAATTGTGTTGCCTTCACGCCCTTACCTGAAAAATGAGAAAAAAAAACGATGTGATTTTTGACATGATGAAATAAAGAGGAGAGCACAATATGAAGACATTTGTTCTATGGACACGGCCCAATAGTCTGCTATTGCATGCTGTCACTCAATTTTGGATACTCAGATGATTACAAAAGACCTGGAAAAACACAATTTACAAAAGCCCTTCATGCTATTGAAGGCTCATTTTTGCTTTCTGTTGTTGTATTACTTGTAACATAAAGTAATGATCTTTTTTTTTAATTCATTTTTATTAATAGGACAGTATATTGTACATGTCGGCTTATGGAAACCACATTGTCTCTTAAAAATAATTCTAGGAAATTGTACTTAAGTGTGCAGTCCGAAACAATGCACTCTTCAAATGTGATGCTTTTTTTTTAGCTAGCCAGGGGGCTGGATTATTTTTTCACATGACTGTAAATGATATTTGTGGCACTCCTTGTGGGTTGAGTTAGACATGCATTGGAAGGCATGCTAGCATACATGCAATGCATACGTATTTATAATCATTAGACAAATCAATGACGAGCAATTCTTTGCAAAATCCCAAACGTGCCTGCAAAGATGTTTTCCTTGATGGCGGCCATGTTTTTCAACCAATCTTGCTTTTTTAACAGATAGGTGTGTACCAAATGTCATATTGATTCAGCTAAACACCTAAAGTTACAGTGGATGGTTTGTGTTAGGGATGTCCCAATCCGATATTGATATCGGATTATATCGACCTACAACTCAAATCTCTGATATTGGCACTCAATTCCAGACTCTGCCCCATCACGTCCACGGGCTCAACAACATCAGGTGCTAAGGTGTTAAGCATGGAATAGGAGTATTGTCGGTCTTATGTGTTTTTTGTTCAAATCTGAAAATGACTTTGCAGCTGAGTGCAAAACTTGTCATGCACACGTTTCTCCGTGGTGGTACAGCACTAGGGAAGTTTAACACGACCAATTTGAAGCAGCGTTACCAGGGAAACCACCACAGGATGACAAGAAGTCATCAACCATATCAGAAAAGATGACCAGCCGCTGTCGGTGGCGGGTAAAGTCGGGTTTAAACACTTCATTGAGCAACTCAAACCTTGCTATCTTATGCCTAGCCGCCTCTACATAATGGATAAAACAATACTTAAAATGCTTAAAGCAGTAAATGAGTCAGTTTTTCTCATACCTACTGTTGCTGATAATTGTTCTCTGTTTGAGTAATATCACCTAACCTTTTCTAACGTTCCACACCACAAAATAAATAATAAAGTACCGGTATGTATTATTTGTGCTGATATGATATGATAAGGCTGCAATATCGGATCGGAAGTGAAAAACTTGTATCGGTTTGTGTGAAAAAAATTCAAGTCAATCCAACTTCTGGTGTCAAACTTTGGGGTTTAATAACTGCGCCACCATGTGGTGTATTTGTCAGAATTATAATAGCATAGGCAACATAGTAGACGTGCATGTTTTGAAAAATGCTCACCCTTTTGTATGCGTCGGTTCAGGAGCAGAAGAGTTAGCAAATTTCTATCCCCATGGGGTGCCCTCTGTTTTTTTCCCCATGTGCAGTATCAGATGAATTAATCAACAAAGCATTTTCAAGCAACCCCCAAATAATTTCCATTACGAACTACAGGGCATTAGTTTTCTTCCAGTAGGTCAACCTAATATGTTCTCATGAGAAAAGGCCGCGCAAAGGCTGTTGGGTTTAGAGGGGTATTATGGTGGAGGTGTAGATGTTACCAGCCTGTTAAATGGCCGTTTTCAGTTGTCATCTTCAGCAAAGATGTAAGCCTCACTGTAGTCCCTAATTGGTCCAGTATTCACAGTGAAGTGACAGAGGCCATCTAGCAGCCAAATTAATCACACGACATGGCTACACAGTGTATAAGGTGGAGGTCAGAGTGTGATGAATGAGAACAACAAGAACTTGGACGACACAAAAACGCACTTGGACTCCGTGAGCGTCTAACGAGCGTGTAAAGACTGGACTGTCTTTTAAGGCGATGCTTGAAACAACTGGTCTTGATCACAGATTCATCGAACCTTTCTATCTATTGCTGCACATTGCCAACTCAGCTCAATTCTGCAGCACTCACTTTGGGACGGACTGTTTGTCACTCCACATTTGTAGGGCGAGAAACTACGAATACCACGTCACATTGAAGGCATCATTAACACTAACACTGGAGGAGAATGTGGCTATTAAGCATATCTTTGTAGTTAATATTACTGTTGATATTGCCACTACTTCTGTTTACTCTTTGTCTTTGGCTTCTTGGCGTCTGAGTGGTGTTGATGTTGACGGTGAGACGACGCTAGTAAGCTACCGCTGTGTTAACAGAAAGTGCCGCCTGAGCTTCATGGCTGCCATCCTTTTGTCATGTTGAGCTTGCACAACCTCAGTGGACATCTTAAGGCCCTTAGTTATGCTTACAGTGGAACCTTGGCTAATGTCATTAATTCCTTTCAGAAGGTCAGACTCTAACCGAAACAGATGTTAACCGAATACATTTTTCCCAGAAGAAATAATGCAAATCCAATTAATCATTAAACATTTGAAGAATGCCTGGTAGAATAAAATGTGTGCGCTACTACCATACACTTTATTGACAGATGTATCTTGCCCCACATGAAGGTAGTGGAAACTACTTACATCGGCCTCTTTGTGGAAGAATAGCGTTGCTGCAGAAAAGTCTTCATTTTTCACATGAACCACAATGCAGTTCAGGTTTCATGTTTCATAAGCCATTAAAACTTGTGTGCGAGTGGGACAGCTTGATGTTATGACTAGTAAAAACATTAGCGAAGTCAATTATACGACTGTGACGCCCAGTTTCAGTGCGAACATGATGGTGTTTTTTTGTAACATTTAAGCCATCACCCTTGACTGCAGCGGTCATAGAAACCATCAGGAGAATGGCTCGCTTATGTCTTAAAGGATCCTTGAGGAGCGCTCAGGCAGCTGTCATTTCCTCCACGTCTCCATCACCGTCGTTGGAGAGGTGTCTGGATGGGATGAGGTAGCCTGTGCCTGCCGCCATTAATCGCAGCAGAGGTAGTAAATGGTGGTCTTTGATGGTCATTAGAGAACACTTCTATTACAGAGGTTACTGTGTCTACCGGTTAATCTTCTCATCCGTGATGTATGGCACTATATGGCTTTTAAGGAGAAGGGTGCAAGACGAAAAAGACTGGAATGGCCCCCGCGCCCCCTTGTGTAATCATTGAACAACCTTTTGTTTCCATCCTTCCGTGCTCCTCCTGTTTTAACCCCACCTCCACCTCACCCGTCATCATTCCCTTCATCCTCTTACCCCCCTCTTTCCCTTCTATAATCTAAAATGTGCCCTGCAAGTGGAGGCAGCTGCTTAAGTGTCGATAGAGGGAGGAGAAAAGGAGGGGGGTTAGTCTGACTCACAGTTAGCTTTGCTTGCTGAATGCTGCAGCGCCAACTCCTCCCATTTCACTCAAGGTCTCGCTCTCCCTTACACACACACACACACACACACACCTGCAACCAGTATTTTACTTGAATTTTCTGTGTTGTTGAGAAGAACTTTCTGTTCTGCTGCCTTGGTGCATTATTGACTTCAGAGGCTTTATTTTCATTTTCATATGAAATTTTAATGCACACCCTCATAATTAGGGAGGCTGCTCTTGATGTGCCAGCTTTATCTCTCCCTGTTTGGCTGCAGTATATGCACCACTGCGGATGCAGCGCAATAAATAGCACACAGTGAGAATGCTGACAATTGCCTCTCTCCGTCAATAAAATGTCTCGGGAGCTTAGGGGGCGATGTTTTTTCGTGCTGTTTCGTTAGTGGTATTAGCGTCGGTGAGCTTCATAGCTTAAAAGCACAGTCCCCTGCAGTAGAATCATATAGTGGTGGCGACGCCAGCAAAAGCCCAGTGCTTTTTATCTGCTGTCATTCATCCAGGAGCTGCTGGATACAGGCAGCAAGGCCACCACAGAGTAGCACAGGACAAAAGGCCGATACTGGGAGGTTGTCAAGAGAAAATGACGTCTAACGAGGTCAAAAAGGTGCAGTGTTGTTGAAAAAAGCAAAACTGTGCAGTGGCCTTGGTGAGTGTATTGCTCTACTTGTGCTGCAATTGACTGTCAAAATTAGCTTCATTTGGATATTTGTCTGCAACTGGAAGGTTTGTCTCCTATGTAGCTAATGTAGTCAATGAAGCCCTGTTTGCATTTGGTCTCTCTGTCCCTCATATTTAACTCCTGGATCACATTTTGATATTTTTTTCATGCATACATCGCTTTAGCCAGGCATCATGCAGATATGGTAATGGGTAAGATATCTCCTGGCAGTTTTGTCTTCTGTTTGTTGAATTTATTTGAATGTGTATTGAGTATTTAGGTGGTGACAAGCTGTGGTAAGATGTGGTGATCTTTACGCTCTTTTGGTGTGCTTTGGTCGGCAACAACATGGAAATAATCAGTACAATGCAACTACTGTTACACGTAAATGTAATAATTGTAAATCATTTTGAAAACAAAGGCACCTAATGTACAGGAATCAATAAGTAAATTAATTCAATACGAGGCTTAATACTAAGCCCAATGGACATATGAGCACATATAGCATGAGATTATGCACCAAACGAAAATGCACAGCAGCACAGAGCTAACATTATTAAACCTAACCTCTGTGCACTTCTGCACAACATTAACATTTGTGAACAAGGACGAGGTGAAAGGAAGAATAGAAAATACATGTCTCTCTGTGCAGCGTCAGAGAAAGTCACACACATGAGTCTCAATCTGCCTCACACAATGTGTTCAAGGACCGCCAAACAAAGTGGACACAATGCCTGAAGAAGACACATTATTTGTGAAAGCATACATTGTCTTACACGTGGGGGCTTTCTAACACAGTCAGTGCATCCTGCCAACAAACAAATGACAGGCTGATACGGCACTAAATAGTCACAGCACCACGTAAGAAGACCAGCTCTCATTTGCACACCACATCTTAAGATTAAACACATTTAATGCACAATTTCATCATCAGACTTACTTTTTGTTCATCTAATGCAACAGAACAATGAACAACTTCATGCTGTCACATTTCTTCTGTACCGTACTACCTGCTGCGAATGTTCACATGAGGCGTTCGAGTGCATTAAGTAAATCTCAGTGTTCGGTGCTAATGCAGTCAAGGCGTTTTTCATTTTTATTCACGTACCCCCTACGACAATCTGCATACCCCACTTTGGGTACCTAGGGTTTAATTTATTTTGAACATGCATACATGTTACATTGGAATGCATTATATATTACAATTCACAATTCCACATGTCCTAAAAAGGAATAGGAGGGAGCAAAGCTTATTAATCCTACCCCCTCTCCGTTTCGGAGATTGCTAATACATTTGTTCACTTCCTGTATTCAACATGTACCATTCTGAAATAACAATGAACGACAAATAACAAGAAAATGATAATGTGACGCGTTGGAAAAAGACTGGACCCCCAGATGCGGAGAAAATTCTTTAATAGTTTGTACGGGCAACAAAAGGTGTGGTTTGTGGAAGAGTTAACAGAAGACTGACACCACCACGAAAAATCCACCAAATAAACAGGTTGCCGAGCAGGGAGGCTGGGGAGGCAACTGGGCCCACCCAAGGAGACGCTCGAGTAAGTTCCAGTCCAACCAGTAAAATATGTGAATGCAAAAGAAACCGCGAGTCCAAACAAAAGGTGCTGGCAGGCAAGCAAACGTCCGTGTAGTCGAGCAAAGAGGAATAAAGGAGCGTCTCCCAGCTGCTGTCCATCAGCTTAAGTATGACGTGTCCAATCCAGCTCAGGTGTGCCCAGTTGCCCCGCCTCCAGCTGGCGTAAGAGCTCCTGGAAAGAAAAAGAAAACACAGGCGAGGAGAAGGCGGAGGCAAGCAAGAAGAATACACAAAGTGAACCAACGCAGGACGTGACAGATAACAATGTGTTGCAATAACAGTTAGCTTTTGTAAATCAATATAAATAAATTATGTAGCATTCACTGCGATTGGCTGGCGACCAATCCAGAGTGTACCCCGGTTTTTGCTCGAAGACAGCTGGGATAGGCTCCAGCATACCCGCGACTTGTGAGGACGGTATAGCGGTATATAAATGGATAGATGTATAGTGTTCATAATAAATATACAGTCGTCCCTCACTACATCGCAATTTGAACATCGCACCCTCACTCTATCGCAGTTTTTCAAAAATTAATTAATGAATAAATGATCACTGCTTCGTGGTTGAATATGTCTTATTATTAGTCAAAAAATATGCATATGTATGTGTTCTTGGCCCAAATTAAGCATTTTCAATGATTCTAATGGCTAAATGAACGAAAATGCAAATATAAGAAGTTATATTAGAAGATATTTTAGAAGTTGCTATTTGTAGTTTAATATCGGTGACGTTGTGTGCGCCTTTAAGAGGCGGGGCCTGGGAAGTGACATGTATGATGTCAGCTAACAATTGTAGAGTTGTTCAGCAGTGTGGAGAGTGCCAGTGACTGGTATGAGTTGTGGCTTACAGCAGCTCCTGTGTGAATGTTCAATGCGCCATTGCAGTAGTATTCTACTAGACTGGTCACTGGGTGACAGGACCATTACATTGAGACCACAGCTACCATGTATGCTGACTTATTTATGTCTAAGACATCTTATTTTCTATTATTATGTCAACTATGTTGGGTGATACAAGTGTAAAAGTGACTATTGGGATGTTATTTCATGTTCTAACATTCTAACTTTAAAAAATATTCCATTTATAAATAAGGAATCCTTCTTTGCGGAAATTCACTTATTGCGGGTCTGGAACCAATTAAACCAAGATAAATGAAGGACGACTGTATAATAATAAGTGATTAAGATGTTTGACATAGCTTTGTATGTACATTGTGATTCAGGATTCTTCTTACATATTGTGATTTTTCTCTGAAGTCATATTTTTCCTCTCTTGTTGAGAAGAATTGCATTTCATTTTTGGGGAGCAGGTTATGGTTCGCTTTATGCATAATTTTAACCGTTTGAAAGTTTACCAGATTGGTACATTTTAATAATGGTGATTTTAGAAATAAAGGTGTGTATGTTCTCTCTAACCGGCATTGTGGATCGTGTTAACTGACCCTTTTTGGAGTACAATTAGTGAGTGAAGTGCACTTTTGTAGTTATTTTCCCGTATCACCACACAATAACTTTGATATGGTAACACCAGAGAACAATAGAGAGTATGGAGTGGTTTTTGGCCGAGAACAAATTTTGCTTTGTTCAATATTACAGTATTTCTTGCCACTTTATGTTGTATATTTTTAATGAGTGATTTCTGGTTATAATCCTGTATTTTTGTTCACACAATCAATGTCTACGCTGTCTATTTGTACTTATGCATAAATGTCCTTTTTGCTTTGACCAAATAACGTTATTTTAGTTTTGCTTAGGTTCAGGGATAGTCTGTTTTTATCAAACCATCTTTTTAGTATGGTCATCTTATCTGTGATGTTTTTATTAGCTCTATATCATATAGCGTATAGTGATTTATTGTTTGTAATCTTTTTTCAAGTTTTATCTTTAAAAATATATATATATATTATTGTAAGATTACGTTGTTTTCACTGAAATCTTTTTACTCTCATACTGCTTCAGCGTTTTCAAATTTTGGGATCAACTTTGGGAAAATTGTGTCATTTTAGGCTAAAAACATGACCTTGTTTTTTTAGTTTTTCTTTTTAGCTTTTGTGTTTGTTTGTTTTTTTACATTTTAAGCTTCCTTCTTCATTTAAGCTTCCTTCCTCACAGAAGGGTCCGTCTATACTGTATGTGTATGGGTAATGCATATAGACGTTACCCTTCTATGCTGTTTATCCTCACTATGCTGGAGCCTATCCCAGCTGAGCAGTCGGGTCTTTCCACCTTCCCCTTTCCCTTATTTTCTGGAAATTTGCTCCTATTTTCAAATGCAAATGTTGACACATATGGACATTAATGTGATTTGAGTTGTTCTTTCTGTGAAGAATTGACGCTCGCTTGAATAACTAACATTCATTGCGTTGACATGGAACCATTAATATTAATGTCTGGACCTCAGATGATTGAGGTCAAGGTTTGTGACTTTGCACCACTCCATTAAATTGAAACACAGTCAAGGTCTGTGTGGTATTACTGTGGATGGGTTTTTTTTCCGGTTTCACATTTGTATAAATATTCATCATCTGAAGGTGGGTCTAAGAGTCACTTCTCTTTTCGGATTATTCGAACAGAACTTCAGAAGCAGATGGCGAAAAGTGTAAATATTCATCCAGTGTCTTACATGCCAAAGATCCGGAATGACAATGAGTAGTCTTACTCTTCTAGACTTAGCGCTGTGTTCAGGCCAAAGACTGCTGGTTTAATGACTTCCAGTGTGGATATTGGCTTATCAAATCACATGAAACTCATCTTGTATACATAACCTTTCACCCCAACCTTTTAACTACAAGAAAAAACAATGCTACTGTAACTATACTCTCCGTCAGCATTTCTTGCATCTGTTTGTACATCTTCTTGTTAGTTATCAGCCTACTTTATGATTGGAAGCTGGGATCTGTGAATACATGGATTACAGGGACTGTACCATTTTCACTGTGAGGTGGGAGGAAGTTGATATCATGACTCCAAAAATAAATTCCTGTAGCCACATTTCTATACTGATTCTTTTCATGGGAAGGAAAGTGAAGATCTGCCAGTGACTGACAATGGAGACTCATCTATTTTATTATACATAATTATTCTTTTCATATACCTGTATATTGTTTTCCTGTATATTTATAGAGATGCATTCCTCCCTTAGACAGTTACTCTCTGCATTTCAAAAAATATGAAGGAATACAGCATTTGAAAACAACGTGTAAAGCTCAGGTTGTCTTAGAAGAGGTTTCACCTCTCATCTGAACAGGTCAGGGACTAGATAGTCTCAGACCAGAGCTGTCCTATCTAGTCTTTGAGCATGAACTGATGAGGCTTCAACACTGGATAGTAACGATGATAGTAGAGTCATCAGAGTCTCTCGTCTTTGATAATAGTAGATCAGACTAGATCTCAGACTAGAACTACTAAGAATGTCTGCTAAGACAACCTGAATAGCGCAGTTGCAGTCCTGGCTTCAACAGTTTGTGCTCAAAGACTAGCTTTCCTACCTAGTGTTTGAGCACGGACTGATGAAGCCTGCTTGGAGAGGCAAAACATCTTCCAAGACATCCTGAACTTTACATGTGGTTTCAAATGCTGTATTTCTTCATATAGGGGTATAGTTCAGTGGTTCTCGACTGGTTTGGCAGCGGGACCAACCATCACCCCTCAGTGACAAGCGACAACCCAAATATGTTTTTTTCTTATTATTTAAAGGGATGGTTTGCAACACAACGTGAGCTGCAGCGGTGAGTCGCTGTCCGCTCTCTTCTCCAGCAGATGTCCGCAGCTGTGTGTCGGACAGACGGCACGTTAAGCCCCCACTCGATGTCCTTCCCCTCCCACTCAAGCTTCACAAAGTCACCCAGAAACATGACATGAACCCCGTGGCGGTGTCGCAAGCAAATACATTACATTATTTTTTGGCCCAGGCATAGACCCACTGAAGAAGAGCTCCGTGACCCACTTTTGGGTCCCGACCCACCAGTTGACATTCACTGGTTCAACATATAGCATCAGTTCACGCCCAAAGATGAAAGAGGACATCTGTAGTCTGAGACTATCTCGTCTTTGAACATGAAGTCATGTGTGTCTGTTTGTCACGCTCAAAGACGAGATAGTCTCAGACTAGAGCTGTCCTATCTAGTCTTTGACCTGATGAAGCCTGGACTGTAATTGGACTGTTCCGGCTGCCTTAGAACACCTTTCTCCTTCGCCATAGTCTCAGACAACAGCTGTCCGATCGAGTCTTTGCGCAAGAACTGATGGAGCGTGCTCGGGTGAGAAGCGAAATGTCTTCTAAGACAATCTGAACATTCCAGTTGTGATTGATTCACTGCCCTGAGAGTGCAATGACCTGGATGAATGGGAATATTCACCAGCACTACATCTGAAGTGCACAGATCTTACGCGAACATGTTGGTGACCAGTTGGAGGAGGATGAACGCACTCAGGAATAAAATAATTATTTCCAGGCCAAGTGTGGGCAGTTCCAGTAATGGCCAATCAAACCAGCTCATCTCATCCCATCTCATTAAAAGCAGATAATAGTTTACTGATGAGCTGGGAGGACAGTCTCATTGCTTTCTCTTATCAGTTGAATGCCCTGTATCACCTTGCAGTGAAGGTTCCTTTACATGCATCAGAGGATTCCGATCACTTGCTTGCTAAAGGAATAAGTGGTCTTCATTTAGTTAGTTATATTATTAGGGTTTGTTTGCACGTGCAGAATTAAAGTAACCTGACATGCCGCATGGTGTTGTTTTACCAATCAAGAAGAAGATGAAGAATCCCATACAGAGTGTCATGCAAAAGTCTTAGGCCGCCACTTATTGTCTTGTTTTCACAGCAGCCATTTTGACATGTTAAATAGGGCAAACACAGTTAGAAGCATTACAGTAAAAATGCCAAACTTTCCACCAAACCACCAGACGAGAATCTGGATAAAGCAGCAGCTCTGGCTGTCAGCAGTACTGGAAAGGATTTTTTTTTCATGGAAGTTGAAAAATACGAGAATGGGAGGACGCTGAGAAAGAAGTGCACAATACGGGAGTTTTCCAGGGAAAACAGAAGGAGTTGACAGGAATAGCTGGAATGGTCTACAGCTCACCCGTGACTCGGTGCAAGATAACCTGTAGAAAATAAATAAATAAATGCTTGGGGAAATTTCCACTTTGGACCAATCAGGTCAGATGTTAGGACACTGTGAAAACAGCCTTTGTGTCTTTGCTCTTTTTTTAATGAACAGGTTTGGCTAAAAGTGCTGTGACATCTTCCATGTACTTGCGTGGCCACCATTTTTTTTCCCAAGCTTTCAGTTTTGTAACATTGCCTCAGTCGAAAGAAAACATCCACGTATTTCCCATCACATGTAAAAATTGCTCGTCTGTACATTAGCTTATTTTCTATTCTCAAATTATAGACTATTACATATAGTAAAAATAGTCATTGCATGCTAGCAATTACAAATACACAAAATATATATAAATATAAGACAACGGCTTTCTGTCTTTGTGCTACTGCCACAATCCCATTTTCAAATGCAACTGCCTCTCTGGAAGCACTATTAGTTGTTATATTCGGAGAATATGGTATTTATTCAAGTAGGAAAGAAGAAGAAATGCATTTTTGTGAGTTTCAGAATATGTAATCTCACAGTGCTCTTGAAATATGCGGCCCATCACACAAATTGGAGGCTTCAAATGTTGTTGAAACATCCATCAGGCAGGCGTCGGACTGCTCCATTCAAAGGAAAAACCTGTGTAAAGCCTACATGAAAGGTGTTACCATATAAAGGTCTGCACCATAAACTCTGTGCCTGATTCAGAATATCAATGTTTTGAGAACATTCTTGTGGCTAGTAATACATGCGATGCCTGTGAGTATTCTCATCCAACAACTTGAACAGTCCAGTTGTGATCGATTGAATGCCTTGAGTAATACTGTACATATACTGCACTTGCACCAGCAAGACCCGTAAGGCTTATCAGTTAACAAGTTTGTTAGAACAGCTCGGCTGCTTACTCGATATGTAATATAATTTCTTCATAGCAACAATTGAATGTATTGTGTTTACATTGTTGGCCGCACAGTGGCCCAGTGGTTAGCATACCGGCATATTGCATGCTCTCCCCGTGCTTGTGTGGATTTTCTCCTGGTACTCCTCGCACATCCAAAAACATTTAATTGGAGACGCTAAATCAGGGATCTTCAACAGGTGGCTCGTGCGCTACCAGTTGCCGGCTGGTTTTGAGTAGCTCACCAAAGGGTCAAAGAATATTTGCTTCAACTCTTGTCAGTTGACTATACATTTTACGGATTTGTATATTTTTAATTCTCTCGATAATAACAAACAAAGTGAACGTCAGCACAAGGCCGGTGGCATACTTTTATGTGGTCACACATGCGCAAGTGCCAACAGGGCAGACGGGTGATTCCTGCGCATGTTTATTAAAATAACGCGCAGTGAGAATTTTTTATGACATTTTTAATTGTTTTCAAACTAATTGAGGTCATTATGTGCGTAAATAATAAGCTATATATGTATGTACAGTATATATCATATATATCCATTCATAAGGTGTGGGGGCTTTTATTTTGTTGTGGTGCTGCGCCGTGATCAATTACATGTAGTGGAGACCTGTTAATACATGTTGCTCACTAAGAGGATACGAAAAGAAAAGCATAATTCACTTTTGTTAAAACATGTGTTTTCAAATACTTCTTAGTCCCATTTATTTATTTTCTTTACAAACTGAAAACATTAGTGGTCTGACTCTATACTGTTTATTTGTACATGAAGTACATGAACCCTGTCCTTCAGGAAAAGCTCTTCAGACTAGCTACTTGTTGTAAAAGTCTGATCACGTGACCTTGGATATATAATCCTCCTGATGAGGCATCTTCTATATGTCTTTGAGCTACCCCGCTCACCAATAGCAGTGTTTTGACAACCCACCACGTCCTGCCACCCCAAACACGGTTAAGCAAAACATCGGCTCAAGTATATGCTGCGTGTTGACTGTTATGGTGAGTTGCTCGTGGCGCTTAAAGGGCCATATCGGCTTTCATTATAGGGAAAAAAAAACGATACCGATATTGACCGATATTACATTTTTATGCCAATATCATGCCGATAGTGTCTGTGGGCCGATATTATCGGACATCCATATTTATGTGTATTTATATGCGTTTGAAATTGTTTTTTGCACGTGAAACTATAAAAATGTGTCTTGTGTTGACATTTTTGGCTTTTTGTAATGGTTGAATTGGATTTACATTATTTCCTATGGGAAAAAGTTATTCATTTTATCGTCTGTTACAGTCAGACTTTCTGGAACGAATTAATGATGTTAACCAAGGTTCCACTCTGTCCTGTTTTTTTTAATTATTATACTCTAGGGGCCACGTGTCCCTGGAGTAGTGGATCCCAACATGTTCTGGCAAAGCAAGCGTATTCAGTTTGTTTGGGTTAAAATACAAAAATGAGTAGCTCTCAGCCATTGTCATTTTCTAAAAGTAGCCCTCATAAGAAAAAGTTTGGTGACCTATGCTCTAAATTATCCATAGTCAGTGTGAATGTTTGTTTGTCTATATGTGCCTGGTGGTTGACTGGTGACCGGTCCAGGGGGTACTCAACCTCCTACCCAAAATTAGGTTGGATAGGCTGCAGCTCACCCCTGACCATGCTTGTTGGGCCCTTGATTTGTCCTTGATTTGAAGAATCACACTGCAGTGTTCCAAAGGTGTCACTATGACAAAACTATACTTGTGTGTAATATACACTATACTACGCATTTTTAGGTTGTTTTTTTTTTATTTTGCTTTGCAGCACAGCTGAATTAAACCTGCACGACCTTGCTTTCTGACAGCCTGCTACCACCATTATTCCCTTATTCTACTCCCCGAATACACAGCATTTCTATGCACTTCATAAGCAAATCCATTAGAAAAACCAGCTCACTATAAGTTTATATGTAACTCATTGCCATGTTCCCTCGTAGCCTCCGTTTGCGTAATTCTTTAATGATGAGCTTTGGTGCCGTTAGGGCTGCTTGCAGTGTGCAGACAATCTCGTGTTTGTTAAGAGCAGCAAATTAGCAGAGAGAAAATAATAGGTAGTGTTTGTCATTCAGTGTGTCTCTCTCCCTCGCTCTCTTCTCTCTCTCTTTCGCTCTCTCTCTCTCTTTCTCTCGTTCTCTCGGCTGATGTTTATATGAAAGAAACGTTTTGCAAGCTTCTGCGGAATCAGGAAGCTGGACAAGCTCTCGACAATCCACAGTAATTCACAGAATTGACCGCTAATCCAGGTTAATCAGGTTGTTTCTACCTTAATTTGACTAACATGAGCCCGGGTGTTTACATGATAGTTGTGATAATTGATGCGCTGCTTTAATCCTGTTAAAACGACGAGGGCTAAAAGGGCCGAGCAATTACCGACTGCTCCACAAACAGATGACAAATGCTGTCCTGAAAAATGCCGACCTATCACGGTAGCTGTTTTGGTGCAAGGACGCTGTGCTGTTGAAGGAACTGTTATTTGGGCTATGAGATTCTATGCACCGCCACTGCTGCTGTGAAGGGAGCGTCTGTGAATGGCCGCCGTGGGCATTGAGCACACAGCAAGGCACACAGTGAGCTGCAGCCAGCAGCTCTGGAGAAAAAGCAACACTCTGTTATTCAGCCCCGTGCTCCAGAACATTGTGTGTGCATCTGTAATCTCACTTAGCCCCTGGGCTCACACAGAAATACCCCCTCCCCTTCCTCATGCGCACACACATTACATAGACACACACACTCCGTCATGTTTTTTCTCTTTCACTCTTCCTTTCAGTCGTCTTTCTCTCCGTTGACACTGCGTCAATGCTGCTGTCTTTCTCTGTGGTACAAGAAAGATGTAGAGCCCAGCAAATACACCCACTTACTTTCTCGCACTGTCACCCATGTGCAAACACACCAAAGGGCCTTGAAGATACACCCATGTGTAAAGATCACACTCCGACTGTGTCAAACAGCCTGTTCACTTTTCATTCAAATGAAACCAAAAAAATATTCCATCCTTGCTGCTGTGGGAGGGGCAAAAATATTTACCATACACTTAAACGGAGCCGTGTTTTAAAGATACACGACGGAGACGGCTACATGGCACGACGAGCCACGAGTTATGGGCTGTGTCATGTGTCGGCGTTTCTTCTTTCTTTCCTTTATTCTCTGTCACGTAGACGCTCTCGTCTCGCTCCGCTTTGTACGCTGTAATAAGGCATTCACACTCTGGCCTGTTTTGCTGCACCACTACACTGCAGTCCATGTGCAGAAGCCTGCACACTGATGCTATTTGACCCTGGCTACTGTACATGTGATGAAAGACGTTCTTACTTCATTCTCAATATTTTATTTATCTCCTCCAGCCGCGCGCCGTTCCTTTGTCGTTTCTCTCAGGCTGAGGCCGTGCGAGGTGATGTCTTGTAGCAACAAGAATATCTGGCGAATTGACATGTTGTGATCATCCCGATGATGTATTGTCGTCATCATCTGCAGTGTGCGCGCTGTGGCTGTCATCCTCTGCTGTGATATCTGCTTCTGGCTGCGCTTTATTAAATCTTTATTGTTTCCATTGCATCCCCATTTCACATTACAACCTGATGAATTTAATGCTACATCTGTAATAGCCTGCGTTTATGCGCAGAATTTACACGGATTATCTAGCTGGCAGTTTTGTAGTAGATAAAGTAGGTAAATATTGCGCGTAGTGGTGAAACATTATTATGATTATTATTGTGACACTATCAATATGGTCACATTATTATTAGGACGGTGTTAGAAATGGAATATTTTCTACTCTGTTTTAGACAAGTACGGTGACATGATTATCTACCACAGAGACATAACACACTCAGAAGACCTTTCACTTGGAAAAGATGCACCATGCACCATGCAAAGATGCATTTTTTTTAATCTGCGCACACACACATAGTTTCTAGATATGCCACCATTTAAATTTCTGTCTGAGGAGCAATTAGCTGCCCAATTTAGACTGGCTGGTGCCTATATCCCAACAACTAAAAAAGGGAAGTTTACACCCATTGTATCGTCTTTTACAAAAGTCGTAAAAGAAAGTGGAGCAAGCCTCCTTTTCGGAGATCAATTGGAATTTGCTCAACCTTTGTTGGCAGCTAATCGCTCTGTCCAGCGCTGGCGTTGCAATTGCTTGTATCTACTCCTGTTTGAATTAAATTGTAAACCGTCCTTGGATTAAATTGTAAACCCCCCTAGACTCATTTCACAGCTGTTAGAATAAAATAATCTGGAGGACTTTTGAAGGGCCGGTCCGAACAGCAACTATCCGTTGTTTTCTTTGTCAATTAATCTGAAATCAACACGAACTAAACACAAACAGTTAGTGGTTTGGTCCGCAACATTTCAGAAAAGAGGCAAAAATGTCAATCACTGTTTTCCAAAGTCAAAGCTGATGTGTGTGAATGCTTTCACGAATAACTGAGGAAATTGAAAAATAATCATATTTCAGAGGCTGGAATTTAAATGAGGGCCGAGTGGTTAGCATGTTGGCCACACAGCCAGGAGATCGGGAAGACCTCGGTTCCAATCTCCGTTGGGCATGTCTGTGTGGTGATTTCATTCCTCCCACATTCCAAAAACATGCATGTTATGGTCAGGGATTTTATGAGAGATTATTGCCCCTGTTGTGAGACAATTCAAACCTGCCATAAAGGCCTATTGTTCCGGCGATAAAGTCTGACGCTTGTGTGTCTGTCCAAACATTACAGTAACATTACTGATGCCTAGTGACCAGGGTAGAGTAGTACATATCACATCTTTGAATGCATCTTCTGAATGCCTCAGATTTGTATTTTACTTCGTTTAGCCATTTTTATGCTTATTTTAGGCAAAAAATATGTGACATTTGCTTATCCATTCATCCATCCATTTTCTATACCGCTTCTTCCTCATTAGGGTCGCGGGGGTATGCTGGAGCCTATCCCAGCTGACTTCGGGCGACAGGCGGGGTACACCCTGGACTGGTCGCCAGCCAATCGCAGGGCACATATAGACAAACAACCATTCACACTCACATTCACACCTATGGACAATTTAGAGTCTCCAATTAACCTAACATGCATGTTTTTGGAATGTGGGAGGAAGCCGGAGTACCCGGAGAAAACCCACGCGCACACGGGAAGAACATGCAAACTCCACACAGAAATGCCCAGGGGAGAATCGAACCCAGGTCTTCCCGATCTCCAAGCTGTTACTGTGTTGGCCAACGTGCTAACCACTAGACCACCGTGCTTATATTTTTATTTATTAATGAATATATTTTGAAAAACCATGATCGAGTGAAGCCGCGAAATTTGACGCATGTGATGTGACGAGGGACGATTGTATTTTCTAGCTACTGGTGTTTGTGTGAGTTTAGAATATTATCGTTGAAAAAAAAATACTCTCATATTTTGAGACATCATGGTAAATGACACACCACCGTAAGGCTGCATGCAGCAAGCCACTAACATTCAGAGTCCTGCACTGGTCCAAATTTAAAGATCCAGAACTGGCCCACCCATCAATAATTGAGGGAATGGGGGGATGGACTGCGTTAAAGTTGCGATGTTTCATCTGAAAGTGTGTCTGCAGGTTATTCCTTCCAAACTGCGTTTACTTAATTACATAGTAAACACATCGGATGCCCCACTGTAGTTTCAGTAAATGCACATTTTGTAGTCCAGTCACTGTTAAAACTTACATTTTCAGTATGTAGTATATTTTTTTTTAGAGTTGATAGTGCCATATTTGTTTCAGTGCGTCATTGTGATGAGTATGCCTCGCTGTTGCTCTCTGCAGAACGGAGGAACTATTGCATGAATTAGTGCTTCTCTATTAAGACAGAATTTTTTGGGTGATGTTTGGCAAGCCAAATGAAAAGCTTTAGGCAGGATGTGGCCCACGAGCTGCCTATTGAGATCCACTACGATATACCATTCCATTACCAACCGTGTAACCTGTACTCTTCAATGTTTGCTGTTAGGCATCAATATTGACGACAACAATATGCTAGGGGTCAGACAAAATATCAATCGATAGATACTTTATTAATCTCCAAGAGATAAAATAAAGTATCTATCGATTGATATTTTGTCTCAAAATATCAATATTACCATATATAGTACCATTATCTTCCTTTGCAATATCAGTACACCAACGTCACAAATTCAACGTCAAAGTTGAGCTGTGCACTTATTGACGAGTTCGATTTTTTTTTATATATAATATGAGTCTTCAGAGCTCCAGACTGCGACTAAACGGTCGCATTTTGCGACAAAAATGACATTGCGCATGTGTGACCATATAAAAGTACACCCGTTACCAAGAGACGCACTTTGTCCCTTATTACTGTGAGAATAAAAAAATAGTGTGTGAAATGACAGCTTGTCACAGTCTAAGCCCATCAATGCCAGCATGTGTGATCGGCTGAGTTTTCTAGCATTTTTGTTTACACATTTTGCGCGGCGTCACTGTCTCTCTGGTGGCAGCTCGCTAGCTAAATAGTTATCTGCCTAGCCTCTGGTCCACGGACCGCAAATGTGACTTTTTTTTTTTTTTTTTAATACGGTGACATTTTGTCTTTAAAACAAACAATCAATGCAGTTTGTTCGGAGCTCGTTTTTGTCCCACAGGGAAGCTAC
This sequence comes from Dunckerocampus dactyliophorus, assembly GCF_027744805.1. Lineage (NCBI taxonomy): Eukaryota > Metazoa > Chordata > Actinopteri > Syngnathiformes > Syngnathidae > Dunckerocampus > Dunckerocampus dactyliophorus. The sequence continues at coordinate 24,520,633 of NC_072829.1, read as the reverse complement.
AATTGCTGTCACGTACATGGACTGGACTGGTTGGACAACTGGACTGTTCAGGCTGTCTTAGAAGATTCTTCGCCTCTCATTTGAACAGGCTTCATCATGCTCAATGACTAGATAGGACAGCTCTAGTCTGAGAAATCATTGACTGGCAGAGGCCCCACTCCATTGTACCAAAACGACCGTCATTTCACAATTTCACACAAAAGAGCGAAACCATTCCTGTCTGGACATGCCTTTTTCCTTAGACGAATTGCACCAATTTCTCAGATTAGAGCTGTCCTATCTAGTCAGACTAGAGCTGACCTATTTAGTCACTGAGCATCAACTGATGAAGGTTGCTTGTGTGAGAGGTGAAACTTCTTCCAAGACAATCCAAACAATCCACTGCCCTGAGAATACAATGACCTGGACAAATAAGAATATTTACAGGCATACACAGAATATTGTTATAGTTTTTTTTGCTTTGTGGTTTTAGCCTTTAGTTGGTTATCCTATATAGCTGGAATGAAATAAGACCAATGGTTCACATTTAACAGTTTGTCTGGTTTTAGAGCTTTTGTTTGTGTGGAATGGGAGGCATTACAAAACACATCTTTTAGGCTCCCACAGAGTTCAAAACAACACAAATGCATTTCTCCCTTCTGCATCTTTTTCTTGTCTCAGACAGCAGCAACTTTCCCAATTGGCTGTGAACGCCATGCTTTTAGTGGCAGCAGGCTCGTTTGATTCTGCGCACACAGGGAGCTGTGCTGGATTCCATTGCTTTCATCATGCTTTAAGCAGTGTTTAGGAGAGGTGTTTTTTATTGCCTCTCCTTTCTGTGCATCATTTTGGCTGCCTCATCCCAGTCTTGTCTTCAGAGGAGCGGTATTGGTTTTGACAAAAGAGCTAACCCAGACTACCTTCCCTCTCACGAGGCTGTCTTTTGCTAGGGTGGATGCTCTGAGCCATATGTTAATGCAAATTACTGTCAGGGGAGGTAAATATGCCGGCTGGATTTACAGGTGTTTTCAGAATGAGGCTTAGTGATAATGGCTACACAAGGGTGGAAAATTACTGATTTATTTCTGGAAACTTTCTGTCGGAGTTAAGTGGAAATTTGGGGTACATATTTCCTGCTTCCCTCATTGTGAATGTTAGCATTAGGCTTCCACTGTAAATGATCTACTCCTGCACTACCATGGCAAACCACCGCCTTCGAGCAGTTTGGTGTTGATAAGCTCATCATGTCAGATAACACACAGTCTCGTAAGGTAGAGACATTTTTGCTGCTTTTCAAGGTGATTAGGACAAACGATGGCAGCGCTCACCTCACTAAAGCGGATGGCTGAATAAAGAAGCCGCTTCTCTCTCTATCACAGTCTATCAGCATTATTTACCAGTTCTGCCATTTGCTTTGTACAGCACCTCTCCCTGCCAAGTAGGCAACTGGCGTTGGACCAGAGGCGAGTGACAACAGGCTACAGTGGAAAGCAAGGGGAGCTGTGTGAACGAGCCAAGTCTATTCACGCCTGTCGGCCGCCGAGCTCTATCTGCTCTCGCTGAGCAGAACATAGCTCTTTATGGGGCTCTTCCACAGCGCTCTGGTAGAGAAGGTCATAAGACCAGCACATTTTGGGAATCAGTGTGGGCCAGACATTACAATTACTTTCTAGCCTGAATGTGGATGCCAAGATAACATAGCAACATGTTGTTTTGTTCATAATCTCTTTTGCTCTTGTTTCCGAATCGGTAGCAGTTAACACAGAGAAAACAAATAGAGTGGAACCTCGGTTAGGGTCACTAAACTAGTTTTGAACTTAACAAAAATATAAACACTTTGTTTTTTGCTTATTTTTTAACTTGCACTCAAAGATCCAAAAGCCCGATCCCAACAACATATCTTTTACATTTTTTTGTGCGAGAGGTAAAAAGGGGTGATGACGCAGCTCCTCACTAATGGACTTCACTTCAGAGCAATTTTAAGCCATAAAAATGGCCACAAGGGGGCAGAAGTGCATTTGATAAGAGCTTGGCAGAGATCACGTGGGCGGAAAAAACACACATGACAGGAAGGAGGAACTGAGAGAGCGTGGAGGAGCGTAGCGTGCAGAAGGTTACACATTGTAGGGAAATTTTAACGCGTGCACACACGCGAGCACGCACACGTGTGCACACACATAGTTCAGTTCCAAATGTGAAAATTGTAAATAGCTCACTGTGTTATATTTGTAAATAAATTGTTATTTTGATGTGAAACAACCCCTTTTTTGTGCTGTTTATGTTGGTGAAGTTGTTTCGATTTTTTCCCTGAAACTTACCTGTGGTCTGTAATCTGCTGATTACCAAAAAACGGAAAAAGGTAGAAACAAACAATTTTTTCTGATGAAAAATGGGATTCTAACCTTTCTTTTGGTAGGCTCCATGTTTCTATAGACATAGAACACAATATTCTGTGTGCCTTGAAAGATCAGTCAAAATCATCTAAAATGGCCGATACTGAAGGGGTTGTCTTTTGAAAAATGGCTGAGAGCGAATGAGTTAATATTGGTGAGGAAGAGTGCGTTTCTTGTTTTTATGTTTTAATGTTAGCGCCTATTAAGTTGTTTTTTCACTTGTCAGCTAAGAATTTTTCAAAACAATTTGCATGATGCACATCAGCATAACAACTCACCTCCCTTCATCATTGTTTTATAGTTTTTAATTTCTATAATCAAATGGTATTTCTATTTCCATTATATCTCATGGGAAATAATGTTTTCCAAAATGAACAAACTGGAGGTCTACCAGCCTCCTGGAGCAGACTGTGCTCTACATTTGAGCTTTTGATAAGCAGGAGTGTTATTCATTTGCAAATTTTTCATGCATTTGTTCATTTGCATGAATTGCACAGGAAGTTAAAGATCTTAAAATAGCCACAAGGCTTTTGTGCTCCTGTATGTACTGTACTGGATGTGATTGCCGCTAATAAATACATGTCAGTCATGAACACAGAACCTATGGAAGCATCAGTGCTGAAGCTTGGAAACAGTGCATGACACAGATGGTGGGAAAACCTTTGTAATGCTAATATAATATCACACCGTGTGTGTGTGTCTGTGCTGTGCAGTGCACTCTGTGTACCGAGCAGCCTGGCTGTGGAGTGATTTTCCAGTATGGCGAGAAAAAGACCTCCCTCGGCTCACGCTGAAAAGGCTGTGTGGTCGGCGGGTCTTACAGCTTGGCCTGCTGCGACTGGGCCCGCCTTGACTCTATTGATTCGACGCTTTGGTCAGTGCTGTGGACTGTTAATTATCTCTGTCTCCAAGTGGGTGACACATTATGTGTCCTTATGAAAAGGGATATTTCTGGAAAAATGAAAGATAATCATGTAGAAGGTTAGGCTGAAAGGAGACATGACTTTATAATTTAAAAAGCCCATTTAAAAGACTTCAAATGATGTCACGCTGATATAATACAATGCCACTTAATGTTAAGGCCCCTCCCAACAAACGAGCCAATGGCAGGTCACTTCCTATGTGGCCAGCCAATGGCTTTGCTCCTTTCCCTGGTGGAAAGGAGGCGGCTGAGAGACATTGATGTCTTTCCTGAGCTGCTCCGCGTCACGTTGTTGTCAATTCGATTTCCAGCCCTTATCCCAGGTATTTGAATCGCAAGGGGGAGCGTTTCATATCCTCGCTCTGAGAAGAAGGGGGGATCTTGTCTATCTGAAAGAGCATGCTGGATTAAGAGGGTTATTTCCCCAGAGGGGGGGTGGGTATGAGAGTGAGTGTCACTCAGACAGCACTCGCTCTCACACTGCCTCGGAACACTGCCAGGGAGCCCCGGCTTTGACTTCTCCTCCCCCCATTCATTCCTTCCTCACGTAATCCTTCACTTTTCCTCATCTTTTTTACCTCTTTTTTTAACAACACCATAATAATGTGATGCTCTAATATGTGTTGAAAGCTCATCACTGTTATGAGCCCATAGATTCATCCGACCTCCACCCCTCCTCTCACCCTTAATGGCACCCCCGAGTACAGATCTTCTTCCTCACCTCCTCACGCTCCCTTCCCTCTTTTCCCTGCTGCTTCAATGATACCCTACAGGGAATGGAGGATGGCACGCTTTGGAGGATGGTTGTTATTCCAATCACACCTCAGATGGAGTGAGGTTCCAGTAAAGCACAGAATAATTGGCAGGTTCCAGCAGCCACACACAGCCGTGCTATTCTAGTATGATTATAGAGGGCTGTTGTTGCCGTTCAGAGGTCACTCTATTAATTAGTAGCTTTACTGTGCATTTTCATGTGTAGCAATGTATGTCAGGACTAAAATAAGCCATGTGTCACTGTAACGCAGGGATATTCACCCGGCAGCTCGTGGGCCAAATGCAGCCCATGAACGACATTAGACTGACCTGCGAGTTCACTTTAAACCTTGGGAAAAACTAACATTTAAATTCCTAAAAACACCGGGATCTTTGACTGACTTTTTTGCAGAAGGTCATTTAAAACAGCAGAGTGCTGCGGTCATAAAGAGGATCTTTGACTTGCGTTTTTGCAGTAGGGTTCTTAGAAGCCTTCCTGTCATGAAGAGAATCTTGGACTCGCTAGGTCCTTAAAAACAGTCGAGTGGCCCTGTCATATTGAGGATCTTTGAAAAGGCTTGTTCTTGAAAACAGCACAGTGATCCTGTCTCATAGATGATCTTTGACTAGGCAAGTCCTTAAAAGCAGCAGAGTGGTACTGACATATCAAGAGGACCTTTGACTAGTCTTTTGGCAGTAGGTCCTTATAAATAGCAGAGCCATTTTGTTATATAGATGATCTTTGACTAGGCAGGTCTTATGCTTCTGTATGTCACATAGATGATCTTTGAGAAGTGTACGCATAGTGTTTCTGTTTGAATTGATTACTTTATGACTTTATTTGTAACAGAGCCTTTCATTGGCATTATATCCACATAAGAATAAAATTAAGGGTCCAGCCCCTCCTGGGTTTTTTTTGCTGAAAAAGTACCCCTCATGAGAATTGAATTGGGAAATTTAAAGCTATTCCCGTTTTATTAATTGGTTTGTTTTGTTTCCATTCCATTCCATTTTCCTCCGCTTATCCGGGTCCGGGTCGCGGGGGCAGCAGTCTCAGTAGGGAAGCCCAGACTTCCCGGTCCCCGACCACCTCCTCCAGCTCCACCGGGAGGACACCGAGGCGTTCCCAGGCCAGCTGTGAGACATAATCCCTCCAGCGTGTCCTAGGTCTTCCCCGGGGCCTTCTCCCGGCTGGGCATGCCCAAAACACCTCACCAGGGAGGCGTCCGGGAGGCATCCGGACTAGATGCCCGAGCCACCTCAGCTGGCTCCTCTCGATGTGAAGGAGCAGCGGCTCTACTCTGAGCTCCTCTCGGATAACCGAGCTCCTCACCCTGTCTCTTAGGGTGAGTCCCGCTACCCTACGAAGAAAACTCATTTCAGCCGCTTGTATCCGCGATCTCGTTCTTTCGGTCATGACCCAAAGCTCATGACCATAGGTGAGGGTGGGAACATAGATCGATCGGTAAATTGAGAGCTTTGCCTTCCGGCTCAACTCTCTCTTCACCACGACGGTCCGGTACAGCGACCGCATTACTGCAGACGCTGCGCCGATCCGCCTATCGACCTCACGCTCCAACCTTCCCTCACTCGTGAACAAGACCCCGAGATACTTGAACTCCTCCACCTGGGGCAGGACCTCATTCCCAACCCGGAGGGAGCAATCCACCCTTTTCCGACTGAGAACCATGGCCTCGGATTTGGAGGTGCTGAGTCTCATCCCAGAAGCTTCACACTCAGATGCAAACCGTCCCAGTAAACGCTGCAGGCCACAGCTCGATGAGGCCATCAGGACCACATCGTCTGCAAATAGCAGAGATGAGATCCTAGTGCCCCCGAACTGGACTCCCTCGACACCTTGGCTGCGCCTAGAAATTCTGTCCATGAAAATTATGAACAGAATCGGTGACAAAGGGCAGCCTTGGCGGAGGCCAACGTTCACCGGAAACAGGCTTGACTTACTACTGGCAATGCGAACCAGGCTCCTGCTCCGGTTGTACAAGGACTGAATGGCACGTAGTAGCGCGCCACCAATCCCATACTCCCGGAGCACCCCCCACAGGACACCGCGAGGGACACGGTCGAATGCCTTTTCCAGGTCCACAAAGCACATGTAGACCGGTTGGGCAAACTCCCAAGTACCCTCCAGGACCCTTGCAAGGGTGTAGAGCTAGTCCAGTGTTCCGCGACCAGGACGAAAACCACATTGCACCTCCTGTAGCCGAGGTTCGATTAACGGTCGTACCCTTCTCTCCAGCACCCTGGAATAGACTTTCCCAGGAAGGCTGAGGATCTTGGTTTGTTTTGTACAGCTCATATTTGTGTTCACGGTCTAGCTTTTTAAACGTATTGGTGCTAGTGTAGCACATGTTTAGTAAACAAACAAACACCTAATTAGCCGAGGTGCATATGGGGTCATCTGGGTTCAGAGGGCAAAGGTCATAGGTTGCACATATTCACCCGCTCCTACCACGAGTCATTGACTGAAAGGACTCTGGGGATGATTACTGATACACATCAGTGGAGCAATGAGCTGGGGCAGCTCATCAAGAGAGGGGGGTGTAATAGTAGGGACAAGGAGCATGAAAAATAAATCTGTGCTATCTGCTGGAAAACACACTGACCCCATAGGTGCACTGATATTGATTAGCAATTGATGGCAGCTGTAGCAACCACTGATATTGTGTGTGATTTTCTTTTTCCACCTTCCCTTGCCACCGAGAGGGCAGGTTTGATCTTGCAGGGGTTGTGCTGTTTCGAATTAAAATGGTTACAGTACAAGTGTGGAGGTGCTTTTGTTGTCTTATCTGCGATTGGCTATTATGGAACCAGGGCCCAGCGCCGGCCGTCATTACGTCTGGTGGCCTTTCTCTGTGATCCAACTCATCTGAAAGGGCTTTTCATTATGAGGGACTCTATCTTCAATATCTCACATGCACAAACTTGAACCATAGGCACACGGTCATACACACAGTGTCCAAAATTAACACACACGCACAGGCAGGTGTCAGACAGACAGATCCAGAAGTATTTGGACTGGGACTCTTATTATTTCTCCTTTATAAGCCACCACAATAGCGCTGGATGATGTGACCGAAGGGTAAATTGTCATTGTCCAAATACTTGTGGATCTAGCAGAATAAATGCCATAGAATTGGAAAGGGAGCACATGTGGAGAAGTACACACATGCACAAATACATCCATAATTACTTGCATGGAAAAGAAAGGTAGTAGCCCTGAAAATTGCATAAATGTCAATTATGGTGGCGCTTATGTGAGAGAGGTAGGACAAAGTGGTGCAATAAAATCTATTGATCACCGCAACCCGTAATGTGTTGGACAAAAACAGACATTGACAGAGCGCCTTTGCTGTCATGTAAACCTGCAGGACATATTTCAGTGCATTAGCGCCGATCACTGCCGCAGCATAATACTCCATCCAATCTCTCCAGCTTGATTTACATTCAACAAAGCAAACAAGGTATGCAGCTGTTGGAAATCTCATAATGGCTTCGCAGATGGTTCACCCCTGCAGTAAAGATAATACACGCAAACCACAAGGATGTGTTTCAAAAAGGTGGGTCATTATTACTTTTGCTTCTCTTTTCTAGAGAGGGGAAACATCTGTATTCATATGCACTTAATCATATACAGTAACAGTTGGAACCCTGTGGTTCTTGTGTGTCCACTATATACAGTACTCTGTATGTGTGTGTGTGTGTGTGTGTGTGTGTGTGTGCGCGCGTGTGTGCGCATGTGTAGGCATGCAAGGCCGTCCCTTCAAGAGAAATGGAAGATTTGCAACTAACAATTAGTTTGACCCTTCTTGTGTTGACAGTTACGTTGTGATCCAAAGATTACCACATCATGTGTTGTACAAGGTTGTACACGTATGGCTGCTAGTGGAACGGGCTCATTGACTTTTTTTAATTATTTTTTTAATTTCTATTTATTTTTCACGTAAATTATTATCTAATGTGTTTATACATTTGATTATAGTGTAAATAAATAAATAAATATCGGATTTGAATTATTTATTATTTTATGTTAATATTTATACATATTTATTAATAATATTTTACATTTGATTGCTCTATTCTGCTAACCAATCTGTGCTAATTTTGTAAATATAATTTTTGTTCATATTTTTATATATTAACTTTTTGCATTTGATTTACTTTTTTATAATTATAAATTATTTTGGTATTTGTCTGAATATTAATTTACACTTAGTGTTCCCAGCGTCACTTCTTAGCTCTGATGAGTGAGAGGAGTTCAATAGCTGCCGCAGTCCAAGCAGATCCCGTAGTAACGCTACATTTGATCAAACCTACTTAAGATTTGTCGGATCAAAACATGGTCCCTCCACAAAACTTCAAAACGTGATACTAGCATGCACTTTACCACTGCAATTCACTACTTCCTGACTCTGCACTCCAAGCATCATGGGAACTGTATTTCTTTTAGCCATAAGGTAGCCGCACCATTGTTTAAGCCGCAGGACTCAAGCTGTGTGAAAAAAGTAGCGACTTGTGGTCCGGAAGTTACTCTATATCTTTTATTATGTAGTTATCATTGACATGATCAACAACTGATTTTATTAATATTTTATTCATTCTTTTTATTTGGCTGTGATTAATATTTAGCATTTTTTGCACAGTCCTGCTGACTATCTGTCCCGCTATTCACTGTTGTACTTGTGCTGTTTAAAACGTAATTTAGCGTGTGTCCATGCTTTATTGGCCTGTTTGGACACAGTCCAGGACCAAAAGGACCAGGCCTAATAGGCGGACTGAGAAACATTTCTCCGGCGGTCTCTCAAAACCAAAACAATGGATGTGTTTTGGGTGCTTGTGGTCGTCGGACAATGTGCATGTCACATACGCTGTCCAATCGAGGCGGGACTTTATTAATGCATATAGACAAGTGTGAGTGCAAATGACCACCAAATATATATATTTTTTTTATTTTTATTCCGTACCAGAGTACTGGAGTACAAGTGTGAGCACACCCTAAAAGAACAATGGTAGTGGAGCTTTGTACAGAATTTTGTAGAGGTGTGGCATACGGTCAAGGGAAATCACATTAAGTTTCAGTCAGAGTGATGGCGTCAATGGAGCCCCAAGATTCTAATGGTTGCATCCATCTGGTTATCATCCTCCCTGAACCAAAAAGTACAGACACAAATATGCTCCGTGGATTTTTCTTTACGTTTCTTATGGTTCACTTTAGGTCTGTGCTCTACTGAATGCCATATTACATCAAATATGTAATCATTGTGCTGTAATATTTCATTATTTTTTCTCATATGCACTTACATACCCTCATGTGGTTCCTTGCTCAGTAGGGTGCTCAAAGAGTGTGCCGGTACAGTGAAACTTTATGAGCTAGCCACATTTACAGTTTCATAGAAGCACTTGACTTTAGCTCCTCGGTTCATTCGTGGTGCAGTTTTTCTGCAACCCTTGTTCAAGCCACCTAAGTTGAGGCGAGATGTTCTTTAGTTAATGTCATCACGTTATCAGGTACCTACAGTACATGCGCCATAAGAGGATAGCTGTACACGGGAGCAGGATGTATCCATATGTTAGCGTGAATGCCTTCGCTTCTATCTCATTAACGGCAGTGTGGAAGCCCCCAGGTTGCTTCTTGTGCTCCACTGGGACAGCTGATGAGGCCTGAATATGTGACCTTTAACAACCTAATCAACTTTTAACACCTTTGCGTTCTGCCTGCCTTATTGGCCGTATTTGGTTCTGCCAGTCATCGTCAGGGCCCCATCCTCATTTAAACACCAACTTCTTTTTTTTTAGGCCCAGAGTCTTGTTTGATTGATCATCCGCATGCACCTATGAATGAAGCGGTCGTGAACACATGCAGCACCAGTCCCTAGTCTGGAAGCGTGGTGTGATTTATTGTAATTGGTTGTCTAAGTCTTGACCTTCCCTCTGCTTATTTCTCTCCCCTCCTTATCTCTGCCTGTCCTTCTCCCGCTGCAACGCTAAGCTTGCGAGCAAGATAAACAGCAAACAAAAAAAAGATATAACGGATAATACTGTATATAGTCGTTTTAAAGCAAGTTAGGACCAATGTACACCCACCAGCTGCAACACTGCGCCCACTTACATGGTTACAATAAAGGGGCTTCTATCAAAAAAAGCAGCCTTTACAATGATGCTGTTCATTTTGATATAATTTAACAATAGGTTTGTTGAAAAAGCATCAATAAATTACTTATTATGTTTCTTATTGTCTTATGTAAAATTGCATTTAATCATACTAAGAAAGTTTCATATTGCTAGTGTGAAAATAATTATTTATTATGATAAATCATCTAAACACTGCTGTCATTATTATTTGTTTCAGACATGCTTAATAAGTTACATCAAGAAGCGCCACATGGTTACATTTGCACAACTCAAGACGTCCGAAAAGGAGTAGGAAGAAGCTGATCTTCTTTCATCCTACCTCTTGTCCATATCTATTACTGATCATTCATTCACACCATATCGTTTACATGTTGACAGTTACATTTGGCATTTCAACTGTGTTCACTTCCTGTCGGAGGTTGGAGAAAGTTAGTAGTGTTTTGCGAGTCTCAAGTCTTTAGTTTAGTTTATTTGAACATGAAGGTTACAATGGAATACATCTCATGAATCATTTTTTCACAGTTCCACATGTCCAAAAGGAGTAGGAAGAAGCAAAGCTTATTTAATCCTACCTCCATCTATTCCACATCTTGTACAGTACATATTATTCACTTCTTGCATTCCATGTCATGTTTCCTATGGAAAGTAAAATCTCAAGTCTCAAGTAAAGACGCACAAGTCCAAGTCAAGTCTCAAGTCAAGACAATACAGGTCCAGTCAGGTCCGAAGTCATATGCTTGAAGTTCTTACGAGTCATAAACACTGTTTAGTGTTAACCAAATAAAATGCCATTTTTAATTTTTAACCCTTACCCTAACCCCTAAATTAATGCTGTTTCATGGTTAAATACAGTGTATTGTTAGACAAAACTAGGGATGTCCGATATTGGCTTTTTTGCCACTAACCGATATGCCGATATTGTCCAGCTCTCAATCTCCGATATCAACCGTTACCAATATGTGTAACATCCCATATCTTTTTCTTGAGTAAAATTGTTCTAAAGTAAATTATTGGGCCTTGATTTATGTTATTTTTGGAAAGATTTAATTTATTTTTTAGTTAAAGCGCTATTGTTTAAAATACATGAATTTGCTGAATATTATTTTGATAACTTTCATGTTCTTATTTTATATTCTTATTTTATTGCAATAAAACTACTATACTATCTCACATAATTGCTGATTATACAGCATTATTTGTTGGTAGTGTCTTGTCTGTTATTATCTACGTATTGCATTGCTGTGTGATTTTTTCTTTCTTTAAAGACACCGTGAGTAAGAATGATATGTGGAATGGTAACCCTCTGTGATTTCTGTGCAGCTGGTAAGTTCATTGTGAGCTCTGTTGTTACTCTACTTGCTAAACTAGGATTTAGCTCTTCCTCATAGGCCTCCGAGCGGCACAGTATTAACTATGTGATTCATCAATGTTGCAATGTTGGCGCTGAAAGCTCGATATCAGCTTTCAGTGTAGGTAAAAAACAGATAACAATGTTGGCCAATATCACAGTTTTATGCCAATATCGGGCCGGTAATTATCAGTGTCCGATGTTATGGGGCAACTTTAGACAAAACATATGCATATTTAAGCAAATGTTCCATATGTTTTGCGGAAATTAAGCATTTTCAAGCATAAAACTGTCAAAATGAACTAAAATACAAATATAGAGCATATAAATAATAACATATCAATAACATTGATGAAATGGATTATCCACCCTGGTCACGAGGTGTCGTCAATAATGTTACTGTGATGGTTGCTGAAACACACAAGGATCAGATTTGATCGCTTGAACTTTTATTGCAGGTTTAAATGATCTCACAACAGGTCCAATGAATAATACAAATAAAAACACGGACTACTTACTTACCGTTACCCACTCAACTCAATTCTGAACCCTCAACGTCACTTCCTGTCCGTCCCTCTTGCAAGTCCCATAGGGAAGAAATTTATAGTAACACACTTGAGTGTGACTAATATTTATGTCTTAAATGGCCTATTTACTCTTACTTTGTCTACTATATTGGGTATTACGAGTGTAAAGGTGACAATAGGGGTGTTAGCCCATGTGTACGGGGCTCTAATCATGTCAAAACCTGTATTTAGAAGGTTGTAAACTGTTTTTCTCTGCTCTAACTACGAAAATATTTCTTTTATAAATAAGGAATCCTACTTTGCAGAATTTCACTTATCATGGTTGGGTCTGGAACCAATTAACCGCGATAAACGAGGGATTACTTACATTTATTTGTTCAGAAACCCAAATAAACACACTCACGTGACGTTATTTACTATCCATGAGCTTTAGCTCACAGCAGGTACCAGTCCAACTTAACAGTCTTTTCACAGCTTTAGATGCCGAACAAATTTTGAATTTGTTGCTTCTGCGTTTGTTATTCTTGTACCGCAGGTTTTGCACACAGCAATTATTTCTTGTTTATGACCTCGTGATTTGCAAATGCAAATGAAATTATCCTCGGTAGCATGTTGACACATCCCACCGTTAATCACTGCAACTCTCCAGCAGTCTGGCGCTCACAGTACACACCCTCTTTGTTTGTTCTTAAACCGGACTGACCATGAATAGATGCATTCAATGAAGCAGATTATGTGGGAAAATGTGTTGTCTTGCTGGAAATGACATAATAACCGTCACGTTAGTTGAATGCTTTGAATGGGGACACATTTTACTCAACACGCTCACTCAGTATTTTCAAGTCATCAGACTAAAGTCCAAGTCAAGTCCCGAGTCAGTGATGTCAAAGTCCACGTCGAGTTGCAGGTCTTTGATGATATTGTCAAGGCAAGTCAAGACATCAAAAATGTGGCTCAAGTCCACACCTCGGCTTCCTACATATACCCATACAAATAGATACTCTACATAGAGTGGATGTGTGCAAAGACAAAACTCAAACAAGTGAGACCAGAAGTTGGAAAGTTGGACTAATGAAGTGATAAGTCAAAGGTCAGTTCGACTGCACTGAACAAAGAATCCACGGACATCTGGTGGTGAGAGTGTGACATGACATTGAGAGAATAAATAACACCTACAATGCAGTCAATGAATGTATACCAGTGATCCTATGGGGATGGGTTAGGAGGCTGGACTATGGATCCAGAGGAGATGACACCATGTGGGAAGAGAAAACATCATCTGTAGTGTCAGATAGTAAAAGACCTCATTTGAGTTTTCTGGTGGCTTGATGGTGGCAGAGCATGTAGAGAGCCTGATGTCTGGGATAACGTGGGGCACCCTGAGGTCTGTTGCTGGCCTGTGGCTAGCAGGCTGATAGCGACAGAGAGGAGGAATAGAGAGGCCAAGACACAAGAGCAGAGCACAGAGTTACAGCATATGAAGGGGCTCTGCCAAGCCTTAAAGGATTTTATGAAATAAGCAAACTCTGTTCTCACAAAAAACGAATGTACCACAGACGGTGCTGCCAGCGCATTTTATTTTAAAAAAAGTAAAGTCACACTTGGCTTAACAATGTGCTTAATGTAGTCGATACAAGACGGTAACAGCATTTATCCACATTTTATTCTAATGTGAACCAAAATGTAATGTTCTTGCTATGCACGTGTGTCACCTATCCACAAAGTTTCATGGAAATAAGTAGTCAGTTTTGTGTAATACATCTTAAAAGTAGGTGCATGCCTCACATTTCAGCAAGTATTTCAGTACAGTAGTATTACAGCAATATTTATTACAGTAGTAGTAGGCAGTATATGTCATTACTATTAAATGAAACTTGGGTATACTATACAGTAGTCGGTGCACAGCTTATATAGCAGTATATATTTATTACCCAATGAATATGACTAACAGGGTTTTATGCAAGTATTAAAAAGTAGGGAATTGATTTTATACATTTCCACGTCTGGAAAAGTATAGAAAATGGAAACTCAAGTATGGAAAAATATTCAGGTTTCAAGACTGTTACCACTGTTCTGTTTTGTAAAACATACAATAATGAATAACTAAAATAAAAAAAGAAGTGGATGGATCTGGTTTTCTGAGGCGCTTTCTTCGGCAGCTAAGATGTTTGTTTGAGAGCACACAGTGGGCGATGCATCCCAGAAGGCATTTGGGAAGATTGACATGTTGAATGGCCAGCCCTCTGCTCTTATCCTCCTCCAACCCTTTGTATTAGCTATGTTACCTAGCTATGATTTCCTGGAAAATTATATGGTGACAAAACAGCATACATATTCAAATTAATGAAAACAAACCATTCACTGTGTAATTTATTTACATGATACTTGGGCCACAACTAACAATTATTTTTTTCAAGTTGATAAATCTGAAGCTCGTCCAGTAATTGAGTAATCAGTCAGGCCCTAGACTAGGGTTGACAACCCGCAACTCCGGATCCGCATGCGGCACTTTAGCCTCCTTGTTTTGGCTCCCTTCGCAGAGCTGAGTGGGGAAAATGCACAGTTTTGAAGTGAGTTTATTCATCCATCCATCCATCCATCCATCCATCCATCCATCCTTATCCGAGGTTGGGTCACGGGGGCAGCAGACTAAGCAGGGAAGCCCAGACTTCCCTCCCCCCGGCTACTTCGTCCAAGTCCTCGCGGCGGATCCCGAGGCGCTCCCAGTCCAGTTGAGTCAGTCTGTCCAACGTGTCCTGGGTCTGCCCCAAGGACTCCTACTGGTTGGATGTGCCATGAACACCTCCCCAGGGAGGCGTCTGGGAGATATCCTGACCAGATGCCCGAGCCACCTCATCTGGCTCCTCTCAATGCGGAGCAGCAGCGGTTCTACTCCGAATTTCTCTCGGATGAGAGTGTTTCTCAACCTATCTCTAAGGGAGCCCAGCCACCCTTACGGAGAGAACTCATTTCGGCCGCTTGTACACGATCTTCTAAGTTTGTGAATGCTTCCTGGCTGAATTCTGATTGGATGAGCGGGAAGGAGGGGAAAAGCCTGCCTGCATGCAGTGGGGGAGTCGCCTGTTTTGCCCCGCGGTAAGATAATCGTAAATTCCAAAAATGAAACATCTCAGTAGAAAATAGAGCGCATCAAAGCATGTATCGCTCTTCTCAACGAGCAGCGAATGCTGCTGTGGGCCCCTCCCCCATCTAAAAGCACCCACAGGCGGGTGCGTCTTGTTTGTGACATTATAAAAACGAAGCCACAGAAGAAAGTCCATTTGTAGTTGTAAACATATTTGTGGCCAATTATGCAAATTTGGCGATTATGTCATTCTACCCCCCAAACGCCAGCCCTGCAACTCACCACCGCGACAGATACTGTACATTGCAGTCCGGCAGGAAGCACTGCACTCCTTTCACAGTGCATTCATGTCTTTGAAGATTTCATTCCTTTATGAACTCAAGAGTTTCAGGTGTGATTACTGAACATTGAAAAAGCAGCTTGCCTCAAAAGAAAAACGTCTCGACACAAGGCCTAAAATTCAGACATTATGTTGAGATGTGTTTTTTTTTCATGTAGATTCTAAATTACTGTCAATGGGATAGTGTCTTACTAATGCTTTGCAAAGATGATGTGTTTAAATGGGCGGAAGTGGCTCAGGAGGGTTGGCCGTTCCAACCCAGCTTCCTCCATCCCAGTCCCTGCTGTTGTGTCCTTGGGCAAGCCACCTTGCATCCGGCGTATGAATGTGAATGAGCGTTGGAGAAATGGCAGCCATGTTGCCATCAGACTACCGCAGGGCAGCTGTGGATGCAAATGTGGATTACAACCATCACTGTGTGACTGTGGAGTGAATGAATAATGGCTTCTCAATGTAAAGCTTTTTGGGTGCCTAGAAAGGAGCAATAATTAGAATTCTTACAGGCCTGTTTAAGCCCGTTTTTAATAACAGTTCTTTTCAGTTCTGTTCTTAGAACGACCAAATCCATCCATCCATCCATTTTCTATGCCGCTTCTCCTCATTGGGGTCGCGGGGGTATGCTGGGCGACTTCGGGCGACAGGCGGGGTACACCCTGGACTGTACAGTCATACCTATGGACAATTTAGAGTCGCCAATTCACCTAACATGCATGTTTTTGGAATATGGGAGGAAACCGGAGTACCTGGAGAAAACCTTGCACCACCTGCACCACCTTGGTGCAGATCTGCACTCAAGGAAATACTTGTCATTGATTGGTGAAAATAGTATGCTAGTGTGAAGTGTGTAGCTCATGTCCATCATATTTGTGGAGTGAGACATTGTTTTGCAGTATGGAACTGGTTGTTTGTCTAGATGTGTCCTGTGATTGACTGGTGGCCAGTCCAGGGTGTATCCCGCCCCTCGCACAAGCTAGGCTGAAATAGGCTCCAGCTCACCCATTACGCTGAACAGGATAATTGTTCCGGTATGAGATGCTTCCAAAAGTCTTTATGTAGGCCGGATGTACACCATGATACCTGATCACCAATCATATCATTAAAAAAAACATCTGTAGGAGCTACTTTGTGCACCTCGCGTCATAGCCACCACCACCTGCTAGTCTGCATCCTCCTGATGAGCTTCTATCCCCCATCTGTTGGATCTGCGCCACCATGGTGGGTATCCATCCAACTTAGTTTTATTAGTTTCTGTACAAATCATTCCTAAAGGCCTCAGGTGGGACGGCATTAGTAATATGACACATTCTCTGAACCTGCAGAGATCTTTACTATTCTATGTATAATATGAAATTGTTAGTCGTGGGTGAAATGGAAATTCCATGGTTGTCATTGTTACATTATTGAGGTATAGTAATGATAAAATGAACGTTAGATAACATTTGGTCGTTTCTTGATTGATGATTTCATCCTGGATATAGAGGAAAAAGGACACAAAACGCGGACATGAATATGAAGATTTTATTGAGTGTAAAATCTTCCTGTAAAATCATATGCAGTGGAAGTCATTACTGACGTGCTGTTTGCAAAATACACACACAATTTCTGCTACACAGATAATATTGACAAAGTACAGGAACTTTGCAAATCCAATACCGACCGTTACCTTCCGTGTCCTCCGCCGTCACATGCGTTAATTAGCGAGGCAAGCGCCTCGAACGCCTTCTGTTTCGCTTCTAACACATACCAG
The DNA here is from genome assembly GCF_027744805.1 of Dunckerocampus dactyliophorus. Taxonomy (NCBI): domain Eukaryota; kingdom Metazoa; phylum Chordata; class Actinopteri; order Syngnathiformes; family Syngnathidae; genus Dunckerocampus; species Dunckerocampus dactyliophorus. The sequence goes on along the minus strand of NC_072829.1, from coordinate 24,503,389 downwards.
CTGCGTAGCAAGAAGCTAGGCTATACTTATGTGTCCCAGTTACTCCAGGTGGATAAAACGTCAAGTTAATTACATATTCATATCTAAAAATCACTATTTTGAACTAACATCATGAACTTAACATTGTACTGTTATCTTTTTTAAAAGATGTTAAGCCCATAAGTAGTCATAGGCTAAGTTTTAGTTGAATTGAAATTGGTGTTTGGAAATGATACCAGAAAGTGACAAGGCATTTTGTCCTTTGTCTCTTTCCTATGGAAGTTCCACCAGAAGATTCCATTCAACAAATACATGTTGAGATTTTAGCCGTTTGCAAATAAATATTCAAAATGGCACGTGTGCACAAGCTGATCTTTCCATGCGCTTCTACTGAGATCATCTCATTTTAGTGTAACTTTATGTGCAATCATTTATTAGTGATTTCATCTCTGTCACCTGCAAGAATTGTACAGCTTGCCGACCACTGACATAGTGGGACAAACTCCAGTATGCAGTCAAGTCAGTACGGTATTATCTTTCCCTCTGACCTTGCCTCTGACCACAAGATGTGATATGACTAAGTATGCGGAGAAGTCATTTGAATGATGTTACTTACATCCTGGAAACTTTGTAGCGACAGCTCTGATTTGGGCCCTGCAGGTTATGCTATTGCTGATAAAGATCCACTTCTTAATCCTGATCCAAAGGGAATGTGTATGCATATCAGTTGCTTCCTGGGCTCTTCGGCATCCTCTGATTGACGATGATTATCTTAAGCGGGTGCCACATCTCTTCCATCACGGCGGACATGTCAGGGATTTGAAGTGAGGGTGTTTGATCAAATGTAGCAGCAAACAGTTGTTAGTGAAGACAGACTGAAACAGAAACTCACGTACGGCACAAAATTCAATTAAGACGCACAGATAAGAAAGTGATGCTTTTCTATCTATCTGACAAAACAGCAGAGGTTTGTCTGCACTTATGGCTCACGTAGGACTGAACGTGTGATCAGATCGTCTGATGCTTGTGTGGACAGTTGGCAGAAGCAACAATAATGAACAAAATAATAATAAGTAAATGCGCCTTTATTCTTTTGAACTTAGCTTTCTCTATTCTTAATTAGACACATCTTATGAATTGGGTTATTTGTCTGAGGCCAGATGCTTTAACCGTTTTGTTAAGAGGTCAAGTAATAAGAAAAGGTTACAGAGAAAAATAATAATTAGAATTATTATTCAGAATTAAAATAAAGATACTGTGTTCAATTTTTAGCTGAACCCCAGATGATTCACAGTAAAAAAAACATAATAAACATAAAAAATAAACAAATACATTCAGTAGTAATATATCATTTAAAGATGACAGTTATTTCACAGATTCAAACAATATACCCCAAAGGTGAAAATTACAAAATACTTAAACCCCCCTCAAAACAGCCCTGTTCAGAAGCGCCCTTTTTGGGGGCCTTTCCCGTATCATGCAAATGAGGCACGTATTGCTCACCCCAGCGACAAGTCAGACGTGATGTGCAGGCCCTTTAAGTGCAAGCGAGCAAGTGAAGGAAAGCAGCTGTTGAAATTAAAGTTTCACCCAGAAAACTCAAGCCCAAGTCTTATTTCTACATCGGAGGTAAAGGATTGGGCCTGAAGTCAAGGCATTAAAGACTTGGGCCTTGGGGCAGCAAGCAGAACACTCCTTGCTGTCCAGACCAGTGACGTGCGGTGAGGCTGCTTATTTTAATACAGGTCGCTCATCAAGAGGATAACAAGAACATAAAGACAATAATTGGTATTGGTAATTGTTTCATTTTATTTGAACATACAAGTTACAGTGGAATACATCACATAGTTCAATTCGCCGTTCCACATGTCCAAAAGGAGAAGGAAGAAGCAAAGCTTAATTAATCCCACCCCTCGTCCATTTCACATCAATTGCAATACATTTATTCACTTCCTTTATTCCGGTGTAGTCTTTACCAGTTGATATATACGGTAAAACGATACAATGGAAAATGATAAGGTAATGTAATCATGTAGTTACTGTATATAACTGCCAAGGTTTTTCTTCAATCATAACAAATAATAATCACATAATTAGCATAATAGTAAATAAAACATAATCAGTGTAAATAGACATACAGTAACTGACCTTAGTTGTGATAATAGGTGAGTACTGACAATGAACTCACAAGAATGAAGAGTAATGAGTGTTGTAGTGGTTAGACGTAGCATTTTGTGCACAGTGGTTCAAAACTCTTCTTCCTTGTGATTTGCAACCATCAACTGTTTGTATTGTTTGTTGAAATCGCTCATTTTGGTGCTTTGTTTGAGTTCCGTGCTCAAATTTCATTCCACATACTGAAATAGTGTGGGTTTTTAGCGTTGTTCTCGCATATAATTCACTTCCAGTAAAAAAAATCGAATATTCGTAACCCTATTTATTTAGTTACATATACAGTATAACTGAAAAACACTTTTGGTCTTACCTTTTATTTGTGTCTGAAATACATGCGCCCTGTCCTTTTCCGGGAAAAGCTGTTATACTTTCTTGTAAAAGTGTGGTCACCTTCTGTTGAGCTTGGATATGCTATTGTAATCCCCCATCTTGGAAGACAAATTCATTCATTCATTCATAAGGGCATAAAATATCTTTAAGACATTTGACTTGTTGCTAAATCTAGCTCTAGCTGACAACAAAAACATGCAGGCTTTTCCTCTCTATGGAAGGAAGGCAGCAACAAGTACCTTCCGGCTCACACACGCTGCCCCCACGGTGCGGTGGAGTACTGCATGACTTTTCTTTGTATTTTATTGTCCTATTAACGCAAATAATGATGTCACACTTACATTAAAGACATTCCGCAGGTTGTAGAAAGTCACGGTGTACAGACTAATACGTGTATTTATTTGTAAATAAACAGAAATGGGCACGCGTCATCCGTCATCCAGTGTGCACTCAGACGGTAGACTCAGCTGTGCACTTAAGATGAGAGGAGAGAGTCGCCACAGCCTCATCTCAGGTTTCTGCCCTGTGTTTGATCGGGAAATGTGCAAATTCAGCCATAGACCTGATAGTTGTTTTGTGTATTCACTTGTGAGAAAAGGAAATGGTGGTTCTTCACTTAGAGAGCTTCCAAGTCATGGGCAGAGAAACTTGGCGTGTATGTAAATTAGCCAGATTGTTACAGCCTGCTGAAAGACATTTTCTGACATAGGCAACTAACATAAAAATTAGTTGGTTGTGTAATTTTATGCTTGATGGTTGGTCAGCCACTCCAGAGACCCAGAATGTGTATGCAGGCACTTAAATTTTTCATAATATGTCCCCTTTAAGCCATCCTAGCCTTTGGCCCTTTAAAAACAACCACTCCAACTTGACAAGGTATGCTTTACTTTCATCTGAATGGTCATTTACTCAAAACCTGCAGGGAGAAAGCTGTACAAAGCAGCAGTTGTTTCAGATTCCATTAATCTTACACTGTCTTGCAAATGGGTGAAATCGCTTAATAATGTGTACTGTGTAAGTGTCAGCCCACCTGTTCTCCTTTAATCGACCAAGATTAACAGGGGCTTGCTCATTGTTGAGGTAGTATTGCCAGCAGCTTTTATGGGTTGAATCTCCGGCACATGCAATAAACAGTGGCTCCAAAAAACAAAAAGCTTGTCGAAGCCACTGTTCACTACCCACACAAGACCAAACCACGGAGCGGGGCGGGTGATAGTAGTGGAGTGATGATGGAAAAGACAGATGTGACTTTCAGGAGTGTGCACAACACAATGAGATGATAATACGCCAGTGTTTACAACTTATCCTTTCTTCTTAGGGATTTATTTATTTGGATTTATTTTGATATTTATAGTAATACTACATCATAGTGATTCTTTTATATGGCATGAGCAGATGTCCGCGCAAACTAATATGCTGTAGTAATAATCAAAAAGAAAAGAAAAAAAAGAAATAAAACCCGTAAAAGACGTATAAATACGTCTTTGGGGTCGGGCGTTCAGGTTTATAAAAACGTATAAATACGTCTTTGGTATTGAATGAATTAAGAGGATGTGAATGTCCTTCCTTCACTTGCAAGCAAAGACACAGCAAAAAATGCTACAAACACGGCGACACATGAAAGGAAAGGGAAATAAAACATCCAAATGTCCAATAATATCACTTTTCTACAGAACTTTGTCACCTCTATGGAGGTGTTATGTACATGGACCCTCCACACACTCTGCTTCATATGAATGTCTCCTGGAGCTACTGTGCCGTAGTTCCTATGATTACTGTAATGACTATAGCTTATATTTTATAGGTTCAAATGAAATACTTTGGAAGCGTCTGACAGGTCAGATTACAACTCTTGGTGGACCGGACGGGGCCCTTGGGCTGTAATTTTCCCATTCCTGTACTAGATAAAACAAATATACCTCATTACCTCGTTTTGAGGCTGTAGAACCCTCATCATGCAGTACACGTCATACACTTTTCTTAGACATGCAATAACTTTTCTCTCTTGTTTAAACACCCTCAAAGAAGTTCAAACCTTAGTTTGAATTTTAATGATCAAGAAATGGTTAAGTCACTCACCCATGTTTAACTCCTGTGACTGTGACTTTTCGTCCTGGCGCCGTTCTGCTGTACCGTAGCGTTTTTGTATCCTTGTTAAAACATATTGCTGCAGACTAACCGAAGATTCATTTACAAGCTAGCAAGCTAGCAAGCAAGCTCGCTAGCGATGACACAGGAGACATGGCAGGACGGCACGAAGGAGATTGATTGACAATGGTCTACAGCCTTGAAAACAATGGGTGGTGCAGACAGACGCGAGAGGGAAGAGAGACACTCAACTTCCCACAATGCAATTCTTCTTAAAGGGCCCGGCTCGGCCTGTAACAGCGTTTATATGCTGTAGTAAAAAAAAAAAAAGAAGCACTAAAAAAAATCTGCGAATCAGCGAAAGGTGAACCCTGATAGAGCAAAGGAACACTGTATTTACATCAAGTGCCATAGAAAGTTTTACATTTGCAACCCAGCTCAGGTAGATTAAACAGAAACTGATTTTTTTTATAGTTTAAAAAATGTAGTTATTTACTGTAGACTGCAGTAGTAGATACTGGATCTGGGGTTTAGGTTTTCTTGCATATGCTGGCTCTAATTGGAGTAAAAACACAAATACAACTCAGCTCTCTTAAGCCAACTACCATGGGGATTCTTAGGACCTTTGTAGAGGTGGTCAAGCATCCACTAAATTCATCATAGTTCCCCTGAAAACCCCACTGGTCATAACAGTAATTATAATGGATTTTATTATTTTCTAACATGTTCTTGCTGCCTTGTGTGTATGCGTGCGACCCCTTTAAGCGTTGAGTGAGCGAGCGGCAGCGGGTGCTACCAAGCCTAGAGTGAAAATTAGTGTTAGGTAGCGAACTGTTGTGTGTACACTGTGTGCATTGCTGCAGTAAAGTTCACTCAACAGAGAAAACCTCAGCCGCAGGGATTAGCCCTGAAGTCAAGCTATCCCTGACTTCAGCCTAGGAATATCAGACAGAGCTTCCCTGCATGTGTTCCCGACTACTTTCGGGAGCATCAAGCGAAAAGGACTAACAGCCTTCCAACCCTGGGAAGCAGACAAAATACGATGCTAACTGACCTTTTAGGATAATACTCGTTGTTATCCTTTATATTATAGCTACTCACCTGATCTCAGCCCGGGATCCACATTTTCCCATGGTCCTATTTTATTGAAAGCAAATTTTCAGTTCAAAAATAGCCCTCAACACAACCCTTTTGGGCTAAAAAATCATGAGGATCATGAGAAATGTATGTATTAAAAATGAATAAAGTAACATTAAAAGTGAACATAGCTCAAAGTAAATAAGACCAAACAATTAGATACAGTGGAACCTCGGTTAGCGTCCACCCCGGTTAGCATGTTTGTCGGTCAACGTAAAAAAATCTACACCATAATTTTGCCTCGGTTTGTGCACAGTTTCCGGTTACCATACCGTATGTTGTGTTGTTAATACACTGCATGAGTCCATTTGTGTTCTTAATTGTTTTTAAATGACAAAACGCCCTTGTTAGCTTGCCACCACATGGAAAAAGGAACCAGAGACAGCGATGTCGCACGTCTATGATGTCATCAGCGGTTGACTCTCAGAAATGTTACCACAAAACACATTGTTATAGTTGCACATGCATGAAACAACTCTAGGTGCATGTAAATGATGAATGAAAACCACAAATGAACATTAAACATTACCTTTACCTTCATTTAAGACGTGACTGTTGCCAAAGACACGATGTGACAGCGAGATCAACACGGACACCAGCTCCTGAGGCAAAACAGGAAGATTGTGTACGTGTTCATCTCGCTGCCGCATCGTGTCTTTGGGAACAGTCACCTCAAGAATCACATCTTCAATTACGGTAAAATTAAACTTAAATGTTCTTTTATCCCTTTCATTCATAATTTATATGCATTTATATGCATGTTTTATGCACAAAAGTATAATTGCAAAACTATAAAAAAGCGTATTCTGTTAACATTTTTGGCTTTTTGGAACAAATTAATTGGATTTACATTGTTTCTTATGGGAAGAAATGATTCGGTTAGTGTTTGTTTTGGTTAGAGTTGTACCTTCAAAGGCATAGTGTATGTTTGTGGACATGTAAATAAAAAGCCCAGGTCATACATACGCTTGGGTCAGTCAACAGTCCTGCCAATCAAATGATAACACCAATGGCGCTAGATGAACGAACGTTGAGAACCACTGGTATACAGTATATGTCACACAGTATGTGTTGACAGAAACACTTTGAACTGTTGGCTGTTGGTATGTTTTTGTACTATATTACTGCTGAGGAGGCCTGTTGACCTTCGACAGAACAATACCCGTGTTTGTGAGAGTGCTACAAAAAGAGGAAGAGAGGTTCCCAAACTAAAGCGCACAGCAGGACAAAGATCGGAGCTCTGCAGTGCACCAATGAGCAAAATAGGAGGATGTCAACAATACTGCAACAGTAAGAGAGGGACAAATACAAAAGCTTTCGCTTGTTCTCTGCTGTGCTTTCACACTCAGCAAGCATGTTACAAATGTGCAGTGTGTCTCTGGCTGCAGACTCAACTTCAACTACACCCACTACTACTAATCTCCCAACCGAGTCTAATCCCTCACAAGCATTTCCAGAGCCGTGGGTATTGTACAAGGCAAAAATGTAGAAGAAATGACTAAAACAAAGCGGCTGGCTTTTACTGTGCTTTCATATGAAGATGATTGTTCCTGTACTGATTGTGTTTGTCAGCGTTCCTTCGAGGCTATTTGCATGAGTTGCGTGCGATGTACGTTATGCAACCTTTCTGCAGCCTGCACCTTGCATGACACGGTAAACCTGTGTTGAAAAGACGAGTGGCCACTTTGGTGGTGGATGTTTTGTTCCGTGTCCCCTGTGGTGCTTTTCTGTCTTTGAGGGGCTCTTCAGGTGGGGGTCTCATCCTCAGCCCTTGACTCCTTCCCTCCGTGGACACGAAGGACTCCTTGTACATATGTATAATCTCGACTGTGAGATCTTGTTTCAGAGTTTTCCACAATTAAATGCGGTCCTACTCTAGTCGTTTCTCTCGTTGCTGCTTCATTGGAGACAAAAAAAAGCGATCCAATCAAGGAGCAATGCAGTGAACCAGGAAGAAGCTTGCAGGAATTAGATTGCGCTGTAGATAGGTTCCATACAGAGCAAGTAAACATGTTCTTATCTTGTTATCCAGCTGGCATATTAACGCGTCGTGTGCAGAAGAGGTGGAGGAGGACAAATCAAATCCTAATTGTTCTGTTTGGCTTTTCACACTCTCTCCTTTTTGACTCTATTTTTGTAATCGTATTGAACTACTGCGGTCCACATGCAGAAAAAATGCTGCGGTAAACACTGAACAGGAATGCACAGTGACGACTAGGTATGAGATCAAATCTTGGTATCTTGATGTATGGTATTGTTATCTCTTATCTTATAGTATTTTTGCAGTCTAAAACCAAGCATTAAGCGCCTGTGATTCTCCATATTCCAGCAACGTTATGTATCTAATGCATACACAAACAGACAACATTTTATTACATCACATTTCTAACATTTTGTTGCTCCTCCACATTTCCTTACACTATTTTGATTATCACAATTTTCCATCATGAGATTAAAAATGCACCATGTCTACGCAAATAGACGCCCTTGAATATAAGACAGCCCTACTTTTTCAAGACATGTTTTTGGATAAAAAAGTATATACAGAGCTAATACGGCGCTGACAGGGACGTTTTGTGATAATACGTTGGGAACACAGTTGGACTCATGCAGTCTATTAAGAACACGACAAGAACATGACAAGACGTGCCATATATGCATGCTAACCGGGAGATAAACGTGAACCGATTTTTGCCTACATTTTTTACCAAAAAATACGCCAACCGGGGCATACGTTATTGATTATCACAATTTTCCATCATGGGTTAAAAATGCACCATATTTACTAGGGTTGTAAATGCTAAACTGATACGACTCGATATGCGGTTTGACAAGCAAACAATTGGGCTGCGCCGGTAGCAACCTCCTGTGTTGATAAAAATCAGCCATAAATCTTTAATCAATTGTGGGGACATGCACCGGGTATCACGAGAGAAGCAATTCATTGACAGCGTGTCTTATAAACAACACGAGAGCCTGAGCTGCCGGCGAAAGGATTGTCGCGCATGTTCCATAGCTTGTCACGACTGAAGATGAGAATGGATGTAAATAGTTGCGGGCACGCCTGCTAGCTAGGGCGCCTGCTGGCTGGTCACTGCCTGGCTATTCGCCGCTAAAGATTTTCAACACATCACCAAAAAAAAAAATAAAGTCTGGAATGTCTTTGGATTCTACAAAAATTGCACAAAACTTACAGCATTTTAATTGCACCCATGTGGCAAATACTTCTATTCACTTTTCTGTGCTTGGAAGAGATGTGTCATTCTCTAAGGGGCTAAGCACTATTTATTTACTGTGTATTATTGATTGTAGTGAAGCCTAAGACTTCTGTTTTTTCATTGTTTTATGTTACATAGATAAATCGATAGATTGATGTTTATTGTCATTGCACACAGTAACAAAATTTACCTTAGTTTGGTAAAATATTGATCCCATCAAACAAAAAGATGTTCGTTCAGCAAGTCTTTTTTTGGTCTGAGTCTAAACAATAAGTAGACTTTACATGTTATTCTGTTGACTTTATTTTTGCCAGTGCCTTACAGAATACCTGCGGATATGATGTGCTCTCATGCACATTTGAAAATACTGTAAAAATGCCACTTTCATATCATTGGCATCTTTATTTTACAATGTAAGATGAATGTCTACATCAGCAAACATGAACCGTAGAATCGAATCAAATCAAATTGTATCGTTTGTACACTGCATCGAATTGTATGGAATCGTTCTGTTTTACAAATATATAGTTTTTGAATCATCTCGTAACCTGTGTATCTCGATTCGAATGCAATCGTCTGTCACAAAGAGATTTAGATCCTTAGTATTTACCCATATATAAGACTCACACACACACTTTTTCAAGAGACTACAGTGGATCTCCGCATATTCACCATTCAGCATTTGTGACCCTGCAAATTTTCTGATTTTTGATCAAAAACATTTTTTATTGGTTGCGGGAGAACCCACCCATTTGTGCCCTCTCATTCAGCCTAAGTCTGTAATAATTCATAAATACAGTGTAACCTCGGTTAGCGTCTGTCCCAGAAGGCCCAACGAAATCCGAAACATACAAAATCCAAACACCCAAATAACACAATTTATAATGAATAATAATAGTTTTACCTGCAGAAAACAATGTGAAATACGTATATGGCCGTCCCTTGCCACGTTGCGGTTAGAAATTTGCGGCTTCACGCTATCATGGTTTTAAAAAAAAAATAAAAAATTAATAAATCATGCTGTTTTGTGGTTGAATACAAGCTATTATTACTCAGACAATTTGCATATTTCAGCACAGAACTTTGGCGTAAATTAAGCTTTTTCAAGCATAAAAATTGTTAAAGGAAGTAAAATCCAAATTGAAGGCATTGAGAAGATGCATTGGTCACTAGGTGTCAGTAATGTTCCTGTAACGTTTGCAAGTAAGTACAGTAAGTTTGTGAGCATCAGACTTGATCTCAGGCTTTTATTGCAGGTTTGAATTATCTCACAACAAGCGCATGCTAATAATAATAATAATAAAATAATAATAATGATTATTATTATCATCATAATAACATCGGCTACTGTTGCAGCCATAATCCACTCCAAACTAAAACTCAACTCTGAACCCCAGACATCACTTCCTGTATTCCACACATTTGGAACAAGTCTTATTTATGTCTCAAATCGCTTATTTTCTCTTATTATGTCTACTATATTATAATATATTAATACAAGCATAAAATTAACTATAGGGGTGTTATTTCATGTCTAGAGGGCTCTAATAATGTTTAAAAAAACATATTTAGAAGGGCATAAACAGGTTTTCTATGCTGTAACTACGAAAATATTTGATTTCTAAATAAAGAAGCCTACTTTGTGGAAATTCGCGTGTGAGTCAAGATGGTTGAATAAACAATGTTTGTTTTGCACACAACAGTGCACAGCTGTTCATCCGCAGGTCTACGGAAGTTCTGCCGGGGACACAAGATGAGAATCAAAGACAATTTTTTTTTATCATGTTTTCAAGACCAGCCAAACAACAAATGGTAGATTAATTGCATGAACTGTTTAATTAACTACTAGATTAGATCATATTTCTTAGGCACTTGACAGGAAAAAAAGCTCTGACTCACTTGGGGAGAAGTCATTTGGCACCACCTGCTGGCTTACATGTATGCATTTGTAGACCTCTGATATTAGATGAACTGTCTTTTTCAGACTTTTTCTACGGAAAAAATACCGTCTTATATTGAGTTCAAAACTGTATCGCTGTCTGTCTATTGCTCTAGCTGCAGGGGTGTCAAACCCGTGCCACGGAGGGTCGAGACACTGCAGGTTTTCTTTCCAGCCGGTCAGAGCTGATGATTTTAATGGTCGTCACCTCCTTCAATTTGAGGGAAGGCGTTCATCAATTAAACCACCTGCTGGAGAAACTGGTTGGAGAGAAAACCTGCAGTGTCTCGGCCCTCCATGGCATGAGTTTGACACTACAGTATTTAGGTCTCTATCAGTCGCTTTATCTTGTTAAAATACTAGCGCGAGTTAGTCTGCGATTCCCACCACCAAAGAAGAAAATGACTTTGTCACAAGTCTGTTGACACCTTCACTGGCATTCTTTCAAAGTTTCACCCATATTGGCCTTACAGCTGCGATGTAAATGCTCCACAGTCCATCATTGTTAGTCAACTGGCCTTCGGTCATGTCTTGATAGAGCTGGTAAGCAGGGGGCAATTGTTTGATAAGATGTGGCGCAAGCAGGACAATCATGAATAATGTGGTAAATAAACACATTTGAGGTATTGCAGCTGAATGGTAGGGGGTGGACTGCTTGCAATATGCCTGCCTTTGCCCTTCTCTCTTTCTTTCTCTCTCTCCTTGTGATTGCATGCGCAGCCTCTGCCAGAGCATACTGATGCTGTGGATGCTCGGCCTTGGGGCTTTGTGTAACACACATGCAACTGGCCATGAACACACACACATACACACAAACACACATGCAGAGACCTCACTCACCACACATCCACAAGCATCTCTGATGTCTGACAGGACCTCTGAGGCCTGACTAGCCTTCCAGCTGTGTGTGGTGTCCATGCCTTGATAGAGGCACACTGATCTGTGGACACCGCCGGTTTTGTGTGACATGACTTTTTGTCTTTGACTTGTCTTTTGGCTTGTTCTATTGGTTTATGTCATATCTACCTGGCAGGGGTGCCACGGGACACGAGATCTTGCAATCTTGCGAGATTAAGACGTGATGATATTTCTCATTTACAGGAAAGATGTCTTGCGAGAACCGGGCAGCCAGAAGTCTATCCAACTGTGAGCTGTGGCATCGCTACTGTGAATGATAATACTGTACACGTAATTAGTGCTCTATGATTTCTGCTTCAACGGAGTAGCGGACGGAATAGCGGAAGTGGCCTATAAAAATGGAATCCACTGTTAAACGTGGAAACGTGGCAGAAATTGACATAATGTGAATGAAATGCTGTCATTGTCAGGTGAAGGAACGTTTGTGTGGGGAAGTATTTATAATGGAATGGAATGGATGGAATGGTATACGCAGAGCATGCTAGTGTGACTGTGTGTGACTCACGCTGTATGAGTGTGTTTATATCGTGTCGTGTTTTACCGCTTAAATGTAGCCAAGTGTTTTACGATGCACGCTGATGTCGTGCATGTTGTAAGTGAAATAAGCACAGGAGGAGCGTTTATTCTTGCACCCAGCTCATCGTAACCATCAAAAGACCACTCAACACATAGAACACACTTGCGGCCTTCAAAATAAGAGCACTGTTTGCCACACTGTTTAATTGTGTAATCAAAATAAGGGTGTGATGAAAAAATATCTTCCATGAATTGCATCCGTGACTACGTGTTCTTTAACCACAAGCACGAGCATTACAGTTTGTTGAGGATTTTCTAGCAATGTGTGCTGGGGTTGACATCCCATTAGAAAGGTTAGCCAAGCTACATCCATTTCTGAAATACTGGGCAAAATTGGCCAATGATGTATTGCATCAGTAAATGTAAGGATTTTTGCATTTCATTAACGGACATTTTATTTACTGTTACAAAAATACACACTGTGCTGGTAAAATAAGTGTAAAAATGTATTCCTATGAAATAAATGGATTTCATAGGGCCCTACGTAATATAGAAGTGGTAGTACGCCAGGCAGGGTTGGAACCACACATTAAGTGCTTTCCACACACTATAAACCTTGCAATCCAACGTACCTCGGTGTTCCCAGCGTCACTCATCACTCAGCTGCTTTTTTTTCCCATTGGAATTCAATAGCTGCGGCAGTGTTCATGTCCAAGCAGAAGCTGTAGTAATTCTACATATGATCAAAATTACTTAAGATTTGTCAGATCACAGCAAGATCGCTGCATATGACTTCTATTAAAAAATGTGAATAGATTTTTTTCCCAGGAAGGAGTGGTGCAACAAGGCGAAGAAGGATCGTATCCAAACTCTACTTTCTTGGCTCTGTTAACAGCTTTCAGATGTTCATTGCACGGCATTATGGAGCTAGAGGTCACTCCCGCTCGCCTGCTCAGCAGATGCTTCATCTTTGTTGATTGCTTGTATTTAATTATCGAATAATGCATGGCGCAAGAAACACTTATATGTAGGGATGTCCGATATTGGCTTTTTTGCCGCTATTCCATATGTCCTTATTGTCCAACTGTCAATTTCCAGTTCTGATATCAACCGATAGTGATACCGATATGTGTAACATCACATACCTCCTGTCGTGGAGGTATTAACACATTAACACATATCTGTTGTGAAGCTAATGGATACAGCATCAGTAGTAGCTTCTCGACGTGGATGTAAACAACACTCTACAACTTGCTTTAGCAAACATCTGAGAAATACTTGCGATTGGGGCATGGCAAAACGTGGCTCGAGGAACTCCACAAGTTTGGTGAATTCGGCAGCAGTGCGTTTTCTGCCGAGGAGTCTGCCGAGGAGCTAGTACTGTGGCTGCTTGCCGCTTTTTCGCGTTTATTACATTCCTGCTACCCCAACCCACTACATCCTGCCACCCCGAACACGGTTATGCAAAGCATCGGCTCAAGTATGTGCCGCGTGTTGAACGTTAACTTTGCATAGAAACATGCCCACAAATGTTGCTCAGATTGAAGTTACAGGTGTCCGCCATCTCCTGGTGTAAAGTATTAACTACATCAGGCATCATATTAGCAGCAAATTCAGCAATGTTGCTTGTTTGCGACTTCGGCGCTTAAAGGGCTATAATGGTTTTCATTATAGGGAAAAAACCCGATACCGATATTGACCGATATTACATTTTTTGTCAACACGGATCTCTTCTATATATGAGGTGTGTTATGAAACGGAACGAGTGATCGCCGGTACATGAAAGTTAGTGCTGAGCCAAATGCAATGAGCGTCAACAGAACTGCTCGGGGATTAAGGGTGCAAACAAGTCCAAACATGTACGTGGGTTGATTTGACAAATCTTTAAGTAAAACTGATCAAATGTAGAATTACTGCAGCTTTTGCTTGGACATCAACAAGTGGCACAAGTAGCAAGCAGCTGTTTAACGCCGATGAAAAAAACAGCCACTGGTGCAGACGCTGTGAACACCAAGGTAATTTGGATTGCAAGGTGTGCCTAAGGCACTTACTGTGCACTTGCAATAATGCTTTGCACACTGCCACTTCCATATTACTGTATTATCATTCATAGTAGCAATGCCATAGTTCACAGTCTTGGTTGGCTTTTGGCTGCCCTGTTCACATGTGAAATCTTGTCACGTTTTAATAACACCCCTAGTGTTTACTGTACTTTTAGCCAAGTCTCCTGCGGCAAAACATGCCTTTCGATGACGCATAGGTCGGATATATGCAACCTCACCGTTCAGACCGCAGTAGATATGCATATAGGATTTCTATCTACAGTACATACAAATAAGGCCTGAGTCGCATTTGAAAAAAGTCTCAATTGTACTGTTCACACTGGCACGAAAAATTCAGATACGGGGTATATATGAGCATAAAAATTGGAATTGACCTGAACAAGTAGCAAGGTCTTGGTTTGTTCATTCACCGGGGTTTGAATGTTAGCTTCCATGCTTGATCAAACGAATGGCACCATTAGTGAAATTGCAGTTGTTGTTTTTTTTTTACACACTTATGGATGGGTTAAATGCTTTTAAGGTATAAAGTAAAATTCCATGTAATGGATGCCAAAATGACCATAAGTGAGACCAATTCTCAAGACCACGCAAGTTGAGTTTGGTGGGGTTCACATTTCCCTGTTGACCTATACTGTGCCACTTTTCCCATCTTTTGGTATAAGAGAGCTCGACATGCTCCATATTTTCACAAAACTTGTCTCCCTCATGTAATAATCATCAAAATAACAGAAACATGTGGGATGCCCTTCTTTGTATATTCCGCCGTTAACCAGGCTGTGGTCTTCTTGGCTGAATTCTACAAGATGCACTGGCATAATATAATGTCACACTGATGCAATATTGCATGTTTTACTCACCCTCCCTTCTGGTGGAAACTCAAGTGAGATCAGGGTTTACCGTTCTATATGATGCAGTGGTGAGCTGAATGGAGCTGTCCTCCAGCTTGGCGGAAGCGATAACATAATCTCCCAATCTGCAGGATAAACACAAGACAATGTTAAACCCAACTAACACAGTGTGCTCTTAATCCTTGACTACGCCACAGATAGACAGGCCTCAGGCTGGGTCTACCTACAGGGGCCTTGTACCTCCTTCACATATGAGCACATGTGATTGCTCCGAAGCCAAATCACCCACTGAGCCAATGAGTATGCTGCTGTAAGCAGAGTTCCCTTCAGGTATCTCCTTTGCTCTCAGGTCAGTGAGCAGCTAATGAAATCTAGAAGCAATAGGATGAAAGAGACGAGCTGTTTATAGTCAGCTGTGCACTCCCTTTCTTTTATTGTTGACCGTCTGTCTTAATCTCCCAGACACCCTTTTCTCACCGCGAGGAGATGGTGTTATTAGATCCCCCTCCTCTGGCTCATTTGTCATCCTGCATTCCCTCTCTGGAAGGTTGGGGAGTTGGGAAAAGAAGAAAAAGGAGGGGTGCTAAGAAAGGCTCTAAACAAGCATGAAGTCAAATCATCAAATATTCATTTCCTGGCCCGGAGTCTCTGCCATCATCTTTCTTTAAAGACTGCCATCAGATTAATATTCCACATTAACCATCCAGATACAGTTCACATGGGTTCTCCAGGGTACAGTTTGGAATGGTAAACCCTCATCTGGCTTGTGTATTATCCATGGAGTGTGTAGGTGGAATGCCGATACCCGCCAGTTTACTCAACAAAGAGGACAGTACAGATATTATCCTTTGTAAAGAAGCAGTACTGCTACAATGGCACACTTTGCATTCTTCCCACTGTCAACTCATTGAATCAAACTGACACTTCTGTTAAGACCAATCAGCAAAGGGCATTGTGTCCACACTACTTCTATCACACCACTGGTTGGTACCCTAACAGTAACAGAAGGTGTTGCCTGGTGCATAACATTTCACTCCTTTAATAGTATTTTTAAGTACAGGCTAAAGTACACTCTCTTACCGCCTGATGTGCTTTTTTAAAATTTCACATTTCTTGTTCTACATTTCCCCGACCAGGGATTTTCAAAGTGCGGCACTGTTTCATGGCCACATCATGTTTGCTACTTGTTGCTAGGCAGAGTTCATTGGGCTCATGCGTAAATACTACATTTTCTAATATAAAAATATGCATATGGCAGCCACCAACCTTTTTGAATGACAAACAAGGGGTTGAAAAGCAGATAAAAAATATCTACATTTCTGTCATAAAAAGAAATGTGATGTGTAGTTAAATGCACAGTTATGAGGATTGGTCAGTTTTTCTATTGACTGCTATCATTAAAACCTTTTTTTTTTATATGATGTATTATAAAACTGAAAATACAATTTTATGAAAATACAGAAATATAGAACTGAATTGGGCGGATGATTTTCTGTCACTTGTTTTCCACTTGTTGCTATGCAGAGTTCATAGGACTCAATCATAACTGCATATATAATATAAATATAGTATAAAAATGTGTATATGACATAGACTGTTCTAAATCATCAATCTGACACATCATTTGCGATGTAATGCGATCATTCTCATCATTTTGCTGAAAAAGCATCCTCTTTTCTCTTCTTCCAGCCCAACCACTGTTCCTTATCTGATAAGTGAATTTTATTTAGAGAATAGAAAACCTTTTTGCGACCTTCTAAATACAGTTTTTAACATTATAAGAGCCCTCTAGACATGAAGTAACACCCCTATAGTCACCTTTACACTCATATTACGCAATATAGTATACATAATAATAGAAAATAAGACTAGTGTCATACATGTTAGCATTCCTTGTTCCCTTTTCACTTCCGGTTGACAGTTTTTTCTGGATTATTGTCTCATCAATGTAACAATATAACATTACTGACACCTAGTGACCATTGTAGAATACTGGTGTATATATATATATATATCTAAGTGCATTTCTGAATGCCTTTTATTTGTATTTTAGTTAATTTAGCTATTGTTATACTTGAAAATGCGTAATTTAAGGCACAAATATGTAAAATTTGCTTAAATATGTAGATGTTTTGACTAATAATAGGCTGTAATAGCGCTGATTTTGTAATATATTTCAAAAAACCATGATCGAGTGAAGTCGCGGAATTCGAAGTGTGATGTGGCGAAGGATGACTGTATCGATGTTGTTGACATCCACGTCCACGCACTTTGATTGTAGAACGTCGGCCACCAGTTGCTCTGTTGTTCTCCTCCTCTGTTATCAGCTGCTCTGGCGTAAAGCCTGCATGTAATTTTTATAGTCCAGTCCCAATCACATTGTTCATGTGCATAGACTGTTCCAAATTATCAATCTGACACATCATTTGCAATGTAATGCCATCGTTCTCATCATTTTGCTGAAAAAGCATCCTCTTTCTCTTCTTTATTCAAAAATAGAATACTTTCACAGTTTGAGAATGGAAAACCTTTTCACGACCTTATAAATACGTTTTTTAACATTATTGGAGCCCTCTCGACATGAAGTAACACCCCTATAACATGAAGTAACACCCCTATAGTCACCTTTATACTGATAATACGCAATACGACACCACGTCAAGATGGCCTTTTTATTTGAAATAGACACAGCATGAACGCTTCACACTTCTCAGTTCTCTTCTTCCCTAGTCTTTTGAATGCCTTATGTTTGTATTTTTGTTCTTTTAGCCATCTTTATGCTTGAAAATGCTTAAATTAGGCCAAAAAATACGTACAATTTGATTTGAAATACCTATTTTTTAAACTAATATTTGGCTGTATTCAACGATGAAGTGGCGCTAATTTATTTATTTATTTTGAAAGACCGTGATAGAGTGAAGCCGCAAAATTTGAACCGCGAAGCGGCGAGGGACATGAAAAAACTGTACATATTGAACATGAATATGAAGTACATGTTATATAATTAAACCCCCCTAAAAAAAAGGGTGTGATAAATAAAAACATGACCAGCCACTGATGCAGAATTGTCTTGACAACTCTTGACAAGGGCAAACTGTGCACTATAGTGAACGGAAAGAAAGTGCACCACTAGGAGGAAACATAGCTTTTGTGCCATCAAACCCATTTTCAGCGTGATGTGCTTGGCTGACAAACTTCAACCTTTCTGTTGTTTTGTATCATCCTGCTTCCCAGTGCACTGCGTCTCCCGCTCCACGTAGACACCCCACCGCACACACACACTAAAAGCCCCCACTCCCCACCCACTCTCACCATCACTCGCAACAGTAAAAGAGTCGGTGTTCACAGTGTGCTGTCACCGCCTCAGCCACATCTCTTTAATCTCCCCTCTTTGAGCCGCCTTGGTTTTTCTTGCTGCTGCGGCACATAGGAAGGAGGGGAGGGAGTCGGCTAATTACAATAAACAAATATGCTCAGAGCTGCCTATGTGAGGTTGGCATAGGTTAACAACTCTGCTATAAATGTTAAATGAAGCTTAAAATAGCAGAGATTGGCGCAGCGTTTCCATAGCGATCTCAGCTGTGACTCCTTGTGTACTTTCTTGCTTGGCAAAGTTTGAATTAATCTTCGGCTGGAATCTGCGATACATGGAAGAAATGAGTGATCGTTTGCTATCCCGAGGGCCTCTTTGATGTTTCTGTCATGTTTTCCCTCAATTACTGTAACTTTGTGCTTGTCTGAGCCTCGTGTGGATCTTTGTTGTAATGAAATGTGGTACACTAGCGTTAATGTCATCCTGCATTAGATACAATGGCAGTCAGCCTTTAATGATGGCTTCCCGTGTCTCCTTTTTCCGTCTCTCTCTCCCTCTTTCTCTGTGGCTCTCTTTCACAGGTGGGACAGTCAAAATGATGCGTAGGAGGACAAGCAGCGTTGAGCCGTATTGATGGACGTGTTAACAGACAGCGGTCTCACACTGATCGTGAAGACTTCACAAACAGATAATGAAATTGCAGTGGAGAACACAGGTACAAATATTATACTCACCTTACTTACTGTACTTCCAAATACTGTAACATGATGTATACTGTGAAAAAAGTGCACACCACCAGTGGAATTGCTGTTTTAGAAATACTACAATGACCACATCCTTTCTTGGATGCTGGTAAATCTGCAGTTTGTTTGCATTCAAAAAATGCTGCGGTGATAATTCAAAAATAGACAGTTCTCCCTCGTTTATCGCGGTTAATCGGTTCTGCACTCGACCGCGATAAGTGAATTTCCTCAAAGTAGGATTCCATAAGGAAGAATCGAATATTTAGATAGTTATGGCGTAGAAAACATGCTTACGATCTTCTAATTACGTTTTTAACATTATTAGAGCCCTCTAGACATGAAATAACACTCATATAGTCAGTCACCTTTACATTTGTGTAACTTGTGTAAACAGCCTTTAAGACTTTTGCACAGTAATAGAATGTATTTGTAAAAGAGGAATGCTAATTAAAATGAGTCTCCTTATCTTTAACCTCTAGAGCACTCTAGAGCCAGATGTAGCCCGCGAAAGCCTGGGAATAATTTGTGTCAGTAGTGCACGTCACCGTTTTTCTTCTTAAAGTATTTGTTCTTTCATTTTGACAGAAAAAAATGACTGTGTGTAGGTCTTCTAAACTTGAATAATATCCGAACGTGCAACAAAATGTTCCGAGCGTTTTTTGTTACGTAAAATAAATACTTAAATAAATGTCTGCTTGTCATCTTGACATTCTCACTTTACAACTTATCTATCAATTTGTTAGTAAAAATGTAATAATCATGAGGTTGTATTCATATTCATATTCATATATATTGACAGTTACCAGTGCCCCTGAGAGGGCAGCCATAACTGCGATGTGGCCCTCAATGAAAACGAGTCTGACACCCCTGCTCTAGAGATACACTGCTGTGCTGATCAGTTTTTACTTGAATAACCAAGCATTTTTTTGAAGAAATCCGGTCTTACTGGTGACTTTCTTCATGCAAAACTCCGAAAAGACAACTTGGATTACCTCAAGCTCTTATGTTTAATCTTTTTAACAATCAACTGCAAAACACAAATAAATACACAAGGGGTTTAATATTGTTAATCCCTTTATTGCACAGCTCAGAATAGGCTGTTTTTGTATGAAAATCTGACATTTTTAGCATTTCTTCCTTACTTTGGTTAATCAATGCTTTCTTCCTCTTGTGTCGCTAAAGCATTCACCCTGTATCCCACTTGCTTTGGCACACATGTGAAATCAGACATCATTAAACCCCACTGCATTTGACAGAGACTGAATTTTATACATGCATGGTGGTGGTCCCGATTGATGTCAACTCACAGATGAAAGCCAATTCCAGCGCAGGAGAAAGAGGCAGGAAGGGAGACAAGCTCTGGGAAAAGTGAGGCCATGAATCATGCTGTAGTTACTCACCACTTGTTATGAACATCCTGTACTGGCCGCATTGATTTCCCCCCGCCATTCACAAGATGTCTTCTAGTGAAGATGGAGCAATACTGTAGGTAGCAAACAGCTTCTGTAGTTGGCCTACACCAGCTGGATGAGTGATCGCCCCAGGTGGCTGAACGGAGGGAAGCGCTAGATCAGCATTTTGTGAATGTAAGGGACTCCATATAACAAGGATAAGGCGCTCGAGAGCTGCTAAGGAAGGAGAAAAGGAAGACACGTGGCATGCACTGGGAGAAGTGATAAAGATGGGATGCATGGAGAGGGAGATGGAAATCTGGAATTGTTTCAAAAAGAAACTATTAGAAAGTCAGCAAAATGCCAAATCAGCCATTTTCAATAGCACTATAAATGATCATATCATATTAGGCATATTTCCTTCCATCAAGGGTCTTTCCATTGCAGAAGGTCTATTTGTTTGACTTTGCTTTAGTTCCTGTCTGCAGTTTTTCATACGAGTGTACAGCATGAATGTGATATTCTTCCTTGGTAGTGAGGTGCTGATCCATACTGAAATATCGGTACCTTTGATACCAAATTTTTATGCTGTAAGAGGGATTCTCAAGTCAAAATATCAATACATTGATACTTCAGTTATTAGAGGTAGAGTATATCACCAACAGCAACACCGTGGAAAGTAACTAAATGATTGTCTAAATGGTATGCCATTGGTGGGAACTACTTTTTCTTCCGCATGCGTAAGTGTGTAATGTCCAGTCGCACACTGCTCGGTCTGTCAGTCTGAGTTTGTTGAAACGATGGCCAGTTGTGAACAGAACCATGTTTATGAATTAGTTTGCATTGTATAATTCATTCATTCATTTTCTACGCCACTTGTCCTCACTAGGGTCGCAGGGGTATGCTGGTGCCTATCCAGGCTGACTTTGGGCGAGAGGCAGGGTTCATTCTATAAGAGTTCTTAATAATTAATTACTTATTTGAATAGTTTTATTATTTTACTTATTTCATTTTGTATTGTTTAAAACACAATTATACCATATTTAAAATGATTTTGCCATGAAAACATAAAATCATTCTAAAATCATTCCATAAAACTGAAACACAGCCTCACCGTGTTTAGTCCTGACCCCAGGCACCCACAGGAGACCACTCCCTGAGCTTCTCAGAGCTCGAGATGGTTTATGCGATTCTAACATGTCAGAGATGTACTTTGGCGTAACACCATGTAAAGACTTGTAAAGACACAAGAAGAGCTGTTCTAAAGTCTATTCTCTGAGCAACAGGAAGCCAGTGCAGAGACCTGAGTACTGGACTAATATGGTGACATTTTATGGTTCTAGTCAGGATTCGAGCGGCAGCATTCTGGCTGTACTGCAGCTGTTTTACTGCTCGTTTAGAGAGCCCGGTGAGAAGGCCGTTACAGTAGTCTAACCTGCTGGAGACAAAGGCATGGATTAGTCTCTCTAAATCTGGCTTAGACACTATTCCCTTGATTTCGGCAATGTTTTTAGGAGGTAAAAAACTGGTGATGTTTTTGATTTAATGTGGCTGCTAAAATTCAGATCTCAGTCCATTATTACCCCTGGATTTCTAACCTGATGATTAGGTTTTAGAGAAAGAGTCTCAAGGTGGCCAATTACACTTTCTCTTTGTTTCTGTGGGCCAAAGACAATGGGCCTCATTCACGAACATCTTCTTAAAAGTCTTCTTAAGAAGTGTACTTAAGAAGGCTCGGGTTGGAAACTGCGCCACATTCACGACACGTTCTTAAGTAGGGATAATCGTTCGCACCGGTGTTCTTAGGTTGATGAATGCCAACTGCGATGCCCGTGCATGTGAGCCCTAATTTGCATAGGTCACCGCCTATTATTTCCTATATAAGGTAAAAAATGTGCCGTGCGCAACAGGCAGCTGGAGGCGGAGATGGCAACGTGCAAGGGCAAGACTGAGAAGCAGCTGGACAACAAACGAAAGAAAAACTTCAATTCTACTGAAATAGAGGTGCTTTTACAAGGAGTGAGCGAACACAAGACCACCTTATTTTCACGTGTATCCACCGGTCATCAGGCCATCCAAAAAGAGTCGGCATGGAGCACCATTGCAGGAAACATAAATGCCGTTTCCACAGAGAAACGCACCACCACAGAGGTTAAAAAGAACTGTTTTGACTTAAAATAGACTCAAAAAAAAGATTAGACTGCACCGGAGGGATCTGGAGGAAACGGGAGGTGGGCCATCAATCAGAAACCAAACCATTTCGGAAACTCTAGAAAATATTTACACAATCATGATGGAAAAATAAAGTCAAAATACATAGTTTGTGTGTGACAATGTATTTTTTCTGTGGTTACATTTGATTAGACGCTGCCTAATTAATACAGCAGCCCCATGCTCTGGCTCAAGACGTGGCTGGGGGCGCATGTCGTTATCTGGGGGTGCTACGTGCGCAATAGGCACACCACGTTTCATTGCGATGTTATTCTGATGATCCTGCACACCTGCAAGAACAGAGAGTAAAGCCTGAAGCGGGACATCAAATATTCGTGGCTTTCAGCAAATAAATCTAATGGTCCCTTTACATTCTCTCTCTGCGCAGCGCACGTCCAGCCAGCCTTTTTTTTTTTTGATGAATTGGGATTTGAATATATATTTATCCATGGAGTATATTTGAGTTGTTTTGATGATAAATAATTGTTGGGATATTTTATTTGCACTACATTTTTTGGGATCAGGTTGCAAAATCCATCATGAGGGCGATTGCGCATTGAAAGTGCAAGCTTTGCTTGTGCGTAAGAGTCCTCCTGAGCGTTCGTAGAATTTGTTCTTAGATCTAAGAACTGTGAGTTAAGAACACGTTTCGTGAATGCCAAAAATCTTCGGAAGAAGGCTTTAAGAACACATTTGTGCATAAGAACATTTCGTGAATGAGGCCCAATGATTTCAGTTTGTCTTTGTTTGGCTGCAGAAAGTTGTTTTGCATCCACACACCGATCTGTTTGATGCAGTGACAAAGTAAATCTGCAGGACCGTGTTCACCGGCCGTCAGTGACACGTAGTGTCGCCTGCATAGTTGTGGTAGGATACATTGCAGCTGCATTTTAGTGGGCCTAAAGGAAGCATGTAGAGATTGAACAACAGGGGTTCCAGGATTGACCCCTGGGGAACCCCACAGGTCATAGCCATTTGCTCTGAGTAAAGACTTGAGACTTGCAAAATACTGACCTTCTCCCACCTCTGGTGTAATGCCTGGTTGTATGTGAAAGAAGAAACTCCTAAATTGATTCACACCCACTCCATCCATGGCTCTGTCGTTGGCATGGACACATTCCCCACACAGCCTCATTATGGCACAGGGCAAGCTCCAACTTCTCTCAGGTGGATGAAGCCCTGAATGTCATGTTTGAAAGATGAGGCCAGTCTAGTCAGGTCTGCTCCAGCTTGGCGGAGGTGAGGCCGTCTAGCATGCATGGTCGGAGGGTCCACCATCTCCTGCCAGCAGTGGATGTCACTCCATATGGCCAGTGTGCATGTTGCTGCCAGAGTACGTGAGCTGTTTTCACATCCAGCCTCAATTTCTATTCAAAGACAACTTGTCCTACAACACAGTCATTGCCATAGAATGCATTATATCCCTGTTAGACACATGCTGAATCCTGGCAAGTGTGTTTTAAAAGCTTATCTTGTTTACATCTGCCAGCTCACATCCAGAAGTAACATTATGTTGTAGCCAGTGAGTGATTGTGCGGCTAGAGATCCACATTTGACCTCTAATGTCAAACGTGATTTGTCAGGTAAAGTTATTGCTGTTAGACACTGCATGTATGTGTGTGTGTGTGTGTGTGAGATTGTGTTTGTGTACCTGTCTGACTGATCTGTAGCACATTCTGAACAGCTGAAGAGCTAATGGTCCAGCTGGAGACAGATGGCCCCTCGGTAACACTATACCCCCCAAGCCAATACGCACATGCATCACTCTCACTCACACACTCATACACACTCATACACACACATGCTCACACACTCATATTCCAAGCATGAACACATAAGAAGGGAACTGTTCATCTAATATAAAGCCAATATGCATTTCATGTTTGTCTGCACATTTTCAAAATCATTTGGTACGTTTAATGCGTGGACATGGTGATTAATTATTCCATCGTATTTTTACATCTTTGTTGAGCAATTGAAAGGCATAACAAATCATTTATTTATACAGTACATGTTTATCAATAGTGTTGAAAATGCTAATTTATTTGTTTTATACGAACAACATGTAAGAACACCAACCTCATACCAGGGAACAGAATTCTTTTTTACCATCTGATGTTTTGTTGATGTTTTAATTCCAATTTATCTTCCAATGACGATGCGTACAAGCTCGCGAGAGTGCACAGCACCAACATTGCTATGTAGGGATGCCCGGTTCCACTATTGATATCGGTCTGATATCAGCAAAAAATTCAGATTATATCGATCTGCAGCTAAAATCTCCAATATTGGCACGCCGATACAAGCAGTTCATTCCAGACTCTGCGGCAGCACTTCTATCCAGCAGCGTCAAATTCAGCATGCACAGCCCATGTGATCACAACAGCAGCGTATGCTAGCATGTTTAGCAAGAGTGATGTCGGCCATGTTGCAGTATTTTTCATTAAAGCCCAAAAAAGATGTTGCAACTGAGTGCTGAGCTTGTAATGCACTAGTTTCCCGGGGTGGCACAGAACCGGAGAAGTTTAATACTACCAACTTCATCGCGCAATTGAAACAACATCACAAAAAACGTCATGAGGATTTTCGCACTACAATGCGCTACAATGTGCCTTCAAGGCACGATCACGCAACAGTAGAATCCACACAGTTGACAAGAGTCCCTACTGGAAATATTTATTTTGGTGTAGAAAGCAGTTTTCCTATGCTTCAGCAGAAAATACATGGCAGTATATTCACTGAGGCTATTTAGGTTCAAAATGTGTAGGAAACCGGTGGCAAACAGTTTGCTGTGATCCTCCTGCAGCCTGACAAGTTGATGCAATTGCAATTTTCTGACTGCAAGGAAGCAAGAGGATACATACTCCTCCAGAGAGTGCCATCATTAAATGATGTAGCATAGATGTATGCTTTTCATGGGCAATCAGGGTTGTTGCAATGTTTCTGCAGGCCACAAGCCCACGGGACATCCGCTTGCAAATTTCATTACCTCGTTGAATCACTCTCGGATCATATGCATATTCAAAGATGTGCTCCATAGCAGCACACCCATGGTGAATACTGTTTGTTAAGCAGTCCTCCCTGAAGCATTTATCATTACATCAATAATGATTTGGCGCATCTATCCAAAGATGGGTGACACTGCTAGTTAACCTCTGTGAATGCATTCATTATTTCAATGTGGATTATTAGTTTTTACGTTTTTTTTTTTTGGCATGATTTAAAGAAAAGGTGTGGAACATCAGCACAAAGATTGCACACAGAGGCAGGTGTAGACGGTATTGGTGGTACAGTTTCCAGCATATGGGCTTGTCGTGTCCCAAGTGTACCTACTACCTGCCTCTGTCTCTGATCTAATTATGCAACGCAAACACATTTATCTGCTGGCTTCTACAAGGCTGCTTCTGTGGATTTTTTTTTGTTCCTCATCAGGCTGACAGACAGTCAACCTGCTGAAAAAAATTGTCATTAGTACCATTGTTCAAAGTGAAACTATATTGCACATTTACTGACAAGCACTATTTTGATCACATACTTGTGACTGGACAGCTGAATGGTAGTGCAGGTGATGTCAAAGAAATGCACATTCCTGTATTTTTGCTTTTAAACTATATGAAGGTATTTTGGGGAAAATAATATAAAAAACAATATAGCTCTGTGTTTGAAAACATGGCATGGGAAATCTTACATAATGTTAGGCATGATATTGTTAAAAAAAAAGTGGACTGCAGTCATCCCTCGTTTATTGCGGTTAATTGGTTTCAGACCCGGCTACGGTAAGTGAATTTCCTCAAAGTAGGATTCAATATTAATAAATGAAATAATTTCGTAGTCAGAGCATAGAAAACCTTTCTGAATATACTTTTTTACCATTATTACAGACCGGTAGACATAAATAAAACTCCTATTGTCACCTTTACAGTCCTGTTATTCTTTTTTACAACGCATTGCTCAACTGTAATGCGCAGGCTTTAAACATAGCAAACTACCGAGCTCACTAGTTTGTTCAGAAAAAAAAAGATTTTACCTGACAGAGCAAATAAGTGCACAAACACCAGGATGTCGCTGGAATAGTCTATTAAAATAATGTTAAAGAATAAAAAATGTCAAATAGCTTCAGTAAAACAATAAATGTACACAAAACTACAATCATTTTCATATTCAGCTAATCTGAAGCTTGTTTCAATTAATGGAGTAATCGGTCAGGCCAAAAGGACCAAATTTGAAGCAAACACCTACAGTTAGTGGTTGGGTCCGCAACATATCAGAAAGGAGGCAAAAATGCCCATCACTGTTTTCCAAAGTCAAAGCTGATATTTGTGAATGTCTTGTTTTGGCTAAAACACAAAAATGATAGGTCTGCTTTCAGGGAAATAATAAAAAAAAAAAAATCACATTTGAGAGGCTGAAATCAGAGAACGTTTAAAACGATTAATCGATGACCAAAATAGTTGTCGATTAATTGGGTAATCAATTAGCTAGTGATTAATTGTTGCAGCTCTGGATGTAACATCACTGATGCCTAGTGATTCGAATACCACATGTAACTTATCTTTCAACGACAGTAGCAGCACCAAAACGCATGGCAACACCGTCCATAGAAAGTCTTGCCACGAAACACAGTACTGTGCTAAAAACAATGCACATACAGCTCTGAAATCAAAAAACATAAAAGCGCATATTTAGCATGGAAATGCTGTATTTTACCGTTGTTCCGTGGCAATTAGAATTAGGGAGATTAGAAATGTTCACATCCATTACACCTCCCTGATGAATAAAACGATTATTATTATGACAAAGCTAGAAATGTGTAGCAGTTGTCTACCAGCTACAGTGCATGGCTTTTTGGATGCCATCGTATTAAATTCTTGTCATCACAAGCATTGTCTGTGATGCAGACTGGATTTGTAGTTTTGTTGCTTACATGTACGCCTCTGTGACCGCACAAGTGACAAACTGTAGCTACTCTCCTTACTTTTCTTGTTCAGAACATTTACCCTGGAGCATGAAGCACTGTTTAAGGAACTAGCGTGAATCATTTTTTTAAATGATAGTAGCTCATGTTGACTTAAGTACAGGCCTTACAAAATAACATTTCAAAGTTTACTGATTGAGTACCAGTAATCTTATTATAAGTACATCCTAAATACATCAAGCACACGGCAAACACAATCAAATTAAATTTACACAACTTTAAACAAATCAGGCCATCAATGACAATCAATTCTACGAAAATGTTTCTATACTCAGTGATATTTTCACACACTTGATTACTGCATTGCAACCTTGCCACTCACTGGAGACACAATAATAACACCAATAGAAATGTTATTCAAAAAAATGTATTAAAATCTTGAATTAAAAGTCATTCCACCAGTGTAATACAGTATTTGGACAAAATGTAAAACGATTAATGCTCCAGAGGAGACCTTGACATCACACAAAAAAAACAACCTTTGGACGAACAGTTCTTTCAGTCCCAGGAAGTCACTTTTGTAACAGCCTCCCAACAAACATGAGAGAATGTCCCACACATTTCAAAAGCACTTTAAACAGTTTCTTAAAGGTTCCCAGTCATGTCCTCACTTTGACTAGTTTTATTGTTGCAATGTAGTTTTGATAAATGCGTGTCTGCGTTTTTACTTCATATTGTATATTTTCATAGTGTCCTTCTGTGTTTTGTCTTCCTCCCTCAGGACTACAAATTAAAATCAGTAACTATGCAATAATCTGGCTCATTCTGTACAGAAGTATAAGATTGTTAATAAGATTGTTAATGTGCACTGTAATGAATGAATGAATGAATGAATAAATAAATAAATAAAATACAGGACAAATAAAATGTTGTCTTTTACATTTGAAGTAACCGTTGAAATCACTAAAATAGCCATCCATTTTCTATGCCGCTTATCCTCATTAGGGTCGCGGGGGCATGCTGGAGCCTATCCCAGCTGACTTCGGGCGACAGGCGGGGTACACCCTGGACTGGTCGCCAGCCAATCGCAGGGCACATGTAGACAAACAACCATTCACTCTCACATTCATACCTATGGACAATTTAGAGTCACCAATTAACCTCACCTGCATGTTTTTGGAATGTGAGAGGAAACCGGAGGACCCGGAGAAAACCCACGCACACACGGGGAGAACATGCAAACTCCACACAGAAATGCCCAAGGGAGAATCGAACCCAGGTCTTCCCGATCTCCAGGCTGTTACTGTGTTGGCCAACGTGCTAACCACTAGACCACCGTGCGGCCCTCACTAAAATATGCTTTCTTTTTTTCCAACAGGGGTGTGTGAGCAGAGTGGTGATCTGAGTCTACACAGACTTGTTGATGCTGCTCTCCCTCCATCCTCACCTCATCCTGCTGCAGAGTCATCACAGCGGGTCTGCCCACTGCACCAGAGCAACACGCCCACATCGCCAACTCTCTGCTTCCCCCTCTCCCTCGGCACTGATCCCACTCTGGATCTGACAGCAACTCCATGCCCTCCTTCTCATGAAGTTCCCAACGTAGTCCCCCACTTTCACCACACTCCCAGTCCCGCATCACTTCCCAACCCAGCTGTAAGCTCCTGGAGCCCAACAGGAGACACCCAGAAGAGCATTCGATTGCCTGCTGCCACCTCTCTGTCAATGACAATGATGGAGCCTGACAACGTTTCTACCCTGGCGGAGGAGTGTCTCCTTCAGCCGAGCCGCACCTGCCTTGGTTGCTTTATTGAGACCCGTGATGCCACTTCAGCACAGAACCCACCGCACGAGCCTAGCACGAGCCCTAATTCAGAAAATGGACTAAGTGTACGGATAGGGGACGTGAACCGAGAGGACTTCTCTGACATCAACAACATTAGCATCCAGTGCCTGAGCCATGCAGGGGAGGCGGTGAGTCACTACGGAGAACAGCTCCTCTCTGACCAGCTACTTAGCTTTCCCCTGCCCAAATCCTCAGATGAGGGCAAAAGAGCGGAAGGAAACAAAACAACAAATGACTGTGATGACCCCGATGATGATGCAACAACTAAGAACTTATATGAAGGACTATTATTGGACAAAGTGAGTGGAGAAGAGGTACTGTTGGCAAATGCCAGCCAGGACTGGGGCTACTTTGAATCCTTCATCAGCGAGAGCAAAATGGAACTGCTGGACCTATGTTCGAAAAATGAGCTGTCGGTCAACCTCTTCTCAGAGGAAGATGTTGATAATTTATTTGATGATGAAGATGACGACTCGACTTTAAGCAGTGACGTTTGTTCACTAAAGATTCGTTATGAGTCATTTCAGGACAACATGAGGGAGAAAACAAATGTGCTCCAGGAGGAGACACAGCTAAATTTTTTCCCTAGTGTCCTGGCCAACTGTGCCAAGAAAGAAGAAGGAGTAGGAGTCTTGAGGAGGAGTGTTGATGAGCTTCAGCCCAAAACCGATGAGCTCAT
This sequence comes from Dunckerocampus dactyliophorus, assembly GCF_027744805.1. NCBI lineage: Eukaryota > Metazoa > Chordata > Actinopteri > Syngnathiformes > Syngnathidae > Dunckerocampus > Dunckerocampus dactyliophorus. Next base: position 24,473,080 of record NC_072829.1, on the reverse strand, counting down.
CCTGGAAACAGGACAGGAGGAAAAGCCAGGGGACTGCAGTGGCGAGAGCCCACTTGATGGCTCCCAATGCTCACCCATGTCAACTCCTAAAATCAACTATGTGATAGACTTTAATTCCACAGAGGAATCAGGGGAATTTAGTGATGACAGCTCCTGTACTGGCTCCTCCTCAGACACTGTGCAGGAGGGCAAATATAAGAAGGGGCACTCCAAAAGATTCTTCAGTCCCTCCAATCCACTTAACTACGGCTTGCGCTCCAAGAGAAAGGTTCGATACAGTGATGATTACTTATATGATGTTGACTCGCTTGAGAGTGAGAAGAATGCAGAGAAAAAAGACAAAACCCCATTAGGTCAGAAAGAGGAGGAAGATGTGGACTGGTGCCCCAAAAAACGTAGGAAATCATGTCGTAAAGAGCCACCCGTGGTCATTAAGTACATCATCATCAACAGGTTTAAAGGAGAGAGACTAATGTCAGTTAAACTGGGCAAACTAAATCCTGCGGATGGTACTGTGAGTTTAAACGCCAACACAATAAGCAAATATGAGACACTGGCTCCTTTGAAGGATTTCTGGCAGGAGAAGCAAAGAAAGCGACAGGAGCAGCTGAAGCTGGTGGCCAGAGAGAGACAACAACGTGGTTTTCATCTGAACGGACGACATCATCGTCCTTTTAATTCTAGTCATCCTAAAAGGAAATACAAGTTTGCAAACAGACTAAAGGTACAAAGGGTTCACACTTTGGAGCGGTCAGTGATTGTGCAGGGTTCTTTGCCCTCTGATCAGACCCATGGGTGTGTCATTAAGGAGGAGGCCACCCCCATGGTGGGGGAGATAATAGCAGCCTCCGGCATTCCGGTAACATTGGACATAAACGGCATCTCAAACACGGTCATAACCAAAAGTCGCTCGCAAGAGAGAGAGGAGAGAGAGGGGAGGAGATTGGGAGGAACTAAAATAGTTAGGATAAGAAAATTCAAAAGCGAAGCCAGGCTGAAAAGCCAGAAAATAAAAGAGGCACAAGAAGAAGAGAGGAAGAGCATGACAAATGAAACGGGTGCCAGTGTCGCTACAGCAAACACTGACGAAACACTTACTGCTGGACTTAAAGAGGAAAGCATGAACTCCACTACAGCCAAACTTCAGTTCTCTGACAATGCCAACACAGCCGACACAGACAAGGAAAAGTTCCCATTTGTTTCATCCTCCTGCTCCCCTGACAAAGCACCGTCCTCAGATGAGGTCGAAACGGGTGTTCCTGTCATCCCAGGGGGCTACCTGCAGACCTTGCTAGATGCTACAGACTCCTCTGGAAGCTCATCTATCCCATATTTTCCTCAACAGCCGTCAAGGCAGCAGTATCCCGTGGGTCTATCCCTAGAGGAGAAACAATTTTCCTCTCTTCAACTTGCTCAAAGTTGCGTCCTCTCCCCTCCCTCAGAATCAGAGCTTCAACAGTCTCCCCAGAACTGTCCCAGCTTCCCCCAAATATGGCATCCACAGCTCTGCACCAATCATAGCCAGAACTTTGGGCCTGAGACCCCTGAAACCCCCATCTTACCCAACAACTTTACGGCTGCTGTACCCTTAAACGAGAGCCTGCCAGTGTCTAACTACAGCCAACTCAGCCCAGAGGATGAACGGATACTTTATGAGAAGAGCTACCTGACAGAGCCTGGGCTGCAGTCTGGGGCAGATCTGCAAGTTTGTCAGTCTACCTGTGTGGAGGGCCAGGTGCAATACCAGAGAGGGTCTCTGTGCACGGACAATGGAAGACTCATCAGCTATGACTCGGTAGGCTCCTTATCAGCCTCCTCAAGCAATTACAGTTCACTCAGCCTCAAATCTTGTGAGCGAGAAGGTGAGGAGGAGGGCAGAGACAGTTTCTTAGCTCACTGCAGCCCTAAAATGGTGATTCAGCAGAGTGTGGATGCCCTCACACCACTCAGGGAGTCCTCAGACCTGCTTGACATCTCTAACTTTACTCCTGACAAATTCAGACACTCGTCATTGTCAGAGCTTTCCCCGCCTGAGACCCCCAACCTCTCCCCGCAGGTGGCGGGGCGTGACATGAAGATACCAGCAAATGTTGGAAAATACCAGGATGTGAATGATCTGACTGTGGAGCGCAATAGGGACGTTAAATGGAACTGTGACATTATGCAGCAACAGGAGCACGCAGGAAATGCGTACACCGTGGAAGATAGTCAGTTTCCACTGCATAACTTTAACAACCAGGATGTCTTATGTTTAGATAAAAAGGAGCTGGGGGTTACGGAATTTGAAGAGACTGATGAAATGACAGGGCCCAAAAGCATAAAGGCAAAGAGGAAAGGCAATTGCAAACAGACAGCTGCGGGACAGAGCCCAAAAAAAGTCCGTGCCCCCAGAACACCCAAGTCCGAAAAAATAAAGTCCCCCAAACAGAACTCCCGTTCCACCAAAAAAATCAAGGCAATGTTAGAGGGGAAGGCAGCCAAGAACCAGGCAGACGGGTGTGCCACTGGCCTGCCTGACGGTACCAACACCGGAGACTGGTCTGGCCCTGGTTGGTCAGAGAGCAATAGTCTCGTCGGGGACGACCAGAGAGAGTTTGAGGAGCCCTCAAATATTCTTTCGAACATTGTCTCTGGCATGGCTGAGGTCCAGAGATTCATGATGGCCTCCATTGAGCCGCTGTGGAACCCGATGTCAGAGGCCGGTATACCCGCTGAGGCCAATAGCCTCAACCTAAAGACCCTAAAAATCTTGGCAGGCACGGAGTCTGATCTGAAGAAAAAGGGTGCCGTGCTAACAGGGGCTGGGAGAGGCAGAAAGGCAGGGGGGAAAGGAGGGAAAAACCAGGCCAAATTCAACCCCACTCATCCCCTGTTCCCTCAACTTGCTCTGGGCTGTGACATGTTTGACAAACCCAACTTCATTAACCCTGGTCCTGCGCACAAAAAGCTGTACCGTCACAAGACCAGTGCGAAGTTTCCTCGCATTGAAACACTGAAGGGGAAGCGAGCTGAGAGAGACCCAAATAAGGACATAGCACTGATGACCTCTTTTGAGAAACTGAGGTAATATTTTGTTATCAGCTGCTGTTGCACCCCCTTCTATTCCCCCCTACCCCACTATACCTGAGCCCTCCCTCACAAGCATACCTACACTGACGCTATGCCAGAGCTGCATGAGAACTACGTTCCCCTTGATTTCTCTCACTTCCTTTTTAACCCCTGAAAAGGAAATTAATATCTGCATGAAAAACTTCTTGTACGTTGCAAACTACCTATGGAGTGATTGTGTCGAGCTTGATTGAGATTTTAAAACGACCATGGCTGCATTTTTCCTTGCTTTTGTTGTTTCTGCTTTGTTTGTTCTTCCTATAGTCGTTTTTTATTCGTTTTTTTTTATTTGGTCTGGAAAAAAAAGAGAATAAGCTTTGAAAAATGTTCTGTAAGCTTTTTGAGGAGCTTTCTTTTTGTATTTTCTCAGCAAAACCTGCTCCCCCGAAGTATGTATTTATACCCCTTCCCCCTAAAGATGTAGCTATATACACAAATGCATTGAGTGACATCTACGCACCCCTCCTCCTCATCTGTTTTTGTATGCAGAATGTGGATGTCCTGTTGTTGCTGTCCTTCATACACTGCCTGGCTCATTTCAAGAGGAAAACCTACAATTAATGAGCCCTATTTAATCCCAAGGCATCTTGAAAACACAAGATGGGACCATTTTGTATTGATGACATATCAGATGTCTTTTGTTCCCCTCGAGGTCAGAATGATTTCCTTTATTGAGCATTTCTTTTTCTTCTGGAGCGTAGAGGAACTGGTTATCTACATTTACATTTTTACGCCTTGCAAAGTCATTAAAGCTCCACCCTCAGAGTATTTTTGTCATTGTTGTTGTACAGGGACATGCAATATTTGCAAAAAAAGAGATAATTATACCTTAAAATCAATGTGCCAAAAGTAACAATGCTGTGTAAATGACCTCTTATATATGTGTGAATATTGGCTGTTCCTATTTTCTATCTACTGGAATATCGGCTCCTTACAGAGACTTGCCACAAAAGGAATTCTTTGTTTGGGACTCTCTTCTCTCTTGTCTGATGAAAAGGCACCAACAGCTGGCAGTGGTACACCACCACTCACTAAACCAAATCAGAAACACTCTCCTTGTCCCACCCGCACACACACTTCGTTTGCCAAATTCAATTTACCTCAACATCGCATGGCGCTGAAAAGCAACAAGGAGAGAGACAAAGAGGAAACGTGCTCTGAAGGCTACTGGAGAGGACGAGGAGGAGAGGATGAGGTATTCAAACAAGCTTTCTGTGGACCAAGGAGAATGTAGTACAGATGTTCGAGGCTAAGCAAGGAAATGATTTGTCAGCCGGGGCTGAGCCTCGCTGAAAAGCTGTTTTGGACTGGAAATTCAAGGCAGTTTATTACACGCAGAGATTCAGATGCACGCACCGGTCCGGGATGCGGCTGTTTTTGCAGTTCGAGTTCATGTGAATGTGAAAGCAGTTTTCAGTCCAAACGGAATCAGCACTCTTGTAAATGAAGGAAGGAAAGCATGTCTTTTCATTACTTCCATGCGCGAAACTTACGTCGAACCAATCGAAAATAATGATTTATCATCTCGTTCTTGTTGGGTTTGTCTTAACACTCGTTTATTATTTGCACCACATGCTTTCACTCTGCGAGTTCTGATTTGCTTCATTTTTTCCACATAATTTGGATTATTTTCTTATGGTTTCTTTAGTTGCCTTCAGTTTTTGGTCCATATTTTGGCAGAAAACTAATACCATATTAGTGCACAATTTAAAAAAAAACAACATCTATAGTTTTTTTTTTTTATCAAGTACTTTCTGAATGAGCATGGAGAATTCAACCTACAGTCAATCCGTGACAAATAGCTGCAAAAAGGTCATTTTCTATATGTGAGAGACGCGGCTCCTTTAGCAGACGTATACACACAAGGCCTGTATTGTATTTATTTCTTTTTTTTATTTAAGGCAATGAGTGCAGACATTTGGAAGCATGGCTTCAAAACAGGCCTTGTCACAAAAAGCATTCTGGCACAAGGATGATAATAATAAGATTGCTTGCATATGGCAAGACTCAAAATCAAACATGATCTTTTTTTCCCTCTCTTCCCTCTGCCACGATCCTGCATTTCTTTTTTCCAGAATATCAGGGTTAGGACCAAGACGAGCTGCTGATGGGAAGCTCCATGTGGGTTGGAAACCCATTTAGTCTGCCTTCTCTCATTTCTGCCTATTGTCAAATTGAATGTACTTAATCTAAGTTGTTTTTTAATTCTGTTGTCAAAATGTGCCACTGTTGCGCTGCCTCATTTTAATGGTGCTAAGAAAGCTGACCTTTTTTTCCTTTTGGTTTTGTTTTCCCATGAGTTAACAAAAAAAAAAAAAGAAATGCAAACAAGATTAGGTTCCTAATCCTCCTTATGAATGTATATTCTAATGTTACGTTTGATGTATTCACTTCATGATTCTTTGACATTGATTGGAATTACTTTTCTCTTTTCATTAAAAGATCGCCAAGCTTTATATATACTGTCTAGAGTTGTTACCAGAAGGAATCTTAATGAACTCTTGACACAGCAAAATCTTGTATATTTTTTGTGTGCCAATTTGTAACATATTTTGTAAGTGTATATTTTTCTTAGAAAGTGCTGTGAAGTATTTGTGTGTGTGAGTAACCTTTTATGCGCCTCGATGGGCAGTGGAAAGGATCTACAATGACAAGTTGCTGGTTTTAAAAACCAAAATATGAAAGTATCAACAAAACACTAGAACTATTTACATTTTGTTGGGAGTTTTTGTAATAAGACCATGATCTTGTTGTGAGAGTGTTGTGTTACTGTGTAAAACACAAATAAGCAAAGAAAAAAAGAAAACCTGAAAGAAAAAATATATAATTTGTGAACAATTTGCTGTTTTATAGATTTTCATGTAAATTATTTGAGTATTATTTTGTTTTTTTGTTTTGTTGTAATTGTTGCAAAGGTTTTAAATATTTGTGATCAAGCCTGTATGGTGATAATGTAATATTGGTAACTTGCTGAGTTTTGTAATAATGTTTATGGAGTAAATATACAAATTAAAATAAGATTTTGAATGCTGCTTTCTGAAGAGAGATGACTTGTGTTTTTTAACTTTTCTTGAAGACAGTCACTTAAGAATAAACGGTGTCAATGACTTTCTAATAGGATTCAAGGATTCAGACTGTTTAAAAGGTAACGAAGAGATTATATTAGGCAGATTTGGGATACACTTAACAGCGCTGCCAATTTATAGCTGGCATGTGTTCGTCAAATAGTCCCCAATTTAAATAAGGGGCATCCTGAGAAATGGGGTTAGTCCAGGGCTCTCCAAAGTGCAGGCTGGAGGCCATTTACGGCCCGCGGCTGTTTCTTTACTGACTTGTGGCAAATAAAAAAATAATAATAATTTAACAAGAATTAAAAAAAAACAGAAACAATAGAAAAATCTGCAGTAGTTTTACAAAAATAAAGTGAAAATATGAACAGAAAAAAATTTGCAAAAATTTTATGAGAATAACGTAATATTATAATCACAAATAATGTCGTTTTAGTCGCATAAAGTTGAAACATTAAAGAAAAACTAACAAAACAACGAATAAAGTTGTAATTTTGGGAAAAATAGCTGGTGGAAAAAGATACAGTATTATGAGAATATAGTCAAAATATGTGAATAAAGTCGTAATTACTAGAATAATATTTACAAGAAGAATGTTGAAGTAGTTGGGAAATTTAAATACAACTGCAGAAAAGAAAAAAACAGTCAAAATATTGAGGGAAAAAGTTGGATTCGAACGAGAAAAAGGTTGCAATTTTACAAGAATAAACTCATAACGTTATGAAAAAAAATAATGTCATTTTTCTAGAATAGGGTGGAAATATTCAAGAAAAAAGATGTTGTTTTTAAGTCGTAATATTATGAGAAACAAGCAAAACAAAATAAAGTTGTAATTTTTGAATAATTAGGTTGGCAGATCTAATGAGGAGAAGCGGTGTAGAAAATGGACGGATGGAGTTTGGCGGATAGGCTCCAGCATACCCGCGACCCTAGTGAGGATAAGCGGCATAGAAGATGGATGGACAAAACAACCGAAATGGGGAATAATATGCTTTTTCACCGACATCACAAGGTTGAGAGTTCTTTTCTTGGAATATACTGTATATAACTTCCTGGTATATCTACAAAATATTAAAATGTCCCTTGCATCTTTTCATTTTCCTGCATGTGGGCCTCTGGAAAAAGTTTGAACACCCCTGCGTAATCCTGTCTGCCTGCCTCACACCTGTGGTTCACGTGTTATGGTTGAATCTAACTTTTTATGGCTTTAAATGCATTCTCAGCCTATGCTGATCACATGTTGCCGTTTTGCAGATAACCTTCTTGCAAACCTTACAAAAGTAGATTTGCCAAGTAGAACATACCTATTTACACTCAGTATACACATGCACAATTTGCCATCTATCACCTGCGGTTCGCTTGTTACGGTTGAACTTTTTATGGCTTTAAACGCATTCGAAGCCCATGCTGAGCGCAAAAAGTGATTTTCTAAATAACTACAGCTCCTGTGGTGCCTCGACAATGGAAAACAAAAGCTCTGAAATCCTACTCCGAACCAGCTCTGAAACAACTACAGTGGAAATGGGGTAACAGCACCGGGTTCGAATTTCAGCTCGGATCACTGTGTGTGCAGTTTGCATGCTCTCCACATGCATGTGTGGCTTTTTTCCAGGTACTCTGGTTTCTCCCACATCCCATATACATGCATGCTAGGCATACATACACATTATTTAACACATATAATGCAAACTGGAATAGGTTCCAGCTCAGGAGGTAGTAGAAAATGAAGAGGAATTGGGAGGAATATAGACAATGATTGTCCAAGACGTGTACGTAATGTATACACACTGCAGTTGAAACTATAGCACCATTCATCCTAATAAATCCTTCCCTACTTGTTATATTGTAAGATTCTTTGACAAAAGGCATTTTAGTTTCTGTGGGTCCAGCTTTGGATCATGTTATTTTAATGTCAGAACTAATTAGCACTCCGGGTCAGGCATAGCTAGAGTGATTGCTCATCCATAACTCTGAGCTGGGCTGCTGTGGTCCACACTGCAACTCATTCTGGCATGCTTAATTGGAGCTGGAGCTACTGTCTGAGACCATAAACACATCCTGTGATGTATGCCTCCAAAATTGTCAGGTGGTATTAACATTGTTTTTGTTCTGTAGTCACCCATATCAGCTAAGCAAGCAGGCCAATTATAAGATACAATGTCTAATGCAATGGATCAGGTGTGCGCCTTCAATGGCATGTTGTTTATTTTGTCATCCGCTTTGGACTTAAGCGTCACAATTTTGAAAGGTGCCTGTCTAAATGCACGTACTTTTTTCAGTCCACAAACAAAAAATGACTGTGCAGTACTTTCTTTTCACATGTTAGACAAAGGTGAAAGGCCATTTGCTAATGTGCTGCAAGAGATGAGAACAGGAGAGAAAACACAACAGCTCAAACGCGTTAGTAACACCGATAAAAACTCAGTTTATAAGAACAAATAATCAATAATTCATCAAAAGAATTATTACATGCACCAAGTTTAGCAAAATACTTTTTTTAAAAAATATTCTAATAATGCAAAAATGCAATTAATTGATTTTGTAACACGAGTGGTATCCAATAGGTAGTGTATATAAAATACTGACCATTACTAAGCATACAGTACTGATGCTTATGTACACACACCGTTGAGCAAATATGCTGTGCTGTGCACTGTACATTGGAACACCTACACAGCGCCACTACTTGTCGAAACCAGGAATGACAAGACCAAATGAATAAAATACAAACATTAGATTTTTAGGTCTGTAGCCCAATATTGGGCTACATAGCACACACTTCAGCTGACTATAACGACGACTGCCGTATACACAGGGTTAAATTTTAAATAGAATATAACGTGTAATGATGTAGGTTAAACGTAATGGGAAAAAACATGATATTGAGGTAATTTCAACGTGTTCGACCACTCAGTTTGGCATGGTGATTTCATGGAAACAATACATGCGAGTATAAGTACATCGTGACGCTGTAGTTGAACTGTGGCGGAGTCGGTTCAAAACAAACAACATATTCCTATAAGATAAGTACTTTGAAAAACAATCCTGATTTTTTACTTCCAGGTAGTGCCTTCCCCCGATAAGCCAAACAGTACGTACCCAAACAGGCGTACTGGCGTCATTATGTCCTACCTGCAAGACAAAATTTGGGGAAACTGTGTTATGATCATTTCCGGAAGATCGAAGCGTTCCCTACAGAAACAAAATGGATTCCTGAAACTACACTTAGCTGAACATTCGAGCGTTTTTAAAGGTTACGGGACTAACAACTTGGCCTTGTGAGCCTATATTTACTCACATCACCGAACAGGTAATGTAATAGTGACAATTTGACGAGCGGATTATGTTTCCCGCTTGGGTTATTTTTAGCGAACTAATTTGATCCCGTTTGCTGGGCACAGGTTGAGAACGTCATTGCTAACTGGCTTCTGCTTAGCTAGCTTTCGATGACACCACATTTATGTATTTTTAAACCAGTCCATGTCGTTAAGTAAGTATAGGAGTTGTGTCAGCTTGCTCAGATTCTCCTGAATATGAGTCAGCGTCAGTTTAAGGATGTTAAACGTTCTCGTCAAGTTAATCGCCAACATAGCGTTAATTGTCAGAAGGCCTGTTGGTAGTTTATGTGGCTAGCTGCTTCTCCGCTAGTTAGCCTGGAAGCCACTTAGCTTGGCTTGTTACCCATTTGACTCTTACCTTGGTTACTCATAAGCGGACATAGTAAATGTTAGAAATACATTTAATTGACTATAATTGGAAGTGATGCCGTTTCAACCCACACGGGCGGTGACAAGTTATAGATTATGTCAACCGTGGTCAGTACGAACATATAGCTGTCCAATGTAAGCGAAGCTACCTGATGCCATTTTGTTTTTTTGTATTTATCTCGGTCATCATAACGCACTTTTGTTTAAAGCCCAAATTCCATGCATGTGTTTTTCATATTCCACGAAATCACTTGGACATTAGCTGCCAAACGCACTGTATCATCTCGCTTTTTTGTACGTATCGTTCAGTGTTTGTGGGTCGGCAAACTGATAGGAAGTGCGACCAGCATTGTAGTTTGCTCTTCAAGCATTAGACCGAATAGAAATGCTAATGACAGGTTTTGGCTTGATTATCTCATATTTAATGGAACGCAAAGAGTTTCCACCACTATCGGCAGGGAAATAATGTGGTTGCTGCTTCATGAAAACACAGCCTTTTAAAAAGGTCTAGAATTCCCCTCATACTTAATTTCTACTAAACATTTCTAAAGCCCGTCTCTTTGTTATTTTCACGTACTTTTGGACGGTGTCAATGTTTTTGGAATTATACCAACTTATATATGTCATTTAACCAACCATATTAATCTCTGCTTCAACCATTTTTATTCATGTAATCTTCTGATGTGCCCTGCAGCATCTAGATCTTATTGGGGACTGGAGCATATCCTTCGACCTCTTCCCCTTCTGAACCAATGGAAGGGTCCGACAGTTCAGAGCAGAGCAGCAGTGACCAGCCTGAGTCACAGCGCAGGCGGCAGCTGGATCGTCTGGACCGAGAGGAAGCCTTCTACCAGTTTGTCAACAATCTTAGTGATGAGGACTATCGTCTCATGAGAGACAACAATCTGTTGGGAACCCCAGGTAATATATATATATCTTTTTAATTTTACACAAGATTGTAATAATTATAAATATGGATCAGGGCCTGCATCATATTAAATCAAAATGTTTCGTATCTACTAAAAGCATGCTGCGTTAATTATATAAAGCGGTTTGGCTGGATTTACACGACAAAGTGACACACTTTCAGGGTGTTTATTTTTTGGTTCTTAAAACGTACCCAATTTGCATGTGTGCTATGGCAGCGTAAAGGAAAAAATAACCAATTGAGTCAGGTAGTCTCGGATCATAATCGGGTCTCTTTTTAATAGTTAATGAGTGGAATATCTTGGTGACAAACACATACACATACACATCTACCCGCTCAACACACCTACAGTGAAAACTACAGTGACTATTAAATAGTGACGGCTCTCTATATGGAATACTATTGAGTTACCTGCATTGAAACAAGTGGCCTAAAATGTCAGTCCAAGACCACTACATGGTACGTAATTATTATCTTCAGTTTTGTCGCTGCACAATGTCACACCGTCTACCAGTGTGTCGCTTTTACTTGCAATTTGGCAGTGTGCACATATTGGGGGTTTGGTTGAGGCTTTCAAAAAATGTCAACAAAGAGATGTCACACACTGCGATTGGCTGGCGACCAGTCCAGGGTGTACCCTGCCTCTCGCCCCAGCATACCCCCGCCACCCTAATGAGGATTAAGCGGCACAATGAATGAATGAGATTTCACACATCACTACGTAGATGTAGGTAGGTGTAAAATAGCGTATCGGGAAGTAAATCAGAATTGGGTACGTACACCTGCAGTGTAAATCCAGCCTAAGAATTATTGCACTGATATAAGTATGTCCTAATGGGTAAGGGTGTGCTGTTGGATTCACAATCAGTTCCCTATTTTAAATTGTTCGACATTATTTGTTTGGATTTCTCTGAATATTGTGTATTGTACTGTTTACTCTGGATGTCTATCAGATTATTTTTTTTTAATTCAAGTGTTACAAATTGATAGCCATTTTTCTTACATACTCTTATCTAGCATGTGGCATATTACAAAACCTTTGACATGCAGGATGTGTATGTTGATGTTTGTGGAGCTTGAAAATGTATTGGGAATAGGGCTGCAGAATTCTGCAAAAAATGTGAATTATGATTTTATTGCTTATAATTGAGATTGCGATTCTCTGGGCCGATTTTTTTTTTTTCACATATGCATGCACACACATACACACCATATTCAGGGCCATGTGCTTACATTTTACAGAAATCCCATTGCTTTTTATTATTAGATTCCTCATTGTCTTTTCTGCTTCAAAGAAACTTCCAATGGTCTTTGCCATTCTTCATGGACCGTTGACGGGGGACTTTCTTGTTAGAAATTAATAGAAATAGAGGGAAAAAATAAAGTCAAATATGTGGCTTGCTCACTCACTGGACAGTATATTTATTTTATTTTGGCTCCACACACGGCCAACAGCGGGGAGAACCAGGGTCGTGGAGCCAACTCGCCCTGGTCGACAAGGCAGGGGGGGACAGGGAGAGTGAGGAGGAATTGTTGGCTGTTATGCCAACGACAGTGCAGCTGTCCCAGAGTAAAATGGCATCATTTGTTTGTGATGCTGCACGTTATTTATTTTTTTTCATCGTCATCGTTTCGAAATTAGACCGCATATTAGTGTGAACTGAGATTTTTTTTTGTGCAGCCCTAATAGAGAATAATAATTTTGGCTTCTGTCCCTTTTACAATTAGTGTTGATTTGCTGTTGTTTTGCATATTACACATTTTGCTGGGCGATAATTGTGCGTCAATTTATTGCCGATAAACGATATTATTGTGAACGTTATGATAATATATGGCATAATAATGCGTATACCGTATCAAAAGCAATAAACTTTAATTTCTCATGAGTATTCAACATTGTAATTGGAATGTCAAGAGTTTTTAAATAAAATGAACAAAAACACAAAAAAACTCCAATGAAAATAAAATGGACTCTTGGCAAAAATTGCACTTACAAAAATCGCAATAAATGACAATATTTCTGATTTTGAATCGGTCACTTTCATTATTGTGTGAATATTGATTTAAAAAAAAAAAAATGTAATGGATGTCAGCCACTGCAAACATTTCTACAAAATCCCCAACAATTTGTAATGCCTGTGCTTGTGGCTAAGGAAGACGTAGTCACCAATGCAATTCCATTTGTAATGTAAGATATTTTTATGATACACTTATTTTGTTAGCATAATTAGACAGGATGTGGCTGTTATTTTGGAGGCGGGAAGTGTATTGTGTGTTGAGTGTCTGTTGACGGTTAAGACGAGCTGGGAGCAAGAATAAACGTGCCTGTCGCCTTATTTCACTGACAACTTGCACGATATCTGCGGGCCTTGTATAATGCCCACTTACATTAACAAGCAGTAAAAGTACACTGTGTAAACACACCTGTAGAGCCTGAGACGCACACACACAGCCACATTAGCATGCTCTGCTAAACTAAGCTAACCCACCTAACTTCCATTCACGTTCATGCACATGTCAATATATCGAGGCCGGCAAAATTATCGCGTTTGTTTCTTTTATTGTACAGTTAGTTAGTCGCTTCATTGATTATTGTGACAGGCCTCGTTGTAAAGTAGTTATCAGTTTATCTAATATTAGTCTATATGTGACCATGAGGTAATTCTTTCCCTCCGCCATTTGTTAAAATCTCTTGTTTTTTTTGCCTGAATCGGAAGATATTGTGCTGAGAAATATGCCCTGGAAGCTTGGATTTGTCACTATGCTGAAAATGCCATAGCCTCAGTGCTCTACTGAACATACCCAATCCGTTTCTGTCCCAGGACAGTGGGAAGGGGAATGTAAGTTTGGAGCATCCTTTAGAGGATCATCCTGCAAGGAGAGGGCATTGACTGGAAAGTGGCATGCCCTGGTAAGTCTAAAGGTTTTTTTAGCATTGTCGTGCCAACAGCTCTATGGGCCACTATTGTTTGAAATATACTTTATTGACAGTGACACAAATCTTCAGCTCCCATGTCACATGTATAGCTTGTTTTTTTCCCAGTACAGCACCTCTTTCTTTTTTCTCCACTATTCCCAGTTTAAGTGTTAAAATGTATATTGTTGTTGAGGTTTAAACAAATAAGTTAAGGCTTTGTATTGTGTTGAAATACATGTTTTGGGTAATCCAAATTGACTGGACGTCTGATTTTAGTGCAAAAATGTGCACGTAGTGTCTGAGAATGTGAACTTAACATAAAATAACCTTAACAAAATCAAGTTACGCAGTCAGACAAGACAAACCTTTTCTCTTTGATAACATGCTCTTGTTTTGTCTTTCAATATTGTTTTCAGGAGAAGCAACAGAGGACGAGCTGTTTAGTAGACTTCATCATATTAAAAATGGCGCAGAGCAGCAGACTAACACCCCCAGGACTGAAAATGGAGAAGATCCAGGGGGTAAGTTTTCTTTGTTTTTCCCATTTTAAATCTAAATGTATACTAAGGCCTGGAATGTCAGGGTAGCTCACAATACGATTTGCGATACATGGCTCACAATAATACAGTCAAGGTTCGATTATCGCTATGTTGAGGTTTTTCAGAAATAAATTATTAAATGATCGCTGTTTCGTGGTAGACTATGTCTATTAGTCAAAACATATTGAAATTGAAGTGATCTTTACTATTCTGGTCACTAGGTGGCAGTAATGACACAAAACATTGAGACATTACCTTACGTTACATTACCTTAACACTGCATGAAGTAATGAAGTTAGCCATGGCGTGTCCGACATGAGAGAGGGGGGAAAAAGTTCTCCCATTTTGTATGGAAGTGGTAAGTTTTTGGCTTCCTAAGTTTAGAAGAAATAAATTTGAGGCTAACTGGCTAGCTAGCGGCCTTCTCAAGTTCCTACAGCATTGAAGTCGTGCGATGTGATGTAAGCAATGAATAATGGGAGTGTAAAGGCGACTATAGAGGTGTTATTTCATGTCTGCAGGGCTCCAATAATGTTAACTCATATTTAGAAAGTCAGAAACAGGCTTTCTATGCTCTAACTATGAAACTATTCCATTTGTTATCATTTCTATATCGTGGAAATTCATTTATCGCGGTCGGGTCTGAAACCAATTAACTGTTATTAATGAGGGACGACTGTATCTCGATATGGCGATAGGGTGAAACAAAAAAAAAAATAGTTTTTAACAAACAACAATAGTGCAAAAAACAGACTGTTTTCGTGCCACATAACAAGATTTTTTTTTAGGTGTCTGCCAAACGGTCATACTATTTAAACTCATTCAGAAAACATCATCTCATGTCTCTCAAGCAGATCAGAGCTATTAAATACAAGCATAACATAAATATATATTTACTCTAGTAGAGTAGTAGTGACCTAATCACCGGAAAGAGTAAGAGAATGACCTCGATGAGGTAGAGCGGCATGAGGACTATGTTGACAATAAAAGAAGCCAACTAAACACCTCTCTTGATTGAACACATTTTTCATTTGAATAGAAAAATCAACATTTCTTTAAGAGGCACAGTTTTCCCTGTGAGCGTGCTGACGAACGAGGTGTGCAGCCAGTGTGTCTTTTGTGAGACACTTCTTACATACTGCAAGGTCCTTATCCAGCTTTGTCCAATCCACGCTGTAAAAGCCAAAGCGAGTCCACACGTTTGATTTCAACTATGCTGCCGAATCTTTTAACTTCATTTAACTTCACCGTCCGAGCACCTCATAGCACGGCCGTTGTTTTTTCTTCTTTTGTGACTTTCTCTCAATTTTCTGCCACTCTGGTGAGGAGCTCCTCCTGGATGACATGTAAAATGGTGACTCAACTCACTGAGGAGGAACGGTGAAAGAAGCTTATAGCGGCTTTATTTTAATAATTGTAAAAAAATAAAAAATAAATAACAAGATACACAGCGAGAGTGTATCGATAATCTGTAGTAGGGTTAAATATTACGACAGTTTGATATATCAGTAGTTTGTCACACTCCTAATGTAATCATTTTGTAGAAATTATTTTACATGTCTTGTTTATCATTTTTAGAGCAACCTGAAACCTCAGAGGATCCTGCTAATGGAGACAGTCTCCTTGAATGGCTAAATACAGTGAGGCGCACAGGCAACACAACCAGAACTGGTCATCGTGGAAACCAGTCATGGCGGGCAGTTAGTCAGACCAACCCAAACAGTGGAGACTTTCGCTTCAGCCTGGAAATCAGTGTGAACCGCAACCTAGCTGAGCAGCAGGCAGCTGCCGAAGGAGAGCAACAAACTGCTGAGTCTCAAGCAGTGGAGGAAAATCCTGACACGCAGGTTCTTATGGAGACAGGAGTGGTAGAAGAACCAGTTGTTGAGGAGATGGCGGTCATAGTAGAACCTGAGCCTGAACGGGAAGAGGTTGTTTCAGATGAGACACTTGGAGAAGTTCCCAGCTCACCAGCTGTTGTGCCAGTTCCACCCACACTTTCTCCTTCTCCACGTAGAGGGCACAGGAGGGCTCGTAGTCGCAGTTCTGAGCCATGCAGGACCAGGGCTCGTACAGCCAGGAGTCGCTCCCCTCTTCGTTTAGATGAGCTGGAAGAGCTCCCAAGTCCACGTTTTGCCCAAATGTCTGAAGGCCCCAGCACAGAGATTAGTGCTCCACCTGCGCCTCAAGTTGAGGGTAGTTCTCGGACTCGACAACATGTTCTTTCTAGACAAAGTGCTCCTGAGAGCGACATTCAGCAGCCCAGTGTTGAAACTGAGCAAAGCCCCGAGACCCCAAACGTCACACCTCATGAAGGAGAAACCGGAGCCGAAGGTGGTGCAGCTGGACGACGGCCGCCGACTATAATGCTGGATCTCCAGGTGCGTCGTGTGCGTCCCGGTGAGTATCGCCAAAGAGACAGCATTGCCAGTCGCACCCGTTCACGATCACAGAACTCAAATAACACGTTTCTTTATGAAAGCGAGCGTGGTGGATTTCGTAGGACTTTCTCGCGCTCAGAACGCGCTGGTGTCCGGACCTACGTCAGCACAATTCGTATCCCTATTCGCAGAATTTCAGATGCAGGTTTGGGTGAGGCGACCTCAATGGCTCTCCAGTCTATGATTCGACAGATCATGACAGGCTTTGGTGAACTTGGATACCTCATGGATTCAGACTCAGATTCTTCCGATTCCAACCGCGGAGTCCATGTGCCAATGTCTGAAACCCCCAATAACCCAGAGGGCACCACTCCTCCTGCTGCTGATGAACCACCCGCAGCTGCTGGTGTCAGAGTCGAGACTCTTGAGATTGATGCAGATGAGGGTCTTGCTGTTGCTCCGCCGGCCTCTGGTGCCAGGGCTCGACCCAGTCCCCCCCTCAGCCTTGAGGAGCCCAGCTCATTACCCCTTCTCCGACTAGCTCACTTCTTCCTATTAAATGATGAAGATGAGGACCAGCCCCAAGGGCTGACCAAAGAACAGATTGACAACCTTGCCATGCGCAACTTTGGCGAGAGTGATGCCTTGAAGACTTGCAGTGTCTGTATAACAGAGTATGCAGAAGGAAACAAGCTCCGCAAGCTTCCCTGCTCCCATGAGTATCACGTGCACTGCATTGATCGCTGGCTATCGGAAAACTCTACTTGCCCCATCTGTCGCAGGGCTGTCCTGGTGTCTACCAATCGCGAGAGTGTCGTGTAGTTCATAACAGGCCTTATTGCCCCCACATTAATGATCTAATAACCCAAGTCCATTAACCATTTAAAGTAGAAGGATATTTGTTGAAATGTATTCCTTTCATACCATTTGGATTTGTTGTGATGTTTGATTTGGGCTGGTCCATGCTGTGCCACTGGCGGAGATCAGGGTTGCTGTGGTTTCATGATATATCAGTTAGTATGAACATTGTTGGTTATCATGTGTACATTTTCTTTACATCAGCGGAGAATCTCCACTGCACATGGCTATCTCCTTCCCTGTTAATCAGGTTTTTGTGAATATCATGCTTTACCCAGCCAAAACAAATGTTTCATTGTAAACGATCATTGTACAACAAATATGAATAGTTATACCTTTTTGAGACGGCCATTGTACATTGAAAATGTCACTGCAACCTCGTGTCCATTTGTAGAGCTATACTATTACAACTTTCCAAAGTTACTCACACACACACACCATGCATGCTGTTTGAATCAACCTTTAGTCACCATACTGATTTATGCACTGGGCCAAGTTGTGTGTTAAAGCAAGCCCCTGTATATAAAGACAACTATCTGGTTATAAAAGCTGTGCACACTTGGGCCGCTCAAATCTGCACCATTCTTTTTTTTTTATTGGCTCTGAAACCAAGCCTTATATGCCATAAGGTATGTATTGGTACAGTTACAACAGGTCAAAGTATTAGCTGTAAATAAGCTTGTATAAATAATTTTGAATCATGCTTTGTATCAGTGGTATTTTTTTTATTGTACTGTAAATAATTTTCTGTAATGATTAGGAGCATATTGGCCAATGTTATTGTCTACAAGAGCAACCCTTAATTTACATACAAACAGCTGGTATCAATGTGTGAGTGAATAATTTAGTGATTGTGACAGCCAAATGAGGACATTGTTGGTTTGCTACTTCAAGTGACACGTATTCAGCCATATTTGTTCACTATGGCATGAGCTAGCTGCATAATTAATTGTTTTATAAAGTAGATGGTTTTTCAGGCAAAAGGAAGTGCAAGTCACCTTTGGATAATGTAACCTTTGGCCATTAAAAAAAAAGCAAATTACACTGATATCACAAATTAGGGATGTCTTGGTAGTAGGTTGGTTTGATAGTGTTGTAGGCATGTTAGTCCCCTCTACCCCCATTTACCTTTTTACTACTATGAAAGAGAAACATGCCCAAATTCTATCCTTTCGTCACATGTAAAAGGTAATTAATTACATTTATATGTAAATAAAGTGCACAATTATTTTTTTCAATTTATCTATTGCTGGTCTACTTGATTCCTACGTTAACATTTTCTGTAATGGAGTTGAAATGCTCAAAGATAATATTGAGATTATTAGGTTTAATGCCTCAATTCAAGACACAAAATGATGACTCATGTACAAATCATGACTCGCACCACGGCGCTCCTGTCTGTATCAGGTTTATTGTCAAGGTGTTTAGCCACCAACCACCCATAACAGTGTGCAATACATGCAAACGTACACAATATAATAAATGCTGTTATTAAAATTATTGTCTTAATTCCTAAATTAAGATTTTGTTGCATTTTTAAAATGTTTTAAGTTCATTTTTAGCTAATTTAAATGATGTGACTTGAATTTGAATTTTTATAGCACTGTTGATTGACGAGAACATGCAGGGAGAAGAGGACATCATTCTACTTCCATCCTTTGGCATGTTTGTTGTCCTCATCCATGCCACGGTTATTACTCTTGGCTTTGCAGACCAACAAACAAATGAATGCAAGATTTTGTCATTGTTGAATACTATAAACTGTGTATTAACTATATAAACTTGTGTACAAACGATATGAACTATGTTCCTTTTGGGGCCATGCTTGGCGTTGTTCTGTGACCCACCCAATTTGAATGGGTGTTAAAGGAGACTAACCGCTGAATTAAACAACTTGTTATGCTACTGAAGTATTGTAGGTATCAATTCTGTGAAAATGCTTTATATACGTCACAGTGAATCATACTGTTGGTTGCTGGATCATGACCATCTATTACACTTATAGAGCGCCCCCTACCGGTCTGACTTGGGCAAACGCATTCATTGTTGGCAAAAAAATGCGTTTGCCCGAACGAAAGAGACATTGTATTCAGATTGTCTCCAACACGTCACAAGCACTCGCAAATCAGACATTAAAACGGGCATAGAAGCATATTTGTGAGTCAAACCTTTCAGCAGATGAAGCACTACCCGAAGCACGTTGCACACCTTGTTTAACATCGATGACGTCCTTTCAAACCCATACAATCCCTGGACCATCACTAATTGTTGGCATATTGAATTGTTAACACATGAATAAATTACTTTTGTTCCGGCAACCCAAACACCGTTAAATAAAACTAGATAGTAATGTTTTATTGCCTTTTATGTGAGCGTCTGTGGTTGCGTTGCACCAACAAGGAAGTGGCTGTGTCAGACAAAAAATGGCACTGCGGAGAGCTGGTTGTCGTCTTTGGCCGGTCCAGAGGATCACTCTTCAGGTATTTTTATTTATTTTTTTGTAATTGCGAACATTTATTCTATTACAATGAAACTGGCCGTCTCGTCTATATACAACATTAAATGCGATTGGTAATCTATAGTGCTTTCGCTGAACGCACGAGCGTCGCTACTAAGATGTTGACTAAACTGATTAATTACAGCGGGTGATAGCTACATTGCTAACAGGAAGCGGCTATATAATAATACAATGTGTTTTCATTCACTTCACTACGAATGTAATGATTGGTTTCTTTCAGACTGTCTTCTCTCAAACTCAAGCAACTGTTAAATTCAAGGCAACATGTCCAGTGGAAGTGAGTCATGTGGACCATTTCGTGCTTACTGTGAAAAGTGTGTCAGACACGATCAACTTCTACACATCAACTCTGGGCATGGAGGTCGTCACTTTTAAGGTATGAACAAGGAGATTCATTAGTTGCAGTTACTTTGTTTGTAGAATACTGCTTCTGTCGTACTCCTGTTGATTTAACCCTTCAGAGTTCCTGGTTGTGCTAAATGAATATACCCGTAGTGTAGGAATACAAACGGTATTTGTACGGTGGCCGACAGGGGTGAACGTTGTGCAGTAACGTCCAAACACTAAAATAATTAAAAACCAAAACAAGACAAGCACCATTAAATAACTGAAATGGGAAAACGCTACAAGAGTTAAAAATAAACCTGCTGTGAATTCTAAAAACAACTGTGCGAGAGAAAAGCTTCAAATTCATGAAACACAATGGAAGTTTGCCAGGGTACCAGATAGGCCCGACCGGAGGAATGTCCTTCTTTAAAGACACGAGATGCCCATAAGAAAGTTGGCATGTTTTCCCTTTGATTCTGCCTCATTAAACGTTCAATCAGGACAAACAACAAATGTGTGGATTACATTTCTGTGCACTGACTAAATCCTGAATGCTACGTCAGCACTCTTTCTGTGACTATACTTGTCACACTGGCCCTATTTTATTTAAGGAAAAAAAAAAATGCATTCTTTGTATTTGTCAAATCGAATAGATTGTTAAAATGGCATTTTATTTGAGAGACACTAAACAGTGCTTATGACTTAAGCAGTAAGGACTCAAATTTCAAACCTATGACTTGGGCCTTGACTTTTCCTGTCTTGGCTTGAGACTTGACTTGGACTTGCACGTCTTTACTTGAGACTTGTAAAACACTGACTTGCCAATTCACGCAGCGACTTTTAGTGTTAGAATGAGACCAAAAACAAGCCAAGTGTGGTTTGTGTGTTTTTGGCATTTGCAACATTTTTCTTTTGCATTTGTTTTTTTATCTTGCAGCGTTTTATGTAATTGCAGCTTTTTCCTGTTGCATTTGTTTATGGTGTTTGTGTGTTTATGGTTGTGGATTAATTCTGTGTTTGGAGCATTGGGACGTTTGCCTGAGGATATTCTGTTTTAAAACATTTTAGAATTGGCGTCTATGTTCCTTAAATAAGCCTCATATGGCGACGCCACACAAAAACACAGTTGTCCACTCACAACAAAGAAATGTCCCATTGAAAATACCATTTTTAATTCAACAACAACATTTATCTTAACGTAAACTAATGTTACAATTTCAATTTGGGCTGCGAACATTCAATTTATAATATTTATAGTTGTCCACAGGATGACTTTTTTCCCCATTCAAACATGCAGCAAAATTTCCCTCAGGGCCTAATAATAAGAATAACAATAATATGCTCATGGTCTTACGCCAAAGTACATCTGTGACATGTCAGAGCCACATGAACCATCTCGGGATCTGAGAAGCTCAGGGAGTGGTCTCCTGCGGGTGCCCAGAGTCAGGACTAAACACGGTGAGGCTGTGTTTCAGTTTTATGCTGCCAAAATCTGGAACAGTCTTCCAGAAGATGTGCGACAATCCTCAACTTTGGCAATGTTCAAATCCAGGCTGAAAACGTTTCTATTCAGCTGTGCATATGACAACAGAACGTATTTTATCAGCACTCTCCAATTTTAATTCACTATTATTTTTTTATTTTATGGAATGATCTACGCCACAACCTTAATGAGGACAAGCGGCATAGAAGATGCATGGATCTTTGGAATTTTATGTCATGATTTTAGAATGATTTTGTGTTTTATGGAATGATTTTATGAAGTGATTTTTACTCTTCTTTTCTGTAAAGCATTTTTGAATTACCTTGTGTACAAATTGTGCTCCATAAATAAACTAGCCTTGCCTTGCCTAATAATAACAAATACTCCATCTATCCACCCATCTTCTATGCTGCTTATCCTCACTAGGCTCGCGGGTATCCTGGAGCCTATCCCAGCTGACTTTGGGTAAGAGGCGGGGTACACCCTGGACAAATACTCCTTGTATGGAAATGATTCTTATGAAAACATACTTGCCTTTTTAAAAAAAAAAACTGAATTCATATTTAATATTTAAATCAAGCTCTAGTGGTTGTACTCAAAGTGGAAGCTGACAATTCTTGGCATTAGAGTCAAACGTGTGAGTTAAATGAAAGGCCGTTGTAAATGTTAACCATATGAATACTGTAAGCTCCCTCCAGCTATCAAAGTCATAGCGCTTTAACCATTTGCATACTAGAAATACTGTATTCACGGTCTTTCTGAGATGACATCATTGTTGCAACATTGCTTCATTATTGCGATGCAAACTCCAATCAGGCCGAAGTAACAGCTGTGTATACCTCCACAGTGGAGCCATGCCTAACCTATAAATTACTCTGTGCTTTTCCCCTCCTACCTTTACTGCATAACAAGCAAAAGAAAATAAATAAATGACAGGATTCTGCCCAAAGCTCTGAATGTATTAGAAACAGCACCCAGAGGCAACAGCTCCGTTTCTGAACAGCCAATCATAAACCTGCTTAACAAAAACACCCTGCAACAAACCTGCACAGAAAAACAACAGTAAACGAAAGAGGTACTTTTGCACATAATGAACATTTCCCCTCAAATATTGGACGGAGCAGCAGCCACGACGTTCAAAAGACACTTGTTGTAACTATCCTCTACTCTATATTGCAATCCCCAAGCAATAAGGAGCAATGCATGAGGAGCTTGATTGCCGCTTTGCGAGAGAAAAACCTTTTTGACAGAAAAGATTATGGAACCACGAGAAATTAACCAGCTCAGAACCTACTTGCATTATGTACCTTTTCGCTCTTTGGCAACACTCGTGATTCCAGCTTAAAGATGCAAAAGGATGATGCATTGGGGCAAATGCAGTAGTGACCAACCAGACACAACAGATGGCGCCGCAATAAAAATAGGTTGCTGTTTGCTTGCCTTGTAACATATACTGTGCATACTTACGTTATCACCACCTACAGGAATGGAGTGGGACATAATTGCCTTGAAGGCAGTTCAGATGGACATGTTATGGCTTAGGTTGACTGGCAATATTTTTTGGATTATTATTTAATTAGAATCTGTTTAGAAATGACAATGCTACTATGCACACTTAAGCAGAATAAGTGGATAGTTTGTAATAATTAGTGTGGATCTACTCTATGCATTATGAAAATATTTTCTTAGCGCAGGACTCAGACAAGGACGTGCTGGTTCTTAAATGTAAGAGAACGTCCACAAGATGGCAGAATTTGATTGCATAACATTGACTGATTAGCACGGGGGTGTCCAAAGAGCAGCCATTTACAGCCTTTTTTACAATAGTGAGGAGCCTTTTTCACAGTAGTTTTACAATAATAAAGACAACATATTTGGAGAGTAAATTCATAATATTGTGAAAAAAATTGCTTAAAGTTGAGATATTGGATTGAAAATGCCATAACTCCAAATTGTAAAGTTATCAAAATTAAAGAAGAAAGTTACACTTTTTGGAAATATAGATTGCAGGTAAAAGTTATAATATTACGATAATAAAGTCAAAATGCTATGAGAATAAAGACAATCATAAGAGCAAAAAATGTACAAGAAGAAAGATGAAATATTTGCTAAAAAAAGAAAATCAAAACAGCAAAATTGTGGGGAAAAAAGAGCAGTAATTGTATGAGAATAAAGACCAAACATTTTAACAGTCATAATATTATGAAAAACAAAACCAAAAATAAAGTTTCAATTTTCGGAAATTTAGGTTTTAGGTCAAAGTTATAATATTAGAATAATAAAGTCAAAATATTATGAGAATAAAGACCATAATATTAAGAGGAAAAAATGTACAAGAATGCTTGTCACGGAAAACACAAAAGTGAGATGCATGCTGTTTATTCTTTAAATATAAAAAAACGCCTCTGCATATCTATGGGTTGGTTCAGAAAATTAAAAGTGGCCCTCTGCATCTTTAGATTTTTTTTTTTTTAGTATGCGGCCCTCTGCTTTGATCACTTTAAGACACCTCTCTCCACTCATACGTCATCTCTGCTACACTAAGGGGAACCGTAAGGCTCTGGGCTTTGGGAAGCAGAAGTTTAACCTTCACCAACTCGGACAGGAGTTTGAGCCTAAAGCCAAGAATCCCACCCCAGGCTCTGCCGACCTGTGTCTCATCACCAAAACCCCTCTGACGGCAGTAGCCGCTCACCTGAAGGTACATTTGCCTTATCCCTTGATGCTTAATGATTTGTATATTAGTACTACTGCCACGCCCTGTATCGCTGTGTCTTGTCTGTAGGTGTGTGGAGTCCAGATAGAAGAGGGCCCAGTGGAGAGGACTGGAGCAGCGGGGACAATCACCTCTCTGTACTTTAGAGATCCAGATAAAAACCTCATTGAAGTGTCCAATTACAACCAGGAAACATGAGACAAATTTTAAGACTAAGATGTCCTCTTGAGCTTCTTTGTATCCCAAAATCTACAACCGCTGTCTTTTGATGTTTTCTGCTTTAAGCCGTAATGAACAGTACTGGAGTAAACACATGCACTTGATTTACGCAGCAGTAGATTGTATTAGCTAGCAGGGTTATTTTGTATTGTTCCCTGCAACTGATATGAGGAAATTAGTTTTTTAATATTAATACATCATAATATTTGATATTAATTTGAATGTAATTATGCATATGTATTCAAATATGAATATTTAAGTAGACATGTCAAACTAAAATGTGTGTAACACAGTTATTAATTATAATCTCTGCCTATTTACTCACCTGTTCTGTTCACACACTGCCTTTGCATTTACTACATTTCCATGTAATAAATTTCCTTTGAAAGCAATTTCATTTATGACAATTGGAGTCAAATGAAACTATAATTTGCCACCTTCGGCACTAGTTTTGTAATATTGACTAATACTGTAATTGTGATTTTGTCTACGAATACATGAGGAAATCCATATAATGTCCAGTGGGGTACATTGTGGTTGTCTACACCCATGCATTTCTAGTTATTGCTGTGGTGCATCGAGGAGACGTTTAAAATACTTCAATCCCAAATAATTACTTTTTATTGACATAAAGTAATAGAGCCTTTTAGGGACATGTCAGTAGAATATGTACTGACTTTTAATGTCAGCATTGTACGGCATCATGTATTTTAGCATTAGTAGGGGTGTCACAAGATCTTGCGAGATTAAAATGTGACAAGATTTCTCATTAAGGATGACAATAAGTGAATTCATGACACAATAAGTGAAAATGAACTTGATCATTTTTCCAGCCTCAATATATTACCATGTGGTCTGTTTTCCTCGTCTCCCGCCTCCAAACAGGCAGGAAGAGGTTTCACTCTGTGCATTGGCTTGAGCAATTGGTGCGTTTGTTCTACAGAACAACGGCGTGAACGGAGTGAGCCCTTTTGCCAGTCACACAGTTTGTCTTGGTGTGGCCGGTACCCGACACACAGAGTGCAGAAGATTGTAACGTAGCAGAAATAAAATTAGTAGATGCAATATTTTGGCATGTTTTGACATTGTACTTTTCCTAAAAGTAATGTTAAAAATCTCATCTAGTCTCTCAGACCCAATCTCGTGTATGTCTTGTGACACCCCTAATAATTAGTATGTTTTGACTCTGATTTAATGTATTTTCCACGACAGTGTTAACAGCAACATCAGCTGCTCAGGTCACAAGTGTGTTTTAAAGCTGTTGTTGCAGACAAGTTTAATGTCTTATTGAAAAGTTGTCAAAATGCAACTCAATTCTCATTTCTCAATACAATTTGCTTTACAGGTGTCTCACATCCAGTATTATGAAGTCAGACAGGTTGCATAATTTGGAGTTCAACTAAAAACTTGCTTGAAAAGCTGGCGTTCAAGCCATCATCATGTGAGACGTCAGCTCAGTGAGTACCTAAAACATGAATTCCACAAGCGTGTTTAATTTGTTTGGGTTTTATTTGACGTGGCAGAAGTGTACCATAAAGGGCAGAGGAAAAGTGTGATGTTAACCATAGAAATGGAATTGTAGGTTAAGCACAACACACAGAAGGCTCTGGCTACTCAGTACAGCGGTGCCTTCGTTGACGTCATTAATCCGTTTCAGAAGGTCCGACTCAAACCAAAACAGACTCTAACCAAAGCAAATTTCCCTTTATAAAATAATGTAAATCCAATTAAGCCGTTTCAGACATCCAAACATTTTATAAACAGTAATTATAGTTTTAAGTACAGAAAATTATGCAAAAATAATTACAAATGACGAATGGACAACTCAAAATTTAACATCGCTTTTACCATGTTTTGTTGGAAAAGACGCCACAAAACCATCTTTATTCTGCTGCAACCACAATTTTTAAAAATGTAAAATGATGTTTTTCCTGCCGCGTTGATAGACTGTTACGCGGGAACTGGAGTTGTGTATGCATGTATGTGTGTGCACCACAGCAAATGACACAGCCGCCTCTGAAACGACGACGGTCTTCTCTTTAAGCCATAAAATACGGAGGTCTTGCACCCTTCTCTCGGTACGGTCCATCGGCTTTCTCCTTTGAGCGGTCCGTGTATTTTGTTATGTCGTGCATCTGTCTCTGGCGCAGCCGATCTGATATAAACAAATACTGTTGCTGTAAAATGGCGCCGCTGCGGCCCACAATGCATTGCACGATCACGTGCAAGTATCACAAGATTTTATCTTTGGCGCATGATCCAAGATGGTGGCCTAAACAAACCTGGACGCTACACAAGCGGGCGAACGCAATCCAAGGCAACATTTGAACAAAAATGCAAAACGCACTAATGGCGGCAGACGTTAACCGAGGTACTGCTGTGCTATGTAACGTAGCAATATGAGCAATTAGCCATCACCAAGCTTTCTCAATTACACCAATTAATTTAAAAGGCCACTAGGTGGCAGCATTGCTCTTCCCGTCTATGTTAAAATACCTGCAATGGATTGATAGACTTTACATTATTTCGCATTGGAACAAAAAAACTTCTCCTAAAATGACAACAACTTGGAAGCCAACCATGTTGGTCCTTGGGGGGACCACTTTGTTGTTTTTCTCCTGTGTGTAGGTGTTCTAAATGAGAGACGAGCACCATCAATAATTCAGATTCCAAGATCATTGTTGTGAATAATTTATTAATAGAAGCAATGCATTTGTACTTATAAATTAATATTTATACAAGTCATTGTCAGGCATACGTGTACATTAAACAGTAACGTAAAATAATACATTTCCCCAGATTTTCTTCCAGCTCTCACACTGGAACATTTCATGTGCATAAATGCCCCTTCACTTCATCCTCAAGTCATCTTTTGCGATGTAACAAAATAGTGTATTGCTTTATTTTAGTCAGCTGTAACCCTGTCTTTTCACTGCAGTTGTGAGAGAAGATTGGAGCAGTCCCTGTTGATGTCCAATTCTTCCACTATTTCAATCAGCCTCTCTACTTTATCTGAGGGAATAACGGCACCTGCATTATTCCTGAACTTCTTTCTCAGGCTCTCTAGGGTCAGTGGTTTGCGCCAGTGACCATAAAAGGTGTCGCAGCGGCCCTTTAGGATGTCCCCCCCGACAAGTTCTATCTGGACTTCACCATACATCTGGTTGAAATTGGCTGGGTTGTCATGGGGGTGCTCCACACGGACCCGACTAAGCAGCTGAAGGAGCTCAGGACGCGCCATGGCAGCAGGGGTGAAGGACTCCACGGTCACTTCACCATCCAGGAGGGCACTACAAGC
Source organism: Dunckerocampus dactyliophorus (assembly GCF_027744805.1). NCBI lineage: Eukaryota > Metazoa > Chordata > Actinopteri > Syngnathiformes > Syngnathidae > Dunckerocampus > Dunckerocampus dactyliophorus. The sequence continues at coordinate 24,445,013 of NC_072829.1, read as the reverse complement.
GTTGAACTGGAAGGAATGCCGGGCCTGGTGGTCCGACTCTGGGAAAGGCCTGTTGATGTATTTTGATAGGGGAACTCGGAGCAGGATTTCCTGAATCTGAGCTGGAGACACAGTGCCAGGACCTAAGCCCACAAGATGCTTGTGGACTGAGGCTGCAGCATCTGCCACCCAGTGCATTCCAAGATGTGCAGGGAAGCGCTTGAAAGCCATATCCTGCTCTTCTAGCAAGAACACATGGCCATCGTTGTCATTAGGTGACTCCAAATGCTGTGGCACGTAGTCTTTGTAGAAAGCATTGAAACCAGCGACTCCTTCAACAGCGTCCAGGACTAGCTGACTTGCCTCAAGTCCCTGGGAAGCCAGTATAGCAGCTTCCAACCCCAAACGGGAGGCATTGCCGATGTGGATGGGTTTGGACTGAGTGGCAGCGTTAGCCATTGGGGCTCCTGATAGAGAAGCAGCAATGGCTAAGGCATGACTGCACTGGGATGGACTCAGCAACAAGAGGCAAGCACAGGCTGCTGCACTTCCCATGGTGCCCACGACGCTGGGAGGGTGAAACCTGGTGAGAATGCACACAAATACAGTTTACATTTCTAGCAGAGACCCCCGTTGTGTATATACACGACAGGGGTCACAGCATCCATTTTGCACTCATTTTGACAAAGGAAACGATTAAATAGCAGGGAAGACACAAACGTTAACAATAACATTAGGGAGAATTAGAGAGCCTTTTATTTATTTTGTTGTTAATTAAATTCTATGTTGTTTTCTGATGGTGTTTTAGGGCCAAGGTGAAAAGAAAGAAAAAATGATACCATTAGAGTAATGGTGTAATATTTTGAGAATTAAATTAATCTTTTTTAAAACGCTCTTAATTTGAGGAAAATAATGTTTTAATGTTATGGTAATAGTCACAATTTTAGAAGAAAACATATTTCAAATGTACACACTATCACTATCACCAGTCTTGTAACACTGGGCTTATTTTACTTAAAAAATAAAACAATTCAAAATGCATTTATTGTATTTGTCAAATGTTATATATTGTTCCATTTTTAAAATGCCATTTTATTTGGGAGACACTAAACAGTGCTTGTAAGGACTGGAAAATATCAAGCCTGTGTCTTCGGACTTGACTTTGAGACTTATTTGAGACTTGCAAAACACTAACTTGCTCCCACCTCTGGTTTTCATGCCGGATGACTTTCCCTCTACCGTGCTGTACGAATGTTTAACAGATATTTTGATATATTTTCACAAATGTTTAATGATATTAATAAATGGCAAGTGTCAACTTTAATATGACACATTTGTTAAAAATGTTTCTTGAAACTATTTATTGTTTCTTTTTAGTGTGGCCCTACTACTCCTTTGTAACGTTCTATTAAGAACCCTGAGAAATAAATTCATCAAATAGTGTCAATGTAACAGTAGAGGAAGAGAACCGTACATTCTGCAATATTATTGACTTGATCAGTTTTGACCCAGGCTCCTATGCACTCACCTCTTGGGGATGTTATGGGCCTCATTAGAGAACCTCATCAGACGGCCCTGGATCTCAATGCCAACATTAAAAGCCAGCAGGAAGTCCAGGCCACTGGGTTTGCTGCTGGCAGGCATCATGTCGCTGAGAGCCAGCACAGCAGGAAGCACCGCTCCTGAGGGATGGGTGGCAGGGTGCCAAGTATCATCAAAGTCCATGGAGTGAGTCTGTATCAAAGTGGGGGAAAAAAAAAATCAAGTAACATTTTAATCCCTAGTGCTCTGTGGGACATTTTATTGAGATCCATTTTTAAAAGACTGGGAAATCTTATAGTAAACGTTGCTCCTGATGATTTATTAAGAGAGGATGCCAAACAGTATTTGCAGGCTTAATTGTTGGAAATTTCGAGTTAAGTGAGGTCATTCAGGGTTTGTCAACAACACCTTATGTAAGACTGTTCCTTGAATGAATGTCAACATTTCTAATGTAGTTTGTACATTAAGGCCTCACAGCTTGTCTGCTGTTTGTACTGTTCCAGCTGTTCGTGCTCACCGCCACTCCGTTGACAAAAGCCGCCAGTGTTGGCGAGAGCTTGGTGCCCTTGCGTCCGTAGACTGAGCTGACATCATGACTGGCGTACATGAGCTGTGGAGGGAAAAGGTGGAGGCAGGTAAACACTTGGAGTCATCGTTCGCACACACACCCGACCCACTAAAGACCTTAAAATGTCTCATCACTCATCAGGTACTGAATATGTTTCTTTGTAAGACATTCACTGAAGGTCGTTTATGATGACAAATAATGCAATAACCAGAGATTTTCCCCTTCACATCTGTCCTCATGCTGCCTTATTTTAGATAAGACATTAATTACATTTTTTCATCTGTTTTAATATTCCCACAAGCTCACCTGGCAGTGCTGCAGTGCAAGTTCAAACACTTCTGTTGTGCTGCCAAGGAGGCCAACTCCAATACTGTCCAGCACCATCCTCTTACTGCGCTGAAGGACCACAGAGGACAAGTGCTGAGGCTTTACTTCACTGATGAACTTTCCAAAACTGGCCGTGACTGTGTCCTCAGGGGTGTGGCACTTCAAGACTTGATGGGTAAAGAGTGGTAAGAGAAGTGTAATGGGGAAAAATTAGGGAGAAGGCTTCAGACAAATTGGCAAAGATTTGTTGCATTAACCGTACCTTCCACTGCAGACTTGTGCAGTCCTCTGACGGTCCAGATTGGTCTGGCGGCTTTCTGTAGAGATGCATATACTTGGTAGTCTGCCTTGAATTGAAATAGTCTGCCCTTGCTAATTACAGTAACCTCTTTTGAAAGACAGAGGTGGGAAAGAGTTCCTAGTCTGAGGAGAGGGTGCTACAACAGGTCAGTGTAATCTCTGTCCCACATGCAATCACATCATTTCATACTAAATATTGACACAAATTAAACATTATTTTGGAATTACACAGATATATAGTGTTAAAAATATATATTTTTAAGTGTACCTGTAAAATGGAGCTCATGGCTTCAAACTGGTCCAAGTTTCTTTACTTCTTGACGCTGATGGGATGCTGACGCTGGTCAAGTGGCGTAGGGACCAGCCTTATATAGTCAAGGTGGAACAATGACGAGATGAAGGTGGAACAAGGAAGGTTTTGCATTTTCCACCAGACATTGTCAGGTGAGAGGAAGGACTTTCTAAACAAAGTGAGTGTGTGTGTGTGTGTGTGTGTGTGTGTGTGTCATCATTGTTTCTTTCAATCAACATTCTTTAGAAGTAGAGGTGGGACTCTATTTTGCCACATGATGTCATCTATCAAGTTTCACAATAAAAATTATGGTCATGTCGGGAATTCTCGTCAACCCCTCCCACCTGCAGGAAGGTGTATTTATTATCCATGCTCAGGGGAAAGTCAACATTTCATAGCAGCATCTTCATCAGGTAGGACCTTATTTACCCTTAAATTCTATGAGGAAAACAATTGTATGTTATCTTTTGATGACAACATAATAAAGTGTAATGTTTCACAGGGCAAAATGCGTTATTATTTGACAGGTTCTCAAAAACTGTACTAGTGTGTACTAGTATACCCGCTCCTCTAATAGTGTACTCCTAAATCATAACTTTGAAAAGAAAAGCAGCACTCATACATTTGTGCTAGTTTAATTGTGGTATTTGTTCAAGCTGTCATGTAAAGTGTGTGTATAATGTATGTGTACCATCGATCGTTTGGTGCAGTATAAAAATGTTGAGTTGTCCTTATGAGTTATACCTTAGGGCAGGAATGTTTCAGATTTATCTAATGATCTGAACATAGTTGAACTCTATTCAGCCAGAGGCTTTCACTGTCAGAAATGTGTTGTAAAATAAGCCAAGAGACTATTAAAGTCTTGTCTTTTTTTCCCCTTTAAGAAAATGATAATCTGGTACAAGTTAAGCACAATAAGTGAGCAAACTATAAGTAATTTCTCCTGACAGAAGAGCAATTTCAATGGCAGATTACTATCACTGCCCTGCTCCACTGAAAGACTAAGCAGATCATTCCTCCCCCACGCCATTGGGCTTTTAACACAACAGAGATCTATCTATCTATCTATCTATCTATCTATCTATCTATCTATCTATCTATCTATCTATCTATCTATCTATCTATCTATCTATCTAGACATGTTGATTTGTGCAAGTGTAAACGTGATGTACTTCAATGCAACTTTATTAAACATGTTTAAAGTAAAGTGAGAACTTAGGTGATGGTAATGGCAAGGAATTATATCTAAGCTGCTTACATATAATTCAGCCTTTGATAAATAATTTGCCACCACCAAACCATCTAAATGAGACGTACAGTGGTTTGTGTCACAGTTTATAATATGAAGTACATGAACTGAGGTATGCATGAATTACTGTTTATTCTTTCAGTGCAAGTGATATCAGCGTCGAACACAGAAGCCATGACCACAATAGATGGCTTTCCAGCCAGTTTCTACAGCGAGCCAGGAGTTTTAGGAATGTTATCAAATGGAATCAGTGCGTTCCTCGTACTTCTACAGAACTTTGGTACCGCGCACACTCGAATACCTCCACAGGGCGTGGAAAACATACTTGCTGGTAATATGTGCTTTATTTGGAAATATCATAGATAGTAATGTGCATAGCAAACTGGCTTGACCAATGCAAATTGATCTTATTTCTTTAGGCGTCCATCTTATCCTGATTGGTGGTATCTGCCAACTGGTGGCAGGCCTGCTTTCCTTCAGAAAATACGACCATCTCAGTGCCACTGCTTTTGTTGGATATGCTGCTCTTTGGGGGAGTTTTGGTGCCACCCGAATCTACTTTGGTGCTTTGTCCAGGACAATAACAACCAACGTGACAATGTTGAATTCAACCACAGAAATCCCAGTCTGCTATTTATGTCTGTCCCTAAGGGAGTCTGCTATTGCTGGCCTTGTTCCCTATATCCTATTATCATTTCTCCTTGCCTTTTGTTCAGCCACAGTCAACTACATCATGCCTTTTGTTTTTGGTGCCATAACAGCCACTTTAATTTTTGAAGCAGCAGCTCTGGTGTCAGGTTCATGGGCTCTTGTGGTATCCGGGGTTCTTGAATTGCTCATCCTGATGTTCGCCATCTACGGTTCAGCGGCACTGCTCGTTAAAGGTCTGACTCAACGTCTCGCCCTCAAAGGCTTCGGGACTCCTCTCTTTAATGTCCTTCTGCTTGGTACTGCCACTTCAGCCAATAACCAGAGCCCTAGCACAGAGAAGAAGAAAAACACAAAGTACGCAGAACCCATGGCCTTGGGTTATTTCTGTGACACAGTCGCACCATTCATCTTTGCATTTTACAGCTTCGGGTTCATGACATCTTTCGGTTTGGGAGTTGCTTGGGTGTCAATCAATTCAGCTGCCCAGCTCTTCTCCAGCTACTACTCCCATCTACGCCAAGATGGCTACCACACGACAAAGTTTGGTTTTCATGCCACGTATTGGCTCATCAAGGCTTGGGAGGAGTTTGTAGCATCTACTCTGATTGTGGAGGACACCAGCATCATCTCAGGGAGGTACCCGATGGTAGGAAACTGGTTCTTTGTGGTGGCAGCCCTGGTGCTTTGCTGTGGAAGCCTGAACATGGATACCCTGGAACTGGCCCATAATATACTTTTCCTCCTCCTCACAATCTCCACAATCCCCCAGATCCCTCTTAATGACTATTACATATTCTTTGGGGTCGCTTGTTCCATCTTCACCGCAGCCTCCCTGTACGGGACCTTCACACGGCTAATCAACACAATTGCAGAGAAGGTGCTCATCCCTGTTGGACCACAGCCCATCTCTACTGCCCGGCTAAAGAGAGTTTTCAACTGGAGCAGGTCTAGGGAACCAAAACAAGAGTTAACTGCCCAAACAAACCAGGCTTCAGACTCCCTGTTTTACCTGTTAAATGGAGTTGCAGCTCTGTCTGCTCTCCATGCAAACGTAAACAGCACCAATCCTTCATTCCTCCATCTGACTATACCTTGGGTCCTCATCTCTGGCGCAATCATCCAAGCTTATGTCAGTCGACTTAAAGTCACTGGAGCAAGCCAGTTTGGCTCTGTCATCTCGTCTATCTATGCAGCATTATGGGCAACGTGGACCTGGTTTAGATTTGCAGGTATAGCATGTTGTTTCTAACAATGATACTCATATTTTTGGTCCAAAATTCTGATCCTAACTTTTGAATTTCTAGGTCAGCAACTTCAACTTTCCAATGGGGTTGCTTATGATTTCACAGCAGGAGCCATTGCTTTCCTGGTTATCAATGCTTTCCTCATTTTTAGTGGTAAGATTACCAAAGGATCATCCTTGGAAAATGATCATTGCTTCTTGAAGCAAATTGCAATTCACACTGTTGTTTATGTCAGCTGCATACAGGAACTTGGTCTTGGTGTTCCTCACGGCAACCATGGAGGTGATACTTGTTTGTTTTCTACTTTCAACTCTTCAGCGACTGCCTTACCAACTAGAAAGTGAGAAAATAAACCTTCAAACACTTGTAGTAGCAATACTGTCAATTGTAATCAATGCTTTGCTTCTTTATAGTGGCCATGCTTGCAATCTTTTCCATCATTTGTCTATATGGAGCTCTGGCATCATTGCTAAATGGCATCTTCTCCCAGAGACTACTACCATTGGGTCCTCCTTTGTTAAAGGTAACCAGTCAGGATTTGAAATCAAGTGTTGTGTTGTTATAATTTTATGTGTTTAAGGAATATGTCTGTGGTTTCTTTTAGGAGCAAGTGAAGCAGGAGAGTGAACCGGAGCTACCTTGCCCCTTGGCAAACTCCAGACTCACCTCTGGGCTTCTGAAAATTGCCGGCATACTGGAAAATGGGGGTGTATGTGGTATTCCCACAGACACAGTGTACGCTTTGGCCGCATCCTGCAAGAATCCACAGGCTATTGAGAAAATCTATAATATTAAGGTACAAATTCAAAATAATTAATTTAAATTTCATTAGTCAAACCTTATCTATGCTTTTTCTGACCGTTTAGGACAGACCAGCAGAGAAGCCCATTTGTATTTGCATCTCTAGTGTGACACAGCTGGTGGAAGCCAAACCTCCCTTCAGTCCTCTACTCTGGGAGTTCATGCGGAATGTGTATCCTGGAGGTATTAGCTGCATCGTCAGCAAAGGCGATTGGCTCTTCAGATTGGGTATACCACAGGTTTTCTGCCTCGCTATCAACAAAATAATTACTCGCATATTAAAAGTCTGTGTTGTGCAGGGGTGGGACCAGCTTACGACAGAGTGGGCACCCGGGACAGCATCATGATCCGAGTCCCCGACCACACTGTGACCCGCCACCTGTGTGATATCACCGGACCCCTCGCTATTACCTCAGCCAACCCCAGCGGAGAAGCAGACAGCACCCACCACAGCATGGTCATCGAGTAAGCTCTACTGCATGATGTCAACGTATTCAATAAGGTCACATTCTGACCCACCGGTGTTGCGTTTGCTCTCAGCCGACTGGGCCACAAGATTCAAGGTGTGCTGTGTGACGGGGAGACGAATGAAGTCGTCGCGTCAACTGTGGTCAACTGCCTCAATATTGATGAAGGTACAATGCCGATTCTTCTCACATAAACATCCTGTTGAACATCATGCCCATTTGAACTCTAACCTGCTCTTCTCCATCCACAGGCACCATCTCGATTCTCAGGGAAGGATGTGTCCCTGCAGTTAAAGTCAGAGAGATTTTCGACAGAGTGAAAAGTACAATGGCCTGATTGTTAGCTACCCACTTCATCTTCTTCGTAGAGAATGTTCTTCTATTTGTCTATCTCAGGGTTGAACAACGTGATTGTCTTGTATTTAAAGAAAACCAGCAGCGTGCTATTCAGGTACAGTGTATGGGTTGCTCAGAAAATGTTACGGAAACAATTAACCTCAGAAAAGATTGCATATATTTTTACTTATGGCAGTTGTACGCTTTGTTAGGAGTATCATTGTGATTGTAAGTTTAATGTAAATAGTTTGTTTTTCTAGATCAACTGAAATCACACTCCTCCGAACACATTCCTTGTCTATGTGCTGTATGTCTATGCATGTGTAAATAAACACTACATGTCACCAATACATCGTTGTCTCCAGTAGATTACTTTAAGTGCAAAATTATGACATACAGTTCTGCAATAATAACATGAATTAAATAAGAAGAGATACTTAAAGTTTCAGCAATTTATTAATATAGTAACATTTTATTGCTGTCAATTGATTGAAACATTTCTCTAGTTGAACGTGATGAATCACGTTCTATTTAACGTATGTGTGTGTATGTCCATACTGTATATTAGATTTATTTTTATTCCATCTTTTTTTACAAAAAATCCCAACGGTAAGACGCCGCCAGCAAGGCAGACAGAGGAGGACGGTATCCATGTTTGAGCTTCAACAATCTGTGAGGACAATGGTGCAGCACAACGCCAGCAGGCATTCGCCTCCAAGATGCACTATTGGGCACATTAGTCAGTTTTTACAAATACCCTGTAACTCTGCCCTTGTCCGACATAATAGATACTATATATCACACACAATGTAACATGAAGGAGTGGGACCACTGAACTCTACTACTGGCATGGCCCCGATCGCTTGCTGCGCATTGGAGGCCTGAAGCCACCGGAAGTATAGAAGTCGCCATGTCGTTTCACCCAAAACAAGAAAGCATAACAACTAAGAGGAGTTCGAGATGCCGTCTTGTGCTGCTTTTAATTGCACAAATCGTGATACTCGTGAAAATCGCGAGAAGGGACTTACATTTTACAGGTAGGTAAATGCTTATAAATAATAAAAATAGTTTAAAAAATAGATACTTGAAATCTTCTAAAAGCAATGGGTAGCAAATATGCGGAGAGACAGGTGGATTTCTGCAGCCAGATCGCAACTCTGTTCAAGTCATTTCACCGAGGAGAACTTCGACAGGACCGGCCAGAGTGTTAGATTACGACAAAATGCAGTTCCAACAATATTTGACTTTCCTGATCATCTTCTAAAGGTATGCGTTGCATTTAACTTTGATACTACGTAGATCCTTTTCATAACAAATACCTTGTGAACCCTGAAGTGGAGTTGTTATGCATTGTAATTTCACACCATAGAGGTAGGAAAAACCTTAAACTGGAGGGAAATTTTGAGATTTGGGTCTAGTAAATTTACTCTGTTTCAATGGAATTTTTGTTAATTCGTGTTAATTTTTATACCTAACCATAATAAATGTAGTGAATGAAGATACATGTACTGTATGTGTATGCGTGGGTGCTTTTTTGGGTGAAGCAAGATGGCCGACCAATGGCTTCATGCGGTCAGCCGTGACGCCCCTTCCAGTAGTATAGAGTTCAGTGAGTGGGACAGGAGGTCACAAACTTTAGCAACACTAGCATAGCTGTGTGAGCTGTAGTGCTAACATTACAATCACATTTTAACACCAACATTATGCTAGATTTGCCTTTATTTTCATATGTGTAGCAAAGCCTGTTATTTATTTATTTTTTTTTTACATCACTGAAGTGGTGGATGTATGTTTTCACGTATGACGTCATAAAAACCCAGAACTTCAAAATTATCCGTTTGAGCGCCTCAAAACTAGAGCAAACACGTGTGGGAGATGATAGATTTTTCTCACATTTGGCGCATAAACAGGCTCTGGGGAAACATTATTATTATAGCATCATTCAAACGTCAATTTGGCATAATAGGGGACCTTTAAGGAGAACAATATCAAATGATATTTAAAAACAAATCACTTTACAAAGTTCATATTTCCAAATGTATGTACTACTACGCTACGACGCAGAATGCCACCTCAGCTCTTCTACTGATCAAGTGTACATTTACACTTGAATGTAAAAATGCAACTTAGAATGTTCCCTGTATAGTTTTAAGCAGGGGTGTCCAAACATTTTTTTCACTGAGGGCTGCATAGTGTAAAATCTAAGTATGCGGGGGCCACTTTTATATTTTTTAAACCAGCCCATGTAGATATGCTGGGATGTTTTTTTTATGTTTAAAGAAAAAAACAGCATGCATCTCAGTTTTGTGTTATCTGTGACAAAGTGTATTATTAGAATGAGTGAACCTTTTTTCTTTACATTATTGCTTTTTTGCTTGCTTTTATCTTATTTTATTTTTTACAAATATTTAAACTTGCTTCTCATGCATTTTTTCTTTTAAAATTCTGTTTTTGTTCTCATAATATTTGGATTTAATTATTGGAATATTATAACTTTTACCCAACCTAAATTTCCTAAAATGGCAACTTTATTAATATTTTTTGTTTGTTTCTTGTAATCTGATATCTGTTCAAAAAATAAAAAAAATTTTTTTTTTATATTTAAAATTTAAACTATTTTTTCTCTTTACATAATGACTTTATTGTTCTAATATTTATTGTTTATTTGCATAAAATTACTGCTGTTTTCTCTTTCATTTTTGCTGTTGTTTTTTTCTTGCTTAATTGTATTTTGATTTTTTTTATTTACATTTTTTAAAAAATATTTTTTATTTTATTTATTTTATTTTTAATGTAGCCGCAAGAGGACACGAGCCAGTGTCTTATTGTGGCGTTCCCAAGCCCGGATAAATACAAAGGGTTGTGTCAGGAAGGGCATCCGACATAAAACTTTTGCCAAATCAAACCTATGACTTCCATACCGGATCGGTCAAGGCCCGGGTTAACAACGACCGCCATCGGTACTGTTGACCTACAGGGTGCCGGTGGAAATTGGACTACTGTTGGTCGAAGAAGGAAAGGAGGAAAGTGTGTCCGTCGGAAGAGAGAGAAGAGGAACGCCAAGAGCATAGGACTGAGAGTAGGGACGTTGAATGTTGGAACTATGACAGGAAAAGGTAGAGAGTTGGTTGACATGATGCAGAGAAGGAAGGTAGACATACTGTGTGTCCAGGAGACCAGGTGGAAAGGTAGCAAGGCTAGAAGTTTAGGAGAAGGGTTCAAGTTGTTTTATCATGGTGTAGATAGGAAAAGAAATGGAGTAGGAGTTATCTTGAAGTAGGAGTTTGTTAGAAATGTACTGGAGGTAAAAAGAGTGTCAGATAGAGTGATGAGTCTGAAGCTAGAAATGGAAGGTGTGATGGTCAATGTTGTTAGTGGGTATGCTTCACAGGTAGGATGTGAGCTGGAGGAGAAGGAGAAATTCTGGTTGGACTTGGATGAAGTGATGCAGTGCATACCTAGAAGAGAGAGAGTTGTCATTGGTGCAGACTTCAATGGACATGTTGGTGCAGGAAACAGAGGTGATGAGGAGGCCATGGGCAGGTTTGGTATCCAGGAGAGGAATGCTGAAGGACAGATGGTGGCTGACTTTGCAAAAAGGATGGAAATTGCTATAGTGAATACTTTCTTCCAGAAGAGGCAGGAACATAGGGTGACCTATAAGAGTGGAGGTAGGAGCACACAGGTAGACTGCATCTTGTGTAGACGCTGTCATCTGAAGGAGATCAGTGACTGTAAAGTAGTGGCAGGCGATAGTGTAGCCAAACAGCATAGGATGGTGGTGTGGAGGATGACTCTGGTGGTGAGGAAGATGAAGAGGACAAAGACAGAGCAGAGGACGAAATGGTGGAAGCTGAAAAAGTGTTGCATGACTTTTAGGAAGGAGTTAAGACAGGCTCTGAGTGGTCAGGAGGACAGCTAATGTGATCAAGGAGACAGGCAGGAGAGTACTTGGTGTGGCATCTGGAAGGAAAGTAGACAAGGAGACTTGGTGGTGCAATGAGGAGGTACAGGAGTGTATACAGAGAAAGAGGCTAGCTAAGAATAAGTGGGACACCGAGAGGACTGAGGAGAGTAGACAGGAGTACAGGGAGATGCAGCGTAAGGTGAAAGTAGAGGTAGCCAACAAGGCGCTTATGATGACTTGTATGCTAGGTTGATAGTAAGGAGGGAGAGACTGATCTCTATGGGTTGGCAAGACAGAGAGACAAAGATGGGAAGGACGTGCAGCAGGTTAAGGTGATTAAGGATAGGGATAGAAGTCTATTGACAAGTGCCAGTAGTGTGATGGGAAGATGGAAAGAGTACTTTGAAGAGCTGATGAACGTGGAAAATGAGAGAAAACAAAGACTAGAAGAGGTAACTTTTGTGGACCAGGAAGTAGCAAAGATTAGTCAGGATAAAGTGAGGAGGGCATTGAAGAGGATGAAGAGTGGAAAGGATATACCTGTAGAGGTTTGGAAGTGTCTTGGAGAGGTGGCAGTAGAGTTTCTGACTGCGTTGTTCAACAGGATCTTAGATCATGAAAAGATGCCTGAGGAATGGAGGAGAAGTGTGCTGGTGCCCATTTTTAAGAACAAGGGAGATGTGCAGAGCTGTGGCAACTACAGAGGAATTAAGCTGATGAGCCATACAATGAAGTTATGGGAAAGAGTAGTTGAAGCGAGACCAAGGGCAAAGGCAGGATGGTACGGGTGGAGAAAAGTGTCAGGTGTGATGTGTGATAGAAGATGAAAGGAAAGGTGTACAAAACTGTGGTGAGACCAGCGATGTTGTTTGGTCTAGAGACAGTGTCAATGAGGGAAAGACAGGAGACAGAGCTGGAGGCAGCAGAGATGAAGATGCTGAGGTTCTCTCTGGGAGTGACCAGGAAGGATAGGATCAGGAATGAGTACATCAGAGAGACAGCACATGTTAGAGGTTTTGGAGATAAAGTCAGAGAGGCCAGACTGAGATGGTTTGGACATGTCCAGAGGAGAGATAGGGAATATATAGGTAGAAGGATGCTAAGTTTTGAACTGCCAGGCAGGAGGCCAAGAAGAAGACCAAAGAGGAGGTTTATGGATGTAGTGAAAGAGGACATGAAGGTAGTTGGTGTGAGAGAAGAGGATGTAGAAGACAGGGTTAGATGGAGGCAATTGATTCGCTGTGGCGACCCCTGAAGGGAAAAGCCGAAAGGAAAAAAAGAAGAAGATTTTTTAAATTTTATTTTTAATTGTATTTTTAGAATGTACTGAGAGCCAATACAAAAAAAACCCAGCCCGCAGGCTGCATGATGGATATTGCTGATTGAAGGGTTTGTTTCATTCCGTTCCAGGGTGTCACAGGTTGTCTCCAGTTACTCCGGTTTCAAAAACTTGCATGACCAGTCCGGAATGACAGTTTCATGGTCTCAAAGGAATGGTCCACCCCCCAGTATCCTGGAGGTATTAGCTGCATCGTCAGCAAAGGCGATTTGCTCTTCAGATTGGGTATACCACAGGTTTTCTACCTCGCTATCAACAAAATAATTACTCGCATATTAAAAGTCTGTGTTGTGCAGGGGTGGGACCAGCTTACGACAGAGTGGGCACCCGGGACAGCATCATGATCCGAGTCCCCGACCACACTGTGACCCGCCACCTGTGTGATATCACCGGACCCCTCGCTATTACCTCAGCCAACCCCAGCGGAGAAGCAGACAGCACCCACCACAGCATGGTCATCGAGTAAGCTCTACTGCATGATGTCAACGTATTCAATAAGGTCACATTCTGACCCACCGGTGTTGCGTTTGCTCTCAGCCGACTGGGCCACAAGATTCAAGGTGTGCTGTGTGACGGGGAGATGAATGAAGTTGTCGCGTCAACTGTGGTCAACTGCCTCAATATTGATGAAGGTACAATGCAGATTCTTTTTACATAAACATTCTGTTGAACATCATGCCCATTTGAACTCTAACCTGCTCTTCTCTATCCACAGGCACCATCTCGATTCTCAGGGAAGGATGTGTCCCTGCAGTTAAAGTCAGAGAGATTTTCGACAGAGCGAAAAGTACAATGGCCTGATTGTTAGCTACCCACTTCATCTTCTTCGTAGAGAATGTTCTTCTATTTGTCTATCTCAGGGTTGAACAACGTGATTGTCTTGTATTTAAAGAAAACCAGCAGCGTGCTATTCAGGTACAGTGTATGGGTTGCTCAGAAAATGTTACGGAAACAATTAACCTCAGAAAAGATTGCATATATTTTTACTTATGGCAGTTGTACGCTTTGTTAGGAGTATCATTGTGATTGTAAGTTTAATGTAAATAGTTTGTTTTTCTAGATTAACTGAAATCACACACCCTTGAACACATTCCCTGTCTATGTGCTGTATGTCTATGCATTCAAGATTCAAGAGTTTTATTGTCATATGCACAGTAAAACAGGTAGTTCTGCTATGCAATGAAATTCTTGTTCTGTTCATTCTCCCAAAAAAGAAAGAAAACACAAGAAAAAGAATAAGAACATAAGAAACATTAATACCAATAAATTAAGCAACAACAACAGAAGAGACATGAATACCAATGAATGAATGAATAAATAAATAAATAAATAAATAAAGTGATGAGTGTGTGCGTGTGTTGTGTGCAGCGTGTGTGAGTGCTTCATTGAGAAGCCTGATGGCCTGTGGGTAAAAGCTGTTTGCCAGCCTTGTGGTCCTGGACTTCAAACTCCTGTAGCGTCTGCCTGACGGTAGGAGTGTGAATAATGAGTGTTGTGGATGTGTGCTGTCCTTGATGAGGTTGTGTGTTCTTTGTAAGACTCTAGTTTTATAAATGTTTTGCAGTGAGGGGAGGGCTGCCCCAACAATGTTCTGTGTGGTCTTGATCACCCGCTGGAGTGCCTTCCTATCACGTGTTGTACAGTTACTGTACCAAACAGTGATGGAGGCGGTAAGGACACTTTCGATAGTGCATCTGTAGAAGCAACTAAGGACTATGGTGGACATGCCAAATTTCCTCAGTCTTTTCAGGAAGTACAGTCTCCTTTGGGACTTCTTCTGAATTTGTTGGGTGTTGTGAGACCAGGTGAGGTCCTCGCTGATGTGTGTGCCAAGGAACTTGAAGGTTTTCACCCTCTCCACCTCAGTCTCACCAATAAACAGGGGTCTATGGGGCTCCTTTTCCCTTGTTCTTGGGTCAATGATCATCTCTTTGGTCTTATCTGTATTGAAAAGGAGATTGTTATCACGACACCAAGCTATGAGGTCCGCCACCTCTCTTCTGTATGATGTTTCAACACCACCACTGATCAGTCCAATGTCTGTAGTGTCATCCACAAATTGAATGATGCTGGTGTTGTTCTGGGAGGCCACGCAATCATAGGTGAAGAGCATGTAGAGGAGCGGACTCAGCACACACCCCTGTGGGGTCCCAGTGCTCACATTTCTTGAGCTGGATGTGCGATTGTGGACTCTGACTGACTGGGGCCTGCCTGTTAGAAAGTTAAACACCCAGTTACACAGGGAGGGTGACAGGCCAAGTGTGAGGAGCTTGTTTGTGAGTTTGTGGGGGCTGACTGGGTGTCAAAGCACATTATTAGAATGAGTGGACCTTTTTTCTTTACATTATTGCTTTTTTGCTTGCTTTTATCTTATTTTATTTTTGAGAAATATTTCAACTTTCTTCTCATGATTTTTTTCTTTTAAAAGGATGTCTTTGTTCTCATAATATTTGGATTTATTATTGGAATACACTAGGTCCCCAACTTCCGAACATCTGACTAGCGAACATTCGCGGATACGAACACAAGCCGACTGGTCTATATTTTATTTTATTTTTGCCTTCTAGTCGCTCAATCAGTATTTATACTGCTACTGTACATGCTTGACCAGTAGAGGGCACTGCGACGCTGCTAATGGGACCAACAGAGGCAACGTTAGAGCTAATGGGACCAACAGAGGAATAGTTAGACGCTGGGGAGATAAAGCTAAATGGAAAGCTAAATTGTACAACCCGGACAGAGCATGTGATTAAAGTTTATGAAGAGTTAATAGGCCTGCTTAATTCTACACCACCAACAGAAAACTACATCTTTTAGAAGAGTCTAACGACAATTTGTCCTTTGTCCTTTTTTTCAATAACTTCTCCTCCAACTCCAGCACAACGACGTATGCTCGACCACTCCTATTCAAAGGTAAATAACATTTATCATTACGAGGGAAAGGCTTCTTGAGACGTCATCTGTACTTCTGTGAAGAAGTTGTCGGACGTTTCGCTCCTCATCCGAAGAGCTTCGTCAGTGAACTAACAAGTGCTGGTAGCCTAGGTCTTAAATACAGTAAGAGTGGGCGGAATTGGTGTGCCAATGCCCTCCTCCTATTGGTTCCTTACACTAAGACTGGGAGGAGTTGTGGTCTAATCCTCTCCTTCCATTAGCACCTCCGATCAAAGGGAAGTGTAGCTCCCTGTAGTTGGGTATGAACGACTCTGATACTGGCTCGTTAGCATCTATTGTTCTGGCTCGGCCCTGGCTCCACCTCATTTGCAAGACTAAGAGCTGTGGGTTTTGGTCTCAGTAACCTGCTGAACACAGGGTCCAAATTAAACCTCAAACCACCATTCCGATTCAATGATGGGTTCTGTTGTTTGACAAAAATAGCTTCCTTTACTCCTCTTTCAAACCATGTGTTTTCTTTGGCCAAAATCTTTACCTCGCTGTCCTCAAAAGAGTGATTGGTTGCTTTAAGGTGTAGATGTACTGCTGATTGAGGCCCACTAGAATTGTCCCTGCGATGTTGATAAAGCCTTTTTGGAGCATTTGCTTGGTTTCCCCAATGTAGTGCTCTTTGCATTCCTCATCTTTACAGTGGATGGAATAGACCACATTGCTCTGTTTTTGGTTTGGAGCCTTGTCTTTAGGATGCACTAATTTTTGTTTCAGGGTATTTACTGGTTTGAAATAGGTTGGAATTTTGTGTTGCCATAAGATCTTCTGGAGTTTTTCGGAAACCCCAGCTACATAAGCTACATACCCTACATACCCCTACACAGATGCATTTATCATTACGTATTATTATATCATTTTTATTATTGTTTTTTTCATTAAGTATCCTTGTTTAATATTACTACTGCATCCAAACTCATATTTACATACATACGCATATACTGTATATGTATACACATACGTGTGTGTAATTGGTAATATTACCTTTTCCCCTACTTAAGAACAATTCGACATAAGAACGGTCGTCTGGAACCAATTGTGTTCGTAAGTTGGGGACCTAGTGTATTATAACTTTTACCCAACCTAAATTTCCTAAAATTGCAACTTTATTAATATTTTTTTGTTTGTTTCTTGTAATCTGATGTCTGTTCAAAAAATAACATTTTTTGTTTTTAAATACTCAAATTTAAACTATTTTTTCTCTTTACATAATGACTTTACTGTTCTAATATTTCTTGTTTATTTTCATAAAATTACTGCTGTTTTTGTTTTCATTTTTGCTGTTGTTTTGTTTTCTTGCTTAATTGTATTTTAATTTTTTTTAATTTTTTAAATTTTATTTTTAATTGTATTTTTAGAATGTACTGAGAGCCAATAAAAAAAACCCAGCCCGCAGGCTGCATGATGGATATTGCTGATTGAAGGATTTGTTTCATTCCGTTCCAGGGTGTCACAGGTTGTCTCCAGTTACTCCGGTTTCAAAAACTTGCATTACCTGTCCGGAATGACAGTTTCATGGTCTCAAAGGAATGGTCCACCCCCCAGTATCCTGGAGGTATTAGCTGCATCGTCAGCAAAGGCGATTGGCTCTTCAGATTGGGTATACCACAGGTTTTCTACCTCGCTATCAACAAAATAATTACTCGCATATTAAAAGTCTGTGTTGTGCAGGGGTGGGACCAGCTTACGACAGAGTGGGCACCCGGGACAGCATCATGATCCGAGTCCCCGACCACACTGTGACCCGCCACCTGTGTGATATAACCGGACCCCTCGCTATTACCTCAGCCAACCCCAGCGGAGAAGCAGACAGCACCCACCACAGCATGGTCATCGAGTAAGCTCTACTGCATGATGTCAACGTATTCAATAAGGTCACATTCTGACCCACCGGTGTTGCGTTTGCTCTCAGCCGACTGGGCCACAAGATTCAAGGTGTGCTGTGTGACGGGGAGACGAATGAAGTCGTCGCGTCAACTGTGGTCAACTGCCTCAATATTGATGAAGGTACAATGCAGATTCTTCTCACATAAACATTCTGTTGAACATCATGCCCATTTGAACTCTAACCTGCTCTTCTCCACCCACAGGCACCATCTCGATTCTCAGGGAAGGATGTGTCCAGAGAGATTTTCGACAGAGTGAAAAGTATAATGGCCTGATTGTTAGCTACCTACTTCATCTTCTTCGTAGAGAATGTTCTTCTATTTGTCTATCTCAGACAAAGGAGTGTGAATAATGAGTGTTGTGGATGTGTGCTGTCCTTGATGAGGTTGTTTGTTCTTCGTAAGACTCTAGTTTTATAAATGTCTTGCAGTGAGGGGAGGGCTGCCCCAACAATGTTCTGTGAGGTCTTGACCACCCGCTGGAGTGCCTTCCTATCACGTGTTGTACAGTTACTGTACCAAACAGTGATGGAGGCGGTAAGGACACTTTCGATAGTGCATCTGTAGAAGCAACTAAGGAGTTTGGTGGACATGCCAAATTTCCTCAGTCTTCTCAGGAAGTACAGTCTCCTTTGGGACTTCTTCAGAATTTGTTGGGTGTTGTGAGACCAGGTGAGGTCCTCGCTGATGTGTGTGCCAAGGAACTTGAAGGTTTTCACCCTCTCCACCTCAGTCTCATCAATAAACAGGGGTCTATGCGGCTCCTTTTCCCTTGTTCTTGGGTCAATGATCATGTCTTTAGTCTTATCTGTATTGAGAAGGAGATTGTTATCACGGCACCAAGCTATGAGGTCCGCCACCTCTCTTCTGTATGATGTTTCAACACCACCAGTGATCAGGCCGATGACTGTAGTGTCATCCACAAATTGAATGATGCCGGTGTTGTTCTGGGAGGCCACGCAATCGTAGGTGAAGAGCGTGTAGAGGAGCGGACTCAGCACACACCCCTGTGGGGTCCCAGTGCTCACAATTCTTGAGCTGGATGTGCAGTTGTGGACTCTGACTGACTGGGGCCTGCCTGTTAGAAAGTTAAACACCCAGTTACACAGGGAGGGTGACAGGCCAAGTGTGAGGAGCTTATTTGTGAGTTTGTGGGGGCTGACTGTGTTAAAAGCAGAGCTATAGTCTATAAATAGCATTCTGACATATGTGTCCTGGCCCTGTAGGTGAGAAAGGGCTGTGTGGATGGCATTGTTGACTGCATCATCTGTGGACCGGTTCTGGCGGTATGCAAACTGTAGAGCAGGGGTCACCAACGTTTTTCCTTGTGAGAGCTACTTTTACAAAAAGAAAATAGACAAGAGCTACTCATTTTTATAACATTTATTTTCAGAGCTTATTTTAAACCCAAACAAAGCGAATATGCTTGTTTTACCAGAACATTAACAAAATGCTGGTGTCCACAACTCACATTTTGTATTTCAGAATTCATTTCTTTCTACTGTTCTTTCATTATTAACTGAAAACCTGAATGGAAAGCAGGCTTGCGGGCACCTCATGTGGTCGTGTGGGGCGACCTGGTGCCCGCGGGCACCACGTTGGTGACCCCTGCTGTAGAGGGTCATGTGGGTCATGACTATCCTTTCAAAGCACTTCATAACAATAGGAGTGAGTGCTATAGGGCGATAGTCATTCAAGCAGGTCACGTTGCTCTTCTTGGGTACGGGCACTATGGTGGTGGACTTAAAGCAGGTCGGTACAGATGCTTGTGCAAGCGACAGGTTAAATATGTCAGCAAGCACATCAGCTAGCTCTGATGAGCAAACCCAAAGTCCACGGCCTGAGATGTTTGGGCCTGCTGCTTTTGGTGGGTTTGTTTTGTTCAGAACCCTGCGCACATCTGCTGATGTCATCATGAGAGGTGAGTCCTGTGGGCTCCCCAAGTCCAGCCACCCTCTCTGCTCATCAGGAGTTTGGGTGTCAAAGTGGGTGTAGAACTCGTTCAGCTCATCTGGAAGTGTGGTTTGGCTGGATGTGGCTATGCTACTCCGCTGTCGATACTCTGTGATGTTCTGAAGCCCCGTCCACATGCGCCGAGGGTCTGAGGTGGAATAGTAGCCCTCCAGCTTCTGTCTGTACTGTCTTTTGGCCTCTCGTATGGACCTCCTCAGGTCATATCTGGCCTTTTTGTAGTCATCAGCGGTGCTCATGACAAATGCAGACGAACGAGCACGTAGCTTAGCCCTTATATCACAGTTCATCCAAGGTTTTTGATTGCGGTATTTTCTGTAATACTTGGTGGTGGTAACAGTCTCTATGCATGTGCTAATGTAGCCAGTAACAGCAGAATCATACTTGGAATGTAGACAGATGTTAAAAACACAGCGCTGAACTCACGAGGCAAATAAAAAGGTCTGCATTTCACCAAAAGCAGCTCAATGTCCGGTGAGCAGTGCTTTTCGATCGTCTGTACATCGGTGCACCACCATTTGTTTATGTAAACACAGACACCGCCACCTCTGTGTTTACCCGACGCCGACGTACGATCTCCCCGGTAAGCAGCAAATGTTTCCAAGTGGATCGCCGAGTCCGGTATATCCTCCGTCAGCCAGGTTTCCGTGAAGGTGAGCACACAGCACTCTCTGATCTCACGCTGATTTGTAATCCTTGCTCTCAGCTCGTCCGTCTTGTTTTCAAGACAGCGGACGTTGGCTAGCAGCAGGCTTGGTAGCGGTGGGCTAGTCGCTCTAGCTTTTAGCCTAGCATGCAAGCCGCCCCTCTTGCCTCGTTTCCGCCTTGGCTGCTTTGCTTGCCGTGTATTCAGCGTACCAGACCCGCAGGCTGCTGCGTCTTCCCGATATAGAAGAAAGGCAATGTCGGAGAGGCTGAATGAGAGTTCATGGTGAACTCTGCCGATGCGTAAAAGTGTATATACAGCGTGAGTGCGTTGAATGTTCAATATGAACGATAAAATAACAATAAATAGAAAAAAACGGCAGAGTGAAACAGAGACGTCTGCCACGGGGGGCGCCATCATGCACGTCACGTACGCATGTACACTATGTATGCATGCATAAACACTACATGTCACCAATACATCGTTGTCTCCAGTAGTAGTAAATTATGACATACAGTTCTGCAGTAATAACATGAATTAAATAAGAAGAGATACTTAAAGTTTCAGCAATTTATTAACAACAATAATAATAATAATAATAATAACATGAATTAAATAAGAAGAGACACTTAAAGTTTCAGCAATTTATTAATATAGTAACATTTTATTGCTGTCAATTGATTGAAACATTTCTCTAGTTGAACGTGATGAATCACGTTCTATTTAACAAATGTGTGTGTATGTCCATACTGTATATTAGATTTATTTTTATCTTTTTTTATACTATAAAATTATTTTTAGATGTTCAAGACTTTCTCGACTAATTTTCATAAAAAATGTGTGACTTTAGTTTAGCTGTGGTGGGCATTTCTGGAATTAACATAATACCAAACATTTCTGAACAGACCATTAGCAAACATTAACAGCACAGTATATCAGTTATAGTTATCGCAAACGCTTGATTGCAGTTGTTGCTGCCAAGGGTGACCCAACCCGTTGTTAGGTTTAGGGGGCAATCACTTTTTCACCCTGGCCATGTAGGTTTGGATTTCTCTTTCTCCCTTAATAATAAAAAGCTCCATTTAAAAACTGCATTTTGTGTTCAGTTGTGTTGCCATTGACTGGTATTTAAATTTGTTTCATGATCTGAAACATTTAAGTGTGACAAACATGCAAAAATAATAAGGACTCAGGAAGGGAGCAAGCACTTTTTCACACCACCGTCCATCCTCTCCAGTGCTGCAGGTGACAATGGTGACGGTATCCAGATTGTTTGACAGATTGGTTTAAATACAATTCATTCCGTTCCAGGGTGTCACAGGTTCCATGACAACTTACATGACCGGTGCGGAATGTATCGCGCCTTTCACGCACATTCACAGTTACTCTGATAAGCGGTTGGCAACACATAGTAGCTCACCATGCAGTTCAGACCTTATGGGGGTGGTTCATTTTTGTTTTTACACTGTCTTTCTGGTTTCTGTTGGTTAAAAAGTGTTTGCTAGTGTGTCAGCTCAAAAGCATCCTTGTGCCGAACCCATTAAACATTAATGTCTACAATGAGGAAACAGGAAATCGATGCTTTACCACGCTCCGATGACACAAGTTATCAATTACTCTAACAGAGAGGGGGAAAATGACGTCTGGTTTGAAGGAAGCATAAGCCAACTGTATACTGCACGCTTACGTTTTATTGTTTTACTGACATTTTTATAACTGACATTTTTACAGAGCAAATAGAAGAACAAACACACATACAGCAAGATTCCACTAGAAATACAGAGCTGACTTCCACCAAACTTTGTAGAAGGGTGGCGCGTGGATTAAGAAACACCCCATTACATTTTGGTTATTTTCATAAAATTACTGCTGTTTTCTTTTTCATTTTTGCTGTTGTTTTTTTCTTGTTTAATTCTATTTTTATTTTATGTATTTATTCGTTCATTTATTTATTTATTTTTATTTTTATTGTATTTTTAGAATGTACTGAGGGCCAATAAAAAGAAACCCAGCCCGCAGGCTGCATGATGGATATCGCTGATTGAAGGATTTTATTGTTTGACAAATTGGTTTAAATACATTTCATTCCGTTCCAGGGTGTCACAGGTTATCTCCAGTTATTCCGGTTTCAAAAACTTGCATGACCAGTCCGGAACGTACCGTGCCTCTCACGCACATTCAGTTACTCTCTGTCAGCAATGGATGGCTGTGAAAATAATGTATTATCTCAACAACAATAAACAAATCAGTGACCTTCCCGAGATGATGCACAAAGAAGGATGAATGACTGTAATTTAATGTGACGTTTTAATCATGCACAAATGCAAGCATCTGTACCTATGACTTGCGTTTTTTACAGTCGATCCTTAATAACAGCAGAGGATATTTGGCTAGATTCTTTTGCAGTAGGTCCTTAAAAACAGTAGTGCTCCTGTCATTTAGAGCATCTTTGATTAATTTGCCTAGTCCACCACCATAGTGCCCATACCCAAGAAGAGCAACATGACCTGCTTCAATGACTATCGCCCTATAGCACTCACTCCTATTGTTATGAAGTACTTTGAAAGAATAGTCATGACCCACATCAAAAAGAGCATCCCGGCAACTGTGGACCCTAGTGGACCCACTACAGTCATCGACCTGATCAGTGGTGGTGTTGAAACATCGTAGAAGAGAGGTGGTGGACCTCATAGCTTGGTGTCGTGATAACAATCTCCTTCTCAATACAGATAAGACCAAAGAGATGATCATCGACCCAAGAACAAGGGAGAAGGAGCCCCATAGACCCCTGTTTATTGATGAGACTGAGGTGGAGAGGGTGAAAACCTTCAAGTTCCTTGGCACACACATCAGCGAGGACCTCACCTGGTCTCACAACACCCAACAAATTCTGAAGAAGTCCCAAAGGAGACTGTACTTCCTGAGAAGAGGAAATTTGGCATGTCCACCAAACTCCTTAGTTGCTTCTACAGATGCACTATCGAAAGTGTCCTTACCGCCTCCATCACTGTTTGGTACAGTAACTGTACAACACGTGATAGGAAGGCACTCCAGCGGGTGATCAAGACCTCACAGAACATTGTTGGGGCAGCCCTCCCCTCACTGCAAGACATTTATAAAACTAGAGTCCTACGAAGAACACACAACCTCATCAAGGACAGCACACATCCACAACACTCATTATTCACACTCCTACCATCAGGCAGACGCTACAGGAGTTTGAAGTCCAGGACCACAAGGCTGGCGAACAGCTTTTACCCACAGGCCATCAGGCTTCTCAACAAAGCACTCACACACGAAACACACACACTCATAGCACTTTATTTATTTATTTATTTATTTGTATTCATGTCTCTTCTGTTGTTGTTGCTTAATTTATTGGTATTTATGTTTCTTATGTTCTTATTCTTTTTATGTTTTCTTTCTTTTCTTGGGAGAATGAACAGAATAAGAATTTCATTGCATAGTAGAACTACCTGTTTTACTGTGCATATGACAATAAAACTCTTGAATCTTGAACATAGTAGCTCACCATGCAGTTCAGACCTTATGACCTTCCACCAAACATTGTAGAAGGGTGGCGCGTGGATTAAGAAACACCCCATTACATTTTGGTCAGGATCTGCATAAAGGAGCTAAAACAGGAATTTATTATGACAGTTTCATGGTCTCAAAGGAATGGTCCACCCCCCAGAATCTTAATGATAAACCAGGAAGTAGCCAACTAACAAACAGAGGGACAAACATAGAGTGGAGTTACATGCACGGGCTCTGCAATTTTTGGGAAATTTGTTAGCCATGACCAGCGCATAGAGGAAGTAGGCTATCAGAGGGGTTGCAAGTGTGTCGTACTTATGGAGCAAGTGATTCGTGGGTAGCATTCTTAAGGTCACAATTCTCTTCCTCTTTCCTCTTTCATCCTGTGGAGCAGCATTTACCCAGAAAACATTGGGATAAACCTCATGGGGTGTCTTAATGAGTTTGTGGTGCCCCCTATAGGTTGTGTTCAAAATGCTTCGGAAGACACACTTAAATGTAACATAGTTGTAAGTGCTCCTGAAATGACTGGCGTGTTTTGAATTGTCAATTTTTCTGTACAAAATTTCTGCTAAAACATCTACAGTTACACTGAGAAATTTTCAGATAAAATGCAAATTTCAGAATGGCTTCATTGTGTTGGGTTGAAAGTTGCTGTGGTTGTGCGGATGTAGTTTTGATAGCAAGCAACTCAAATGGTTACGGTGTCATTTGTCATTTCCTTCTTGTGGCTGTTAAATATTTGAGTTTCCTGGTTTGTCACCTGGAATTAATCTGTAACTCAGAGTGAATGGCAGTTGGCCACAGATGTTATCTTCTCCACATGACCTATTTACCACTGATCAATGGTTCTGACAGAAAGACAAACACGTTTATTTTCATGTTTCGCATTTGCAGTTTTGATCTTTTAAAGTCAGGGATTCTCAACTTGGGGTCAACTGTGGGTCCGGACCCAAAAGTGGGTTCATGGACAGCTAGTCAAATATGACATTTAGTTGGAATTAAAACACATTTTTTTGATAGGCACCTTCTTCCTTGATATATATCATCTTTCTTCACTCTGTCACATTTTTTTAAAAATATTTTAATAAATCATGCTGCTTTGTGGTTGAATACAGCCCATTATTATGTATAATGAAGCCAATTTGGGGTATTTTTTTGCCCAAATTAAGCGTTTTCAAGCATGACAAAAGCTGAATGAACTAAAATAGAAATAAAAGGCATTCAGAAGATGCGTTCGAAGACACTTTGAATGATATGTAGTATTTTACACTAGTCACTAGGTGTCAGTAATGTTACTGTAATGTTTTTTGTGAGGCACACAAGGACCAGACCTGATTGCCGAAACAACAGGCTTTTATTGCAGGTTTGAATCATCTCACAACATGTGCAATAATAATTTGCGGAAATTCACTTATCATGGTTTAGACTGGAACCGCAATAAACGAGGGATTACTGTACAAATATTAATGAAATATTATTAACTGTAATATTTGTTAGCCATGCACGGTTCAGGCACACATTCAGTCCACACTTTTCACTCAGAAAACGGTCTTGCTTGTGTTGTTGATTGTGTTGTTACCGCTTGTTGTCACCTGTCAGTCACGGAGTGGCATTGTAAAATGGTACAGAATAAATTGTTATGTGTTTATTGTATTTACGGTTCAGGTTGGATGTTATTTTGTTGCGCCGCTTGGATTTGCTGTGCGCTGAGAACACAAGCTCAAGCTTGCGCACACGCACGGCTTAGAGAGAACGTTGTTGACAACTGTTATTATTTATAATTACAATTCGATTTCTATAGTTATTTAACACTTTATTTTGTTTGGCTGATTTGAGACAGGAAGTTACAGATAAATAAAAGCCGCACAATAGGCTGGTTGCGCAAGCGAGCCACTGTAAAACTTGTGGTTTCATTACTTGAAGTAAAATGGAATCATGTGTCAAAGTAATTAAATATTTTTGACTAACAAGATCAGGAACTTTCTATGTTATACCAGTATACTTATTTTAGGTACCACAGTGCTTTAGAAGTCGACTCAACGTGAGGTGCCCTAAACTAACAACATTGGTAACTGCCAAAATCTTTATTTTTATGTTTCCGCAATGGATAAAACACCATTATGTAGAAAATATTTAACCAAAATGATATTTTTGATGCCAAACTGTCATAATTTTTTTTACCCAAGAATTTTCAAATGATCTGTTTTACAAAAAAACACAAAAGTATGTAAAGCGTATTATTGCATCTTCATGAAAATAAACAACAGCTATTTAATCCCATTCCTAAATAAAAAGATTTGTTTTTCAAGGGTAAAATCAGGCCTTAGAAAGTTTTTTTTGTTAGTATATTTGGAAAAAATATTTTGTTGTTTCTGATAACAATAACTGTGTTTGTTTTTCTCATAGGTGGTGTAAGAAATGTGTTAACACTGCACAAAACGTGATATGTTTTATTACATATTAAGATGAACAAATTGGTGAATTTCATCTTCTGGTGAAGACATTCTTTTGGTGATTTGGATGTAAAAGTGTGCTTTGGCTCATGCTGATAGATTCCTACCCCGAAAAGACTGAATGAAGCCATTAAAGTGAGACAGAAATAAATCAGTTGGAAAAAAACATGCGCTCTGTTTGTATTTTGCTGAGTGTAAGTTGAAGAAAAAACACAAACATGTTTATACATCAGTGCATTACAAAACGCTGCAGTGAAAGGCTAATGAGATGTTCTTGGCATGGATGCCCCCTCGTCAAAGTGTGTCATTGTGGTAAGACGTGTCAGTGGAACAAATTGAGTCCAGACACCGTTTAGTCCAGGACAACTCTGAAGAAAAAAATCCTGTTTGGTCTGGATGTGTTTTCATTTCTCAGCAGGTCATTGTTCACATGAAGTGGCATGTGACATCCCGAAAAGAAATAAAGGAAGAAAAGCCCTGCATTTCCTTGTAGGCAGGGTGAGGTTATGCAACTGGAAAGCGTATTAGGTACAATTGCATTGATGTGGAAATACAAGACAATTAAAACATTTCCGACAGAGACGGCTATTGTTCGATTCAGGAATGAGGTGAGGTTGAGGTGAGGTGAGTTTCACATCCGTTATTTTCTTGTTTCTTAAGCAGTTATCATGTGTAACACAGCTATTTTTGGCACTATTCTTCATCTGCATTTTTTAGATATTACCCTTAGACACAACATTTCCTGGAGGATAAGCGGCATAGAAGATGGATGGATGGACTACATTTACTGCATTTTTAAAGTTCAGTCGTCCGCGGCTCGAATTTCGCGGCTTCACGTTCAGAAATATATGAATGAATAAATCATGATGTTTTGTGGTTGAATATGGCCCATTATTTAGGGGTGTCTTGGAATAGTCGACTATTTGATTCGGAAGAGTCTGATTCGAGTGTCAATCTCGCTGTAGAATCATATAAAAATGTCACGTGATCAAGATTGTAGCACTCTGACTAATGGGGGGTCGGCCGCGGCTGCGCGTACATGACTATTTTGTTAGAAATAGTCTATTTTGATAAGAAACAGCCTATTTTCTGTTAATAAAGAACTGAAAATGACGTGTGTGTTTAGTGATGGCCCTTTACGGACCCATGACCGATTAAAGCAAATAGGAAATACAATAACAATATATAACCATGCTTGTGGAACGAGCAGCGGCAGTTTGAGGGAGCAATTACTTCAGTTATTACGGCTACGTGACAGCAAACAAGGTGATGTCACTCAAAATGAGCCCATGAAATTGTTTCAAATCGAGAACCATGTCTTGCTGAAAAGTAAGAAAAGCTGAAAAAAGCGAAACATTTCGAAGTGAATGGACGGACCAATACACAGTGTGTTCATTCTTCCAGAATCCAGTGTCAAACCGTTTCTCCCACATATAGCGCTTGTCAAAAGCGCTAATGTGAAGCGACTCCTGACAAAACACACATCACTTGAGGGCAGGGGAGGGGAGGTATCCACACAAGTCTGATGTGAGAGCGTGGAAAATAACATAGTTTAGAGTACGAAAAATCTGCAAAACTCATAACACATTCATTCGCAACACAGCAACATGTGAATGAGTGTTCACTAAGGATTGTATGGATATTGGAGCAAAACAAAACATCTTTCACTGACGGGAGAGTTTGGAGGGACGAGTGCTTCTGCAGCACAGACCTGACTCAAAGGTAAACAAAAAGAGGAATTGTGTGACAAATCCCAATGTCAGCAACAACAACAACAAGAAAATCTGACACTTTAAGAGGATGTACTGTTGCAGCTTTTCTGTTAAAGAGACACTTCTTAAATTGTTATTATTTAATAGGATTTTTTCAGAGAAACCGATGCGGTTTTATTTAACTTAAAAACAAGCCTCTTGTGTTCATTCATTGTGTGTACAGTCAGACATTTTATTATTTTTTGTCCCGTTTTCTTTTAAATGCAATTTAGGTGCAAAGATAATTGTTTTGTATTGAAAGAACAGGGAGATGTGCAGGGTTTCATTACATTCCATATTCAATTCCTCCATTCTTTTCTCTTCTGCTGAGAAAATGGCGACATTTAAACGCAGGAAGTGAAAAAACTATCATGAATTTCTGAGACATGGAGAAAGGCTCGGATTAAATTAGCTCCTGCTTCTTCCTCCTCCTTTTGTTCATGATGACTTGTGCAAATGTAAATGCAATGATACTCAATGTAACCTGTTTAGCATGTTCGAAACAATGACTATCACTATGACTATTCTGACTACTGTATTCTCTTGGGTAACCACCTCTCTCTTAACTATTTCAAATGGCAATGGACATTAAATGAAGAATAAACAAGAACAATGAATAAGTATTCTTTCTACATACTGTATTAGTAATAAAAGTCATAGCTGGCAAGGAAGTTGGTGTGGAACTTAGTGTTCTTCCTCCGATTACTAATTCAGTAACCTCACCCATAATGATATGATTGCAGTTCTTGAATACACTAATAATTTTGGTGACAAATAGGTTAAGGTTCATCTTAAGACAGACTATGTTTTGATTATTTTCTACAGTATAAGTGTTTATTCACAGCTACAGGTATAAATATGACCCAAGTTCTGGCACAGCACGGTCGCAAATACTGATTTAAAGTGAATGACTTCATCTTTATTAGGTTCTGTTAACCAGATGAATGTTTACCAGTAAAATGCAGCTATTTACCAAGTCTTTTAACATATTTTGCAAAATGTCAAATCCTTTCACAATTCCGTATGTTTTCCAGAATCAGTAAATACTAGTATCATTAGAGCTGCAACAACGAATCCATTAGTCTATGATTAATAAACTATTTGGGTACCTAATTAATAGTTTTTTAGCGGCGCACTATAAATATCGTAATTATTGGGCCAATATGTGGAATTATGACGTCATACCGATGAATCCAATATTTACCGATAATTTAAAAAACGCTCCAACGAGATTACGCGTACTGTGCTGGTGAGCAAATTAAGTGTTCCTTTTTTCTCCTCCCTTGAGTTCACTTGTAAACAAACATTCAGTGTTTCAGAGGAAGACATTTCGCGTGGTAGTTGCACCAAATGCTCTGCGTTGAGGGAAAAAAACATGGAGCTTCAACACATGAAAACTTATCAGCCATCGCTACGACACACAGGCTTGTCCCTATCGCTGCGGCGTTTGAAAAGTGCAAAAAAGGTTTGCCGGAGACGACTTGAAGGCTAAAGTGATCTGTGACTTCCTCATGGAAATGGTGGCGATGGATAACCAGCCCTTTACGCTTTATCTTTAACACATACGCAACAATGGACAGGCGAGAGCATTGTAGCGGTCTTCCTCCACGCATGTAAACACTGTGGAATACATACGCAACAATGGACAGGCGACAGCGCGCAGTGATACGACGGGAGAGAAAGTAACGGCGAGCGATTTTGAGGGGTAATTTTTTTCAAGGAGGCATTTTTGTGATGTAAATGTATTACTCTTTTGAACGCATATTGTTTTGATAAGCCAAACTCTTTGCTTAAGTGGCTCCACAAACTAACCGGAACTACGGTCCTCATCACCAAAATCCGACCAGAACTCTGCTCATGGGACCAAGTGTGGAGTAAGTCACTGTTGATGCTCTACACTGTTGATGGGCATACAACTTCATGTCAAAAAATCCCAACTATCCCTTTACTATATATTTCATGTTATTCATTTTTGTATTTTTCATCATGACTTGCCTCTCCTGACCGCACGTGACTGGCCATAGGATAATAATTCTAGTAATACCTATGAAGCGCCTCTGGGAGACAGTATTGCTCTGCAACCACCACACGCATGATCAAGAAGTACGTTGTTTTACTTCATTTGGTGGTTCGTGGTTTATTAAACAGTTGTGCTTTTTATTCTTGCATGGAAATAATGTGTAGACTGATTTATTTTTTGTACTTAGATATAAACATGTCTAGCAGCATTCGAGGCAGTGAGAGAACAACTGGCGGCCACGTCACTCATGGCCTTCCAGAACCGCATTGCGCTGGATGGGTTGCTAGCACATCAACAGGGAGTATGCTCCATGTTTGGTGAACAGTGCTGCACCGACATCCCTAACAAGACTGATTCAGCAGGTACGCTGACGCGCGCAATTTCTGGATTAAAGGCATTGAACACCAGGATGAAGGAGCAGTCTGGTGTGGACACCAGCTCATGGAGTGACTGGTTCAGGAGACTGTGTGGCCAGTGGACCCCCACGTGGTGGCAGTCCTAATCTCACTTGTGGTTGCCCTTGTCTTGTGCATGTTTTGTGAATGCTGTTGTGTGCCTGTTGTCGCTATTTAGGATCGCTATTTCCAGGACAGTGGACGCAGCTTTAGCGCCCATGTCTTCCAAAGTAAGTGAATTGTTCCCCCTACTGGCAACCACAGCTGATGATGTTGGTGATGACACGTCCGATGAAGGTACTGTCTTATCGTTATCAGGTCTGTATCCAGATGAAGTGAGTTCTTGTGACAACCCCATCGCTTCCATCTGAGTGTAAATACATTTACTGATTGATGATCTTTTAAGATGAAAGCTGAAAAGAGAGCCTAAATAGTGATAAGATTTCAGATATACTGTATGTGTGATAAACAGGAGGGAAATGTTGGAACTGTATATAAATTAAACAGCAATATAATTATCACTCACATATCTTAATAGCTATAAAGTGCTTGCCTTTAGAAATGTCTGTTTTCGGAATACAGCTGCGACCCAGCAACAGAGAAGGTGGCGACTGATGGCGCCACTGTGTCTGTTGACGACCGAGGCTGCAATCGCAGATCAACCTATGTCCTGAAATGTGCTTCATAACACACGTTCTATAGATAATCACCCACAGACACACACACACACACACAAACACACATAGACAAGACAAGTACAGTTTGGGCAACTACTTGCTCATCCGACCCCTTAGAGTTGCACAACCATGTAGAAAATAAAAAGAGAGGGCTCGGAGAGCGTATTCAGAGCGGTGTGGGAATGTAACTCTGGTGCTTTCCTCCGTTCTCCTCGTGAGTAAAAAGATATGTTTGTTGTCTTGTCTCTTCTGTAATATTGCTGTGTTTTACAAGTGTCACAGGAGTTTGAACCTGACAACAATACAATGGGGTATGAAAATATATAACATATAAAGATGCATTGTTTATTTACAGTATAATACAATCCAAATATGATACAATTCTTCATCAGTTCACCATAAAATTCAAGCTCATGATGTTGTATAGTAAAAAAAATGTCTGGGAGCTTGGTGTTGACTTTTCAGACTCTGCTGTCCTCAGCTGAAGAGGTCTCTGTTTCCGTTTCTGGCTGATCAGTTTCAAAAGCTGGGTTTGTCTGCCCCTGTGTGTGCCGCTTCTGAACCTCATTGAAAATATGAAGAACCTTCCGAGAGGACAAATACAAACAGACGATTAGTCTGAGTGCTACAAAATACATAAGGAGCTAAAGTATGTAAATTACCTTAGATTTAGGGATCAGACCCACTCTGAAGAAGCCAATGTGTCCTGTATCAATCTTAGTGCAATCTACCACAGTGGATGCAATGTTCTCTGGAGAGGGTCCATCACATAAAACACCTTCCACCTCACAAAGGAAAAAGCACAAGTCATTTACTGGCATGTCACTAAAAGCAGCAGTGGAAATGCAGTCAGTAGAGTGGATCTACTATATTCACCTTTTTGCCCAACTTGGCATAAACCTGGTTGTGATGAGTGGTGTCTGCTTCTCCTGTCGGGTTGGCTGAGGTCACAGCTACGGGCCCCACCTGAAAAAAACACCTACTTTCAATCGCTGGCCACAACATTAAACACAATCTAATGAGATCCAACGCAAGAGCTGTAACCGATCATTAATAAAGCTTATTGTGACTTGCTTTGGAACACATTTTGCAAAATACATGAATCTTGGAAAAAGCAGACAGCTGTATTAGCGTATCTACCGTAAATGCCGCTACATTTGCCAGTCTTCAAATGCTAACAACCACATAACACTGACATTAATAGCTGTGGCAGTAAGCAACCTCTTGGTATTGTATTTACTCCAGAAGATGCATTTGAAGCATCATGATTGGTCAGCATTCAGCAGCTTTATCTGCCTCTGCATGCGCTTTAAAATGTTGGTTTTGCTACTCGGCCGTTGGTGTGAAACTTATGTGTGTTACTTACCTGCCATACTGTACTGTACTGAACTCATCACCTGTATTAATGGTGGCTGAGCAGTTTACGCCTTACCGCTATTACAACACTGGCTCTGTTGCTGCTGTGTTGTGCAATATACTTGTTAATAAATGTCCATATGGTCAACATGAACTGTTTTCCTTTTTACTTTGCATGCACTCCTAGTCATTATTAAAGTTAAACAATAAGCTGTTAGAGAATTAACAGCCTCCATCTCAAGATATCGCCTGTTTCCAATCAACTCCCCGTCCTCTTTGTATTTAGGTAATAAATACCCTGTCAATACTACCAGAGGTGCTTTGGAAGTCTCAAGTCTTTTATGCCAAGTCTCAAGTCAAGTCTCAAGCCAAGACAAGACGGGTCAAGTCAATGTTCGAAGACATGGGCTTGAAATTTCCAAGTCCTTTCAAGTGATAAGCATTGTTAAGTGTTTGCCAAATAAAATACCCTGACGTCATCATTTGCAAATGCAAATTAAGTTCTCCCCGGTAGCATGTTGACACATCCCAGTGTCAATCACTGCCACTCTCCAGCAATCTGGTGCTCACCGATATGTAAGACACACCCATGTTGTTTGTTCTTACACCTGATTGGACGTTAATGGATGCATTAAATCAGACAGATTCTGTGTGAAAATTTGATGTCTTGTAAGTTGAATACTTTGAATGGAGACACATTTTACTTAGCACACGCACTGAAAAGTATTCGTAAGAGTCAGGTCCCGAGTCATTGATGTCAAAATCCAAGTCAAGTTGCCAGTCTTTGATGATATAGTCAAGTCCACAGTCATCAATGTTGTGACTCGACTCTGATTCGAGTCCACACCTCTGCTATCTACTAGTTGAGTATGCAGGTGTTTGGCGCGTGTATGTTCTTGCAGAGGGTCTAAAATCTTGGCTCAATGATTCCCATCCCTGTCCCTTACTAGATCAATGAGGTGGGTGGCCACCGAACAGTCTGGGTTCCTGATAGCGATGCTTTGGGGGGTCCCGATGTGTTTGGCAGCATCTCCTAAACCAAAGGTGTCCATCCATGGGCCTAAGTGAGAGAAAACATCAGATGATTGACGAGTTTGTGATTTATTATACTTGTATATACTTATACCTTAGAATCCAGAGAATTTAATCATAACTACCCACAGACCAATGAGAAATGACAAACTAAGGTCTGACAGTAACGTTACTCTACTTCACCTTTGACTCTCTTTGATTACTAGATCACTGTTTTGTATTTAATGTAAAATACAGAAAGACACAAAGCAACACACTCACCTCGAGGTATAACCATACTGATGGATGACGGCCATGCGGCCTCCATAAAGTCCAGCAGAAGGGGGCTTAGCAGGTGTCTGACTGGGTCAAGCTGCTTGATGGAGGACAGCCACATGGACATGGGTCGGTCCTGTGCTTGCTTCTTCACCCTGTGGGCAAGCACAGCAGTTAGAGAGAAATGATAACACCAGATAGCCTCAAATAGAGAGCTCTGACAGACGCTGTGCCTCACTTAATCAATCTGAACTTCTTGGTGGTGCCCCAAGGTATTTTGAGTATCTTTCCGGTAGAGATGTTTACAGCAAGCAGAACAGTTTGGTTGTATTTGTGTGGGCGCGGATTATGGAGCTATAACACTGCCTTAAGTTTTGCCATTGAAAATAAAAATTGACATTCTATTGTCACTGAAAAAATATATTTGATGTACAGTAGTCCCTCCTTTTCTGTGGTTAATTGGTTAGATAAGTGATAAGCGAAGTTCCGCAAAGTAGGATTCCTTATTTATAAGTCAACAGATAGAGCATAGAAAACCTGTTTACGACCTAAATAGTTTTTTTTTTATGTTATGAACACTGTATGCATGCAATACACCCCTATAGTCACCTTTACACTCGTATTACTCAACATAGTAGATAAAATTCGAGAAAATAAGCCATTTAAGACAGGAAGTGAGGGGTTCAGAGCTGAGTTTTAGCTTGGCATGGGTTACGGCCGCAACTGCAACCCGTGTCACTATTATTATTATTATTATGTTATGATTATTGTGCCTGTTGTGAGATAATTCAAACCTGCAATAAAATCCATCATGTCTGGCACTTGTATGTTTTACCAAACACCACAGTAACAATACTGAAACCGAGTGACGAGTGTAGAATACTACATATTACAATTTTAATGCCTTATACTTGTATTTCAGTTCATTTAGCCATTTTTATACTTGAAAACGCTTAATTTAGACAATATAAATACATAAAATTTACTTAAATTAGCATTTTTGTTTTTTACTAATGGGCCGTATTCAATCACAAAACAGCATGATTTATTATAATGATTCTATCTTTGGAAAGCCGTCATAGAGTGAAAAATTCGATGCAATGTGGTGAGGGACAACTATATTGGCATTGTAGGTGTTGTATTGACACTGAAAAGATCTTTTAATATATCTTTTATAGTATTTTTTTAATGCCAGTCTTCACATTTCCCCTTTATGACCGTCCTTTTTTTCAGTGTCATTATTTTTCAGTTTCAACCTCCAGTTTTTCACTTTCAATGTAATTTTTTTCACTTTCAGCTAAATGGCAGTGTTTTGGCACGGAGTGGAGGTGCTAGGAGCATGCTTCAAGGTTTTGAGAGAGGAGCAGGGCAGCCTCTTTTCTCCACCCGATTATTGTTTCTGTGCCAACGTGACTGCCATTAAGTTGAAAGGGGAAAAAAGTTGAAATTGAAGAACACATGAATACATCTTTTTCTAATGTGTCAAAATGTATTTTCAATGCCATAACTTAATGGCAGTGTTCTGGGTCTGGAATATACAGTGTATTATCGGATCAGCATAGAACAGCGACGTCCAAAGATTTGCGTCTCGTTTTTTATTGGCCCACGGCACAATGTAGAAATAAGATCAAACAACAACAAAAAATAAAGCAAAAAGACAGAAAGTGAAGCTAAAAAGATGAAATGTTGACACTAAATGATAACACAAAGCTTGGTCTTGAAATTTACATATAATTTTTGTTGCCTTTTTAGAAAATAAAAAAAAGCATACAAATATCAAAGTGCATCTTTTGATTTTTCCTCGGTGGAAAAAAGTTTGGACAACCCTCGCATCAAAGAATGTTAAAATAGCTGTTAAACAAACCAACTAATGAAGACTGGATTTAAAAAGACAATAGTGAAGCACACAACAAACTAAATATGCGTCGTCTAAATATGCGCTCACATTCATTTTCTACGGCTGTCCAAAATAGTCAGCAATTAGTTCTGCGTCCAACTGCAAATTCCATCCATCCGTTTTGGATGCCGCTTATCCCCACGAGGGTATGCTGGAGCCTATCCCAGCTGACTTTGGGCGAGAGGCAGGGCACAGCCTGGACTGGTCACCAGCCAATCGCAGGGCACATATAGACAATAAAATGATGTGTTAATAGAAAATTCAACGGACATCAGAGTGTCTAGAGTGTCTTCACTCTTCTCTTTGAAAGAAAGGCCTGGAACTCTCTGCAGTTAAGTCAATAAAGTATCAAAAAACACACACATTCATCAGAACAAACTCACTTGAATGCCTTGACAACAGCATCAGGCCTGTTGCAAGCTGCCACCAGCACATAGACAGTGTCAGTAGGCATGCCACATATGCCGCCATTTTTCATGATATCTGCAGAAGAGTAGAGCAGGAGAGTAGTTTATGAAATATGAGAGCTGTAAAAAAATCTAATTCTATGATATCACCTTACCTGCAATCTGCTGAACTGATGTGGCTTTTCGGGCTGGCAGATGTGGACAGATATGTGCCCCGCCACCGACCCCGCTCAGCCTTATCAAACCTCTCCCCAGGGGAATCTGAGGGGACTGGAAGGTGCTGTTGAAAATGTGAGCCCCAAAACAATAAAAGCTAACAATGCCAAAGATGATGGTGACTCCTATGTCATAACCAAAAGGCAGAGCATCGAGCGCATCCAGCAGGAAGCTGATGATGATGAGCTGGAAGGTGAGCGCATACACAAACCAGGCGACGTTCACAAACAGAGCCGCGGCCGTCACCAAGGCATTAAACATCAGGAAGGCGATGATCCCCACGGCCACGTTAAAGCCTCTCACTTCGCCGTACAGCCCGCCATATCGAGTCAAGCCCCACACTGTCCACATCACCCCGTAGAGGGTGAACACAGTGCTCTCAAAGGTTTTTCCTCTGGAGAAAGCGACTGACCCGCAGAGCAACTGGAGGAGCCCACCAGCGACCACCACCCAGGGGAGCACCAGCACGGACAACACCGCCCTGTCACCTATTGTGGCTGTGACAGCAAAAGTAGCCAGGACACTACAGGCGTGACCTAACACCTCTGCATCGGCATATTTGGAGTAACCCAGGTGAGGTGCATGAAGCTCCTTATCATGGGTGTGAAGCGTGAGTCTACTCGTTTTGTTTACTAACGCTTTGAAAATGTTCTGCCCCGTAGGGATCATTTTGGTGGCGACTATGTTGTATGTCGTTATTAAAAGCACACATGCGGAGCCGACAAATATAGCAGCTTGTACACCCTGGGTTCCTTCCTGGAAGAAGCCTTGAGGCTGAGCAGCAATGGCTATACAGTACGCAACAAATAATAAGTGGTAGAGAGCCTCCAGCAAGCTCTTTTGAAAGCTGAACAGAGTCAGGATGAAGAAAAGTACGGAGAAGACGGCTGGGAAGGGAACTGGTGAGAAGGGCTGTATTGAATAGAAGGATAGGAGGGCACTGTAACCCTCTGCAAACCTCAGCACTGCCATGAAGCCGTAAAACGTAGCAGAGAGCGGGTCCATGGCTCGGTAGAAGAGGACACACAGGCCAAGCTGGAACACCCCGGCTGTCCACAGCCAGGGGACGTGGCCAACAAAGAGCCTAGGAACCACACCCAAGAGAGGACAGGCTAACACTGAGGCCGCTAACAAGTTCATCACCACACCCACTGACACTGCGTCAGCACATCCACAGCGCGTCTCGAGCTTCACCTTGCCTTTTGTCTTTAGGCCAGTGCCTGGAAGCTCCACTTTGCCATGCGTAATCGTGGACAACAAACGTCCTGCACCAAAGTAACCACCCACCAGACTGACGAGAAGGTAGTTTGCAGCCGTGGCAGACTGGCCGAAACCTTCAGCAGACAGGCCAGCGATTTGATGGCCACAAGCTAAGCTGATGCTGATGGCGATGATGAACAGAACCGCCTTTCTGGCGAGGAGCGCTATGCTGCCTATGACAAACAGGGCCAGGGCAAAGGCAGCCAAGCCAGGGACTAATGAGGATCTAAGGTCTTCAGGCTCAAGCACCCCCTGTCCTGTCAGGATGTAAACCAGACTGGAGCCACACCACAGGGCTGAGACTGTCAGACACAGGGAGGAGAAGAGCTGTGAACTGGACAAGCTCCGACAGACACCTGGAACACAGAAAATTACGTTAGGTTTAATGGAACAAACAGTTTTTGAGGCAAAAGTGCAAACAAACCTGCATAAGCTACGATGGCAGCGATGATGAGGAGCAGTACCCCCAGTGCGGTTGGGGGGATGAGGTCTTCTTGGGGAGTGCTACCATAGCTGTTTACCAAAAGTAGCAGGGAACCTTTAAATCCAAAAGTCACGATGGAACATATTAGGACAATATTTTATTTTGGTCACGCAACAGTTAATACATATAAATATGAATTAAAACATATTTTTCAATAAATAAATGTTTTCATTAATAATGTAAATATCCAGCTTTTACAAAATAATCTGAAAATATGTTAGACAAAATATAAACATATAACATATTACACAACAGCATTAGTGTGACACAATAAACTTGCAGTGGTTTGCAATACACAACAAACAAACAAAAAAATTCTAATGCCTAATATTAGCCTACAATTGTTTTATTATTTTTTTAAATAGGCCATTAAAAAAAGTTACATTTTGAATGTAAATGGGGGTTGAATGCTTCCAAGTAGCAACTGTACGTAGTAATAACTACATGTTATTTTCAACAATGTATAAACATACAACATATTTTTGGGAGACACAACAGCCTTAGTGTGAATGACTGAATCGCAGCAGTCTTCATTCATGAAGAACATGACATAAATCAAATATAAACATGTCAAATATTTTGGCACACAACAATATTAGTGTGACAGGGTCGATGCTTGATTTCCTGCCACATCAAATAATAATGATAATAACAGAAAAAAAGAAATTGGCGTATATCAGCAACAGTGAAGTGATGCAGTTACACAAGCATCAGGAAAAGAAACGTTTTGGTAAAGTAAATTGGACAAAATATAATTTATTTACTAATTTATTTATTCTCTCTACATATTAAAGAAAATGAGAACACATATTTTTGTCACTTTCAAGCTCCGCATTCATTCATATGTTTAGTGTAAGACCATATACGGTAATATCAGAGGACTTTTGCAATGTGGTTTAGCTCTTCAATCATCAATAAATAAGAAAGTTTTAATTTAATCAATTTTAATGTATGAATAACTCCTTTAAGAAGGCTTACCGCCAGAGATGCCCAGTATACCCACAGACACATGCAGCTGCGCCATGACTGAGAGAAGCTGTGCAAAGACGCTCTAAGAGCCCTGCGCTTTATTCGGCCGCTTGTGACGTCATCACGTAACACCAGGAAGTGTCGGTTTACCGGAAAAAAAAAAATGAGTCAGTCAAGCGGAAAGTAAAGTGGCAACGCGCCACCCTAATGACGCTACCTAAACTAATTAACTTCAATGAATGATTCGCAATAAAAATCAACATATAATGAACATCCAGAGTAAATAATTAAATATTGCATTAAACCGTGCAATTGTTGGCCTGTTAGTGCCAGTTCGTTTTTATAAAATGTTAGCGCTATATGCAAGTAATACAGTAAGTGACCCAGAAAATAATTAAAATGTGTTTTAAACGTCAATGTAAACAACAGGAAACAATTGGACCCCCCGTCCCCTTCAAAAACCCCACAAAAACAATAGTTTTAACAGTGTTAAAACCCAAATAATAATTTAAAAAACGGTTAAAAGGGCTATCATGGGAAAACAAGGAACTACCTACTAGCAATGACTCCGCATTTTCTGTGTGGGACATGTAGTAAAAAAATGATTCCTGTGAATAGATGAAGTCATCCTTTCTAGTGGGAGGAGACTGGACAAGCAAATAAAAAGGAGAGGGTAACTTACAGGTGTCACATCTCTTCCTGGCGAGCAGACACGCACACACACACAGAGACTCTGAGACACACTGTGCAGCTAGGATTACCTTTCAAGGTGAGGATTTTGTTTGTGCATTTGTTAAAATGTGATGTTAGATAGATAGATAGATAGATAGATAGATAGATAGATAGATAGATAGATAGATAGATAGATAGATAGATAGATAGTGATTGTTGCTTTTTCATTCTTCTGTAGATTTTACAGTAAAAAAAAAAAGAATGTCAACAACATTGGTGCATTTTTTTAAGTACAACTTTTTTTTTAGGTAAAAGGATGAAATGTGTCATTTTGTGCTTACTAAACTTTCAAAGATCTTTGCACACCACACACCAAATACGTCTCCATTAGTACAGTAGTGTCTTATGTCAAAATGGACCTACTTGGAAATGCTGTTAAATATTAAACAGCAGATGACTACCACCAATAGTTAATACATTCATTCTGTCATAACATTGACACTAATATGATGATGACGATACTACTGATAACTATGTGGAATGATTGGAATGAAGAAGCTAGTTGTGAAGAAAGTAGTTGTTGAGTAAGGACACCACTGGTATGTCATAACTATTGTTGGCTGTAAGATACATAGATACTGTTAGATAGAAATACTAATGTAGGCACTGAAAAATGTTTAGACTGAATGGCAATTTTATGCTATAAACTTAACTTGACGAGCCCGTCTAAATAGTTGAGATGTGAAATAAACTCAGAAGCTCTCCTGGAGTTGAGTTGATAGAGCATCCTCTGGGATCTACTCAGCCTTTTCAGGTTCAGTCAGGCTAAATCACAAAAGAACTTGACCACAATGTGTGTGAAGTCGACACCCTAAACTGATATTAAAGAGCAGAAGTTGCCGCTGGTGTGCAGTAGCATTCAAAAGTTTACATTTTCACGTGCTATTGAATACGAAAGCATGTCCAAACTTTGGACTACTGCTGTGGTTTAACTGGTATTCACTCAGCACGGTCATCAGTAATGCTTCAGTTCATTGGCAACATGGTCAACAAAGTCACAATAAGGAACGTTGGAGTTCCGCAATTAAACATGTCCAAAAAGGAGTAGGGATTTGCTCTTCTGGGTTGCACTTGGCTGTCATAAACATCAACCCACCTGAGACTGCACCTAATTGTGTGTGTGTGTGTGTTAGAGCGGTACCATGGCAAAGCGTGTAGCTGTTATTCTCTCGGGCTGTGGCGTGTACGATGGCACAGAGATCCATGAGGCCTCCGCTGTCCTCGTTCATCTGAGTCGAGCTGGAGCCAAAGTAAGCAGCATTAAACAATTTCTATACTGTGTGCTTTCATAACATGCAAAAGCTTTGGAATGATAAACACATGAAGTCCTCCCCCAGGTACAGATGTTTGCTCCCAATGAAGACCAGATGCATGTTGTCAATCATTCTGAGGGGAAGCCTACAGAGGAGAAGAGGAACATCCTGCAGGAGAGCGCCCGCATCGCCAGGGGGGACATTACAGATTTGGCCAAGTTAGATGTGTCAGCTTTTGATGCTGTCATCATCCCTGGTAAGATTTTGTTGCATTACGGTTGCAGCTATTTATTGATCTATAAGTAAGGGGTGTCCAAAGTGCAGCCCAGGGGCCATTTGCGGTCTGCAGCTGTCCACAGCACTTTCAAAAAAGAGGAAAAAAAGAAACAATAACAGCAAAAATGGGAAAATCAGCACTAATTTTACAAGAATAGAAATCAAAATGTAATGAGAAAAATGTAATTTTACGGGAATATTGTTGTGATATTATGAGGAAAGATGACATCATTTTATTATCATCAAGCTGAAATATTAAATTTAAAAAAATCTCTTTTTTTAAGTTGTAATATTATGAAAAACAAACAAAACAAAATAAAGTTGTAATTTTTGGAAAAATAATTTGGGGCAAAAGTTGTAATATTATGGGAATAAAGTGAAAATATTGGAATAAAGTCAGAATATTAATGCAAGATCATTTAGAAGAAGAAAGTGAAATAGTTGGACAATTAAAAAAACAAAAGCAACAGCAGAAATGGAAAAAGGAATAAAGAATCAAAATAAGAAGTCCAAATATTAAGAGAAAAAAGCCACAATTTTATGATAGTAAAAAAAAATAATATAGTTTTAGTAGCATAGAGTTGAAATATTAAAGAAAAAATATGTTTTTTTAAGTCCTAACATTATGAGACACAAACAAAGCAAAATAAAGTTTTTGCAAAATTAGGTTCAAGAAAAAGTTGTAATATGGGAACAAAGTCATCATATTACAAGAAGACATTTACAAAGATTATTTAAGCAGAAAGCTGAAATAATTTCTAACATTCACATTTGTGTCTTTTTACCTCTGACTTATTGTATCTCCTTGGGTTCTCTTATTCAGGTGGTTTTGGTGTAGCCAAAAACCTGAGTGACTGGGCAGTAAGCAATAAGAACTTTATCATCAAGCCAAGTGTGGTGAAGATTCTCCAGGACTTCCACAAATCTGGAAAGCCGCTGGCCTTGTGCTGCATCTCCCCAGTCCTTGCTGCCAAAATCCTGCCTGGTTGTGAGGTCACAGTGGGTCAAGACACAGAGAGCGACATGTGAGTGATTGGACAATAATTGTCATCACACGTTGTGTTGTGCAAGTTGTAACGTGCTCACTTGTCCCCTGTCAGGTGGCCGTACGCCCAGACCGCCTGCGCCTTGAAGGAGATGGGCTGCAAGTACGTGAATAAAGATGTGGAGCAAGCACATGTTGACGTCAAGCATAAACTTGTCACCACACCCGCTTTCATGGGCAATGCCCCCATTCATAAAGTTTTTGATGGAATCGGCGTCATGGTTAAAGAAACTCTTAAACTTGCTTAAGATGTCTTCATGTTGCATTCTATTGTGCATTTCCTTTCTTTGGTGTTGGAAACAGTACATCGATATGTGCATCATTACAAAAGGGTTACAGAGATGGAAATAAACATGTTGGCAAACCAAACCATTGCTTTGCCTGATTCCTATGTCAGAACACGTGGATAGTGCTGAAATAAAGCAATGAATGCATCAAGATATCATCAAGATTCAAGAGAGTTTTATTGTCATGTGCATGGTAAAACAGCAGTTATACCATGCAATGAAAATCTTATTCTGTTCATTCTCCCAAGAAAAGAAAGAAAACAAATGAAAGAATAAG
The DNA here is from genome assembly GCF_027744805.1 of Dunckerocampus dactyliophorus. Taxonomy (NCBI): domain Eukaryota; kingdom Metazoa; phylum Chordata; class Actinopteri; order Syngnathiformes; family Syngnathidae; genus Dunckerocampus; species Dunckerocampus dactyliophorus. The sequence goes on along the minus strand of NC_072829.1, from coordinate 24,401,983 downwards.
AACATAAGAAACATAAACACATAAACATATATACCAATAAATTAAGCAACAACAACAGACGAGACATTAATACAAGTAAATAATACAAATAAATAAATAAATAAAGTGCTATGAGTGTGTGCGTGTGTTGCGTGCGGCGTGTGCGAGTGCTTCGTTGAGGAGCCTGATGGCCTGTGGGTAAAAACTGTTTGCCAGCCTTGTGGTCCTGGACTTCAAACTCCTGTAGCGTCTGCCTGACGGTAGGAGTGTGAATAGTGAGTGTTGTGGATGTGTGCTGTCCTTGATGAGGTTGTGTGTTCTTCGTAGGACTCTAGATTTATAAATGTCTTGCAGTGTGGGGAGGGCTGCCCCAACAATGTTCTGTGAGGTCTTGATCACCCGCTGGAGTGCCTTCCTATCACGTGTTGTACAGTTACCGTACCAAACAGTGATGGAGGCGGTAAGGACACTTTCGATAGTGCATCTGTAGAAGCAACTCAGGATTGTGGTGGACATGCCAAATTTCCTCAGTCTTCTCAGGAAGTACAGTCTCCTTTGGGACTTCTTCAGAATTTGTTGGGTGTTGTGAGACCAGGTGAGGTCCTCGCTGATGTGTGTGCCAAGGAACTTGAAGGTTTTCACCCTCTCCACCTCAGTCTCATCAATAAACAGGGGTCTATGCGGCTCCTTTTCCCTTGTTCTTGGGTCGATGATCATCTCTTTAGTCTTATCTGTATTGAGAAGGAGATTGTTATCACGACACCAAGCTATGAGGTCCGCCACCTCTCTTCTGTATGATGTTTCAACACCACCAGTGATCAGTCCGATGACTGTAGTGTCATCTGCAAATTTAATGATGCTGGTGTTGTTCTGGGAGGCCACGCAATCGTAGGTGAAGAGCGTGTAGAGGAGTGGACTCAGCACACACCCCTGTGGGGTCCCAGTGCTCACAATTCTTGAGCTGGATGTGCGGTTGTGGACTCTGACTGACTGGGGCCTGCCTGTGAGAAAGTTAAACACCCAGTTACAGAGGGAGGGAGACAGGCCAAGTGTGAGGAGCTTATCTGTGAGTTTGTGGGGGCTGACTGTATTGAATGCAGAGCTATAGTCTATAAATAGCATTCTGACGTATGTGTCCTGGCCCTGTAGGTGAGAAAGGGCTGTGTGGATGGCAGTGTTGACTGCATCATCCGTGGACCGGTTCTGGCGATATGCAAACTGTAGAGGGTCCACGGTTGCCGCCGGGATGCTCTTTTTGATGTGGGTCATGACTAATCTTTCAAAGCACTTCATAACAATAGGAGTGAGTGCTATAGGGCGATAGTCATTCAAGCAGGTCACGTTGCTCTTCTTGGGTACGGGCACTATGGTGGTGGACTTAAAGCAGGTCGGTACAGATGCTTGTGCAAGCGACAGGTTAAATATGTCAGCAAGCACATCAGCTAGCTCTGATGAGCAAACCCGAAGTGCACGTCCTGAGATGTTGTCTGGCCCTGCTGCTTTTCGTGGGTTTGTTTTGTTTAGAACCCTGCGCACATCAGCTGATGTCACCATGAGAGGTGAGTCCTGTGTGCTCCCCAGGTTCAGCCACCCTCTCTGCTCATCAGGAGTTTGGGTATCAAAGCGGGCATAGAACTCATTCAACTCATCAGGAAGTGTGGTTTGGCTGGACGTGGCTACGCTACTCTGCTGTCGATAGTCTGTGATGTGCTGGAGCCCCGCCCACATGCGCCGAGGGTCTGAGGTGGAATAGTAGCCCTCCAGCTTCTGTCTGTACTGCCTCTTGGCCTCCCGTATGGACCTCCTCAGGTCATATCTGGCCTTTTTGTAGTCATCAGCGGTGCCCATGACAAATGCAGTCGAACGAGCACGTAGCTTAGCCCTTACATCACAGTTCATCCACTGTTTTTGGTTAGGGTATTTTCTGTAATACTTGGTGGTGGTAACAGTCTCTATACATGTGCTAATGTAGCCAGTAACAGCAGAAGCATATTCATCCAAATCAACAGTACAATCTTCCCTCCCCGCTGCAGTTTTAAACACATCCCAGTTTGTGCAGCCAAAGCAGTCCTGAAGTACTTGATCAGTTTCTTCATTCCATACTTTAACTGCTGTACGTACAGGGGGAGCTTTTTTAAGAAGTTGTCTGTATGTTGGATAAAGGAATATAGAGATGTGGTCAGCCTTTCCAAAGTGGGGTCTTGGAACAGCCTTCAAAGCACCTTTCATGTTGCAGTAGACTTGGTCCAGGATGTTATTTTCCCTTGTGGGAAAGCTCACATGCTGGTAATATTTGGGGAGGACAGTCCTGAGGTTACAGTGGTTGAAATCGCCAGATATAATAAATACAGCGTCTGGGTGTTTGGTCTCGTGTTTATCAATGATGTCATGCAGGAGGCCTAGTGCATTAGCAGTGTTAGCTCGTGGTGGGATGTAAACAGCAGTTAAATACACAGCGCTAAACTCACGAGGCAAATAAAAAGGTCTGCATTTCACCATCAGCAGCTCAATGTCCTGCGAGCAGTGCTTTTCCATCGTCTGTACGTCTGTGCACCACCGTTTGTTTACGTAAACACAGACGCCGCCACCTCTGTGTTTACCAGACGCTAAAGTCCGATCTCCCCGGTAAGCAGCAAATGATTCCAACTGGATCGCCGAGTCCGGTATATCCTCCGTCAGCCAGGTTTCTGTGAAGGTGAGGACACAGCATTCCCTGATCTCACGTTGAGCTGTAATCCTTGCTCGTAGTTCGTCCATCTTGTTTTCAAGAGAGCGGACGTTGGCTAGCAGCAGGCTTGGTAGCGGTGGCCTCGTCGCTCTAGCTTTTAGCCTAGCATGCAGGCCGGCTCGCTTGCCTCGTTTACGCCTCGGATGCTTTGCTCGCCGGGTATTCAGCTCACCAGGTCCGCAGGCTGCTGCGTTCTCCCGGCGCAGAAGAAAGGCAAAGTCTGAGAGGCTAAATGAAGGTTCATGGTGAACCCTGCCGATGTTCAAAAGTGTCTCTCTGTTGTAATGTACTGCGTGAGTGTGTTGAATGTCCAAAATGAACAATAAAATAGCAAAAAATAGAAAAACACACATCAAACTATACAGTCGATACATACAGTAAATGCTCCAATTATGCCGATAGTCACCAGATGTGTTGCAATGTATTATTCCCATTTAAACATAGAAAAGTCTGCTAAACACTGGTTGTCTTAAATGCAAACAAGCAGGGGGTGTCAAAGAACTTCTCCCCAAGCAAGTCAGAGCTTTTCCTCCTGTCGCTCACACCTGGAGAAATGCAAATTCTCCTGAAAGGGTGCTGTCACTTCAAGGGCCATGACGCACAGACCACAGTGATTTCAAGCTATAACCATATAAAAATATACTGCAAACACATTGAACAAAGAGTGGACACAGTGTTGAATACTTTCTTTGTTCGTGCCTGTTGGGTATAAAACTGCTGATTAGGTAACATGAATGCTAACATGAGGCTGGCCACAATAAAAGGCAACTGCAAAACATGCCAGACAGCACAATGCCACGGATGTCACAAGAGATGAGAGAACAATGGGCCTCATTCACGAACATCTTCTTAAAAGTCTTCTTAAGAAGTGTACTTAAAAAGGCTCGGGTTGGAAACTGCGCCACATTCACGACACGTTCTTAAGTAGGGATAATCGTTCGCACCGGTGTTCTTAGGTTGATGAATGCCAACTGCGATGCCCGTGCATGTGAGCCCTAATTTGCATAGGTCACTGCCTGTTATTTCCTATATAAGGTAAAAAATGTGCCGTGCGCAACAGGCAGCTGGAGGCGGAGATGGCAACGTGCAAGGGCAAGACTGAGAAGCAGCTGGACAACAAACGAAAGAAAAACTTCAATTCTACTGAAATAGAGGTGCTTTTACAAGGAGTGAGCGAACACAAGACCACCTTATTTTCACGTGTATCCACCGGTCATCAGGCCATCCAAAAAGAGTCGGCATGGAGCACCATTGCAGGAAACATAAATGCCGTTTCCACGGAGAAACGCACCACCGCAGAGGTTAAAAAGAAGTGTTTTGACTTAAAATAGACTCAAAAAAAGATTAGACTGCACCGGAGGGATCTGGAGGAAACGGGAGGTGGGCCATCAATCAGAAACCAAACCATTTCGGAAACTCTAGAAAACATTTACACAATCATGATGGAAAAATAAAGTCAAAATACATAGTTTGTGTGTGACAATTTATTTTTCTGTGGTTACATTTGATTAGACGCTGCCTAATTAATACAGCAGCCCCGTGCTCTGGCTCAAGACGTGGCTGGGGGCGCATGTCGTTATCTGGGGGTGCTACGTGCGCAATAGGCACACCACGTTTCATTGCGATGTTATTCTGATGATCCTGCACACCTGCAAGAACAGAGAGGGAAGCCTGAAGCCTGAAGCGGGACATCAAATATTCGTGGCTTTCAGCAAATAAATCTAATGGTCCCTTTACATTCTCTCTCTGCGCAGCGCACGTCCAGCCAGCCTTTTTTTTTTTGATGAATTGGGATTTGAATGTATATTTATCGATGGAGTATATTTTAGTTGTTTTGATGATAAATAATTGTTGGGATATTTTATTTGCACTACATTTTTTGGGATCGGGGTGGAAAATCCATCATGAGGGCGATTGCGCATTGAAAGTGCAAGCTTTGCTTGTGCGTAAGAGTCCTCCTGAGCGTTCGTAGAATTTGTTCTTAGATCTAAGAACTGTGAGTTACGAACACGTTTCGTGAATGCCAAAAATCTTCGTAAGAAGGCTTTAAGAACACATTTGTGTGTAAGAACGTTTCGTGAATGAGGCCGTTTCGTGAATGAGGCCCAATGGGCACATACCTCCCAAAACCGCACATTTTGGAGTGGCCTTTTATTGTGGCCAGCCTAAGGCACATCTAGGGATTAATCATGCTGTCTAATCAGCAACAAACATGCCACTCCTGTGAGGTGAATGGATTATCTTGGCTAACTAATAGACCTGTTTGCCTTCAACTCATGAAAGATGGGAGCAAAAATGAAAGTTTTTCCACACAATGCCCTAAATCAGGCAAAAATAGTAAATGCTTCAGTTTTTGTGCTTTCCGCACACAATCACTTCTGAAATTCATTAAATTAACCACCTCACGTGCAATCAATCAATAAAAGAAATCAAAGCCCCCCAAAAAGGACACTTTACTCATTTTATTATCTTATTTACTGTATCTATTTTAATCACTTATATATGAATGAGCGTTATTGTTTTAACTGTGGGTTACATTACCAAAAACATGGTTATGATGCTAATTTTGTTATGGAATGGTGAAATGGGATAAAAGAAATTAGCAGCAATCTGTTTACAGTTGTGTGATGTTATCAGCAAACAAAAAACAGATTAACTTTGTCCCACAATGTTTTTTTCCCCCCTAAAGCACCCTTTAAAAAGAGGGGTCGTCTTTTATTCAGGTTCATCTTATACTCGGTTCAATGTGATTAGCGGTACGGATGTGACTAATAATAGAATGGTCCCTCAGTGTTAAAAATGAATTCATGCCTCAGGTTTGGTTATTTTAACATTTATTTATTTCGTCCAACAGATATTGTTTACTCTTGAAAACAACAATTTTATTGTGCTTGGCTTGAGAAGTGCTTGAATTGGTCTGTTCCACAAACCAACTGTGTTGCATGGAATTTCCTGGGACGGTCGGGATCCTAAAAGACAACCATTTCATCTCCATTAACACATCAAGACCATAAATGATATAGTACAGATCAGTAACAGTAATGCATCTATATGCTGGTCTCACCTCTATGGGGTAAGCATAGGTGGGAACGTAACGAATCACAAAGCCACAACGCCTCTTCTGGGATGTGTTAGCATCACTGGCGTGCACCAGCAGTCCGTCGTGGATCTGTAAAGATTGTTGACAGGATGTTTCAAAATATTCCACCTGCGCCCGTGAAAAGTACATTCAACTTACAGACATCTGTCCAGCCAAGAGAGGGCAAAGCACAGCCTCCTCAGTTTGAAGAAGCTCCTCCGGGATCTCCTGGTTGACAGTCAGCATGTTTCCAGGCCGTACGGCTTGGTGATGGGGCAATAGGCCAGAACAGTGGCTTCCTGGGAGCACATTTGGAATCAGTGGTTATTAAATAAAAATGTGCAAAACTGCAGGTTAGTCTATATGTATTCTTCCATCACTGCACTGATAATTTCCAAATACTGGTATGATATCAGCCGGGATAGGCTCCAGCTCACACGTGACCCTGATAATGAATGAATGCTTTGGGGATGTGGCTTGTCCACTGCATCTATCTCCTCTGGTGACCGCGACTGTGTTGGCATGTGTGAGAGTATAAAAACAAAGAGCCATTCATCTACCTGGTATAACGCGAAGGGCTCCATTCTCTTTCACCGAGTCATCAAGAGCGAGCCACACAGACAGAACGGGCCCACCAGCGATACCCCAATACCTGACAACAATGAGTTACAATCAGACATTTTTATCGGGAAACAAAAAAAACACAACTTTTTGTCTGTAGTTGCTTTCTAAAGTCTCCGTACCGCATATCCTGATGCCAAGCCACATACGGCAGCTCCTCATCCTCATGGCCCTGAGTGCTGCTGGGTTTGGGGGTTGGATATTTGCAGATGAAGCGGGAGTCCAGCAGGATGACGTCAGGGCCCACGATGGCTTGCACCACTTGCAAGATGCGGGGGTGTTTGGTTAGGTCCATTACCCAAGGATACTGACGGTGAACATTATGGAGGCTGTACTTGGTGTAGTTCTCACCTGGAGGCAAGACCACAAAGTTAGGGCATGTCTACATGAGAACCAATTGGCAGAAACATCTGAAGACACTCTTTTACATCCTGTGCCTGCACTTACTACTGTTATACTACCACATGTTGAATACTCCTCTACTTTGCTTTTAATGTTTCTTGTCTTTGCTGGAGAAGACTATAAAGCTCACTTTCCTGACACAACAACCCTGCACTGATAAAACTGAAATCCAAGTTAGACCAATTTGCTCAATTTTAAGCAATATGTGCTTTAATTTGAAATACCATAAATGCTCCAATTAACACCTTTATACAATTAACCGCTGCGTCAGGCATTATCAGGCATTAAAATGAACAAGAAACTGAAGAAACAAGGGCTGTCTAATCATTTTTTCCTTGACTTTACCAATAAAAGTCTTTATCAAGAGCTTTCTTTCTTTCTTTTTTTTTTCTTTTTTTTTTTTTTACCAAATTCTTTCTCCAGCTCGGAAAAGGCGAGCGTGGCCTCCCTCAGCTCGGTCTCAGTCAGCACCGGCAGGCCTGAGAGGAAGCCCTGCTGCTTGTAGGTCTCCTGGAGCTCACTAGTGGATGTAGTCATGTCTGCTTGGACGCGTTTACTGCTTCACCTGTTCTCGTTCCAGCCTGTTGGAGTGAAAATAAAAAAGTGAGAATAGTTCCCTGAACTATTTTATGTATTTTTCATGACATAAGGGGCCACCTGACTCTATAGGAAAAAAACACACAGTTTGTTTGGTCACACACTATTTTGCTGACCAATAGCAACTCCAAGAACAAGAGTGGCAAACATTCCTCCTATCAGGGCCATTTCCGTTTTGATAAAGACGTCCTAGGGACATACGGCGGGCTTTACCTGTATATGGTTTCCCCACCCCTGTTCGAGTACCTTTTACTTTGTAATGAATAAGTCAACACCAAAACAAGGCAACAGAGTCAACATACCTGTTTGTGTGTCCAGTCTCTTGCGCTCTCAGCAGTGCTCTATCTAAAGCAGCGTGTATGTGATGTATTTTATACTGCTGAGAGAAATACACACCCTCTTTCATCATGCATAGCTGGAAATGTACCTTTCAACAAGTAATAATGAGATATTTATCATCTTACAAGGAACAGAGGAATGAATGCTACCGTGACGCATATTGTTTCATGCAACCTGTCCTTTAATAAATGACACACCTGGCCCATTTTATGCCCACTCATAGGGATGATTGCATTACCCATGTACCAGGAAGAACATGTGTGCTTCCTGGTGGCTCATGGTGCCGTGGTGTTCTTTTTTTAAATCTGACTATGGCCCACTTGTGATGATTCATTTACAGGAATGAGGCCATCATGGCAACCTTGTATGCAAGCTTCCTTGTTAAAAACGACCAAGAGTGGTCAAGTGATGACCGGTTTAAAGGTTTTATTTTGCCTTTGTGAAACACAATTTGAAATAAAACAATCAAGATGTGACTGAATGGTAGACAGTCAGCTTTAGTTTAGAAGGGTTCTGAAAAATTCAACGTTTACAATTTTTATTTATTACAGCTCTTTTATGCAGGGACTCAAAGGTGCACCCAACTGTGAAGTGAGTACACTCCTCACATTTCAACAACCATTTTTATTTCAGTACTGTAAATATTTGCCAGAGAAAATACTAACAAAATGAAACTTGGATATACTTTAGCTTGTATATTAGTCTACATTTACTGGCCACTGAAAAATACTCAACACGCAGCCATTATTGTCTAAATAGCTGGCAACACAAGTGAGTATGAGTGAGTATGGTGGTGGCAGCGTCACGGTCTGGGGCTGCCTGACTGTGGTTCACTGAGGGAAACATGAGCTCCAACATGTACTGTGACACCGTGAAACAGGGCATGAGACCCTCCCTTGGGAAACTGCTCCGCATGGCAGTTTTCCGACATGATAAGGAGCCCCGAGATGACAAGTGCCTTGCTGAGGAAGCTGAAGCGGATGCAGTGGCCACGTATGTCTCCAGTCATGAGCACCTGTGGCACGTCCTCGAGCGCAAGGTGTCTGACATCCACCGGTGATGTCATCCAGGAGGAGTGGAAGATCATGACAATAACAACCTGTGCAACTCTGGTGAATTCCATGCCCAAGAGGATTAAGGCAGTGCTGGAATAATGGTGCATTGTGACGGTGACGTTCTCTGTGAGGTGTCGTCACTTGTGTTGTAGTCATGTAGATATTTGCTGTCAAAAGGAATGCATCAACAGCGGTGACTAATTTATTTCATTCATTTGGCCAGGCCACGCCTCTGTTATGACAGCAGATGGAGGCACAGTGTAGCGCCCCCACAGAGTCACACACAGTCTGACATTCTTTTATCATTTGATTCTGACTTGAAGACACCAACAGCAGCGCAAATCCACCACCATATACATCTTTGAACGTCACAACAGCATCTTTATTACGCAAGTATGTGTGGTCTATTTAAACAGAAAGAAAAAGAGTCAGTGGATATTCTTGTCAATCACTTCATAACTCCTAACTCATTCAATACCAAAGACGTATTTGTACGTTTTTATCAACCCGAACGCCCGATGTCAACAATGTATTTATAAGTCTTTTACGTTTTTTTTTCTCTAGAGGCAAAAAGAGGTTGTTGACGCAGCTCTCCACTGATGCATTTCGCTTTCGGAACAATTTTAAGCCATAAAAACAGCCACAAGTTGGCAGAAGTGCATTTGATAAGAGCTCGGCAAGGATCATGCTGATCAGGGGTGTCAAAGTTGTGCCACGGAGGGCCGAGACACTGCGGGTTTTCTTTCCAGCTGTGAACCAAAACAGGTGATTTTAATGATCAACACCTCCTTCAATCTGAAGTAATGAGCTCATCGATTAAATCTCCTGCTGGAGAAACCGGTTGGAGAGAAACCCTGCAGTGTCTCGGCCCTCCATCGACACGTGATGTAGATGGAAAAATCACATATGACAGGAAGGAGGAACATATTGTAGGGAAATTTTAACGCATACACACGCACACACACACGCGGGCACACACAGAGTTCTGTTCCAAAGGTGAAAATTGTAACGAGCTCATGGTGTTATATTTGTAAATAAATTGTAATTTTGATGTAAAACAACCGGTCTTATTGGTATACTTGTTTCGATATTTGAGCTTTGACAAAAGCAAAAGAAAATGTGTGTCAGAGTGAAAGTTATGTTTGAAATGTATCTTTCCACAAAAAGCTGCTTTTCTCCCTTTTCTATGATACTTTCCTGAAACTAACCTATGTTCAACTGCTGATTACCAAGGGTAAAAAGGAAAAAGGTAGAGGAAAACTTTTTTTTCTGACGAAAGACGGGATTTTAATCTTTCTTTTAGTAGTGTGCCTTGAAAGATCAGTCAAAATCGTCAAAATTGGCCGGTACCCTAGCGTTTGTCTTTGGAAAAATGGTTGGGATTGAATGACTTAATGCGGAAGTACAGTTTGCTGCATTTAAGTATGCTTGGAAATCCCAGAAAATGGACTCAAAACTTGTGAATTGAACTTAAATAAATCGGTGTCTTTGAATGCAACCCCCCAGCACGCTTAATAACACAGTTAAAGTGTGATTCAAGTGTTCCGCTAGAGACTAGTGTTAGGCAAATACATTTTCAGAGGCGTGTGCTGTCATTTAGCTTGATCGTTTGATTAGCTTGATTTATGGTTCACGTACTCCTAATCCTGTCCTGTCATTTATCTTTCTGTTCATAAAATACAGTAAAAATAGGCACATTACACAAACGGTGATTCATCACGATTAATGGATTTGAAAACCATGATTAATATGATGCTTTTTTAAACCATTTGACAGGCCGAATAATAACTGATAGTCTACATGATCTTATTATAGTCAGAGTGATGTGGTTACATCATAATAATGTGGTTACACAATAATAGTGTGAGGTAACATGAATTTCCTTGTAAGTAATCTGAAACCCGTGATGCTGTAACTACTGTTGAACAAAGAGAAACTCGTTTTGTCGGTGCTTTTTAATGCCAGAGAAAGAAAAGGGAACAATAGTTAGTGGAGCAAACACTGAAGCTTTTCACTCTCTTTCTTAACTGTGCAACTCTCTATTTAATAGACATTTAGGATTAATTCATGGCCTTATGACTAGTCAGCAGTCACTGTGCTCACACATGATACGATCTTGTGTAATCAAGGAAATGATATTTTACAGGATTTATAATGATAGAACTCTGACCAGTCAGACAACAAAGTAAACATATAGCAAGATATACAAGTGTGCTTTCATGTGTGAAAATGTTATGTTTACATTTTGTTTTTAATCTTACTTGATTATAACTTGGATGTGTTTTGCATTTCTTCTTATTTTAACACAAGTATAAATGCAAGTGAGTGAGGGCCACAACTGGGGTCATAAATTATGATCCCATAAAAGGTTACAGTGGAAGGACATCATATTTGTTTTTTTTTTAGTCCGCATTCATTCTTTTATGTGTTCTGGGACATGACTAATTTCCGAGTACAGCACAATGGTTTCCTCAGTCCTTGTCCCTATTTCGAGTGCTTGGGACAGAGGGGGTGGTGCTGCTCCACCTGCGGATGGACTCTCGCTCCGGTCTGTGTCCATTTGTCTCCCTCTTGTGGCTGCCATTCGTTATTGCAGCGTTGCACGAGCGCTGGTTCCCTGTCAGGAGGTGTTTTTTTCAACAGCAGCCTCTGCAGCATCTGTTTGTCAGACCGCTCACGTCGGAAGTCGTCCTCATACACTTTGAGCTATGATTAAAAGAATATCCAATTAAAAACACAATTAAAAATATAATTCCGAGTAAAATAAAGCAAGCTAGGAAAATCATTTAAAATATGGTCAGCGTCACGTCAGGCTCCAGTTCTCCCGTGATCCTCACGTGGTAAATTCATTAATTAAATGAAATCGGCAGTCAGTACTGTTTTTCTTTCTTTCAGATAGATATTTTATATTTATTGATATTTTGTATATATTGTTGCGAGCAATGAACAAAAAATTATGGTTTCTGATCAACGAATGCCAAACTGCATCCATCCATCCATCTCCTATGCTGCTTATCCTCACTCGGGTCACGGGTATGCTGGAGTCTATCCCTGCTGACTTCGGGCGAGAGGTGGGGTACAAAAAAATTTAATAAAATGAAGACAATGTACGGATCAAAAAGGGAAAATTGACAAAAAAAAAATAAAATGGGGCTCAATACTGATTTTTTTAAAAGCATTCAGTATTTAAAATAGATAATCAATTGTACGTGGATATGTGTGTGTGTGTGTGTGTGTGTGTGTGTGTGTGTGTGTGTGTGTGTACTGTATATATTCACTTTTCCCCCAGTGAATAATTATGGTTATAGATAAAACACACTTCCAAAAATAAGACAACCCCAAATATAAGATGATTTTGCTGCTCGACAGTTTGGAGACTCTGCTTCACTGATCATCATTATCGGAAAATTAGCATCATACTGTAACTCCTTCTCCTTTAAGACACTTTTTTTCCCCGTGGGTCTCTGTGTCAAGGCTACATCGCACCTGGTCAATGATGTGTGTGAGTGACAGGAAGAAAAGTTCTAACTCGCTTGGGGAGAAGTTGTTTGGCGCCACCTGTTGGTTCGCATGTATGAATCTCTAGACAACTTGTCTTTGTCAGAAGTTTTGTTTGTTTTAGAATGAATCATGTGTGAGTACAATATGGAGCACTGTCGTTGGAAGAGAAATTTAAAGCCCCTTTTCTGTAGTTTTCCTGGTATGTAGCCGACTGAAGTCATGTAAAACCACCATGATTAAACACAACCTGCTCTCGCAGCAGCTCCACCTGCTGGCGCATCTCCTCCCTCTTCCTCCTCAGCCTGCGGTTGTCCTGCAGCGTGTATTTGTGGTTGTTGTGCTCCATCTGATATTCAGCCGCATAGATCTCAATCTGCTGACATCAGACACCATCACTGTGGCAGTGTGTCATCACCAACACAATATCATTACATATCCCCTCATCTCATGAGCTCCCGCAGAAATTGGAGAACAGAGCAGAGCAACCACTTGGTGGTGCATTTGACCGTCTAATTCTAAGCACTTTCTCCATAGCAACAGTTGACTTTAGAGCAGCTTTCACCACATAAGAAGCTCACCTGACACCGCAGTGCTTCTAGCTGCTCTTTTAGATCCTGCACCTCTTGCTGGGGGCCACAATTCGGGTGTTTGCCCAGCAGCAGCACATCCAGCCTGGAAGAGGCTGGAGGGCCGTATGATGAGGGGAGGCTTGGGGATGAGGGGTCGAGGTTGGTTGCCTGGAAATTGCACTGCAATAATAAACAATAGATGCATCATACATAAAACATAATCAAGAGGTGAAGGTACCTTTTGGATGGGTTGCTGGTGCATTCTGCCCTCCTGCAGCCTGATATATTCTTGGAGCTCTTTATTCTTCTTCAACTCCAGCATGAGTGCCTGCTCGTAATAGGCCTTTGCATTCTGCACCCCAGGATACGAAGATAAGCAATCCAAACCACTTCAATGATCAGATGTACCTCCTATGCATCAATGTACATTTACCTGCTGATTCTCTACTTTAAGCAACAGTTTGCTGTTTAGGTCTTTGAGGGTGGTGTTTTCCTGCTCCAAACTCTCCAGCCTGTGCTGCAGCCTCAGCGTGGTACTACGGTACATCTGGTCCCACTCCTCATTCAGCTTCATTAGCTGCAACACAGCATTTCATCATTAACAAAGGACAAAGGACGTCTTCTCAAGGGACATTTACATAGAAATGAAACTTGGACGTAGTTTAGTCCGTCCAGGAAGGCTCCTTGGACATCAAGGAGCTGAAGGATGTTAGACCTCTTGCACTTCTCCACCTTCTCCACATGAGGATGCTCCACAGGTGCTCAATTGGGTTCAAGTCTGGAGACATACTTGGCCACTCCGCCACCTTCAGCTTCATCTTCCTCAGCAAGGTACTTGTCACCTTGGAGGTGTGTCTGGGCTCCTATCCTGTTGGAAACTGCCCAGTTTCCCAAGGGGGGGGGATGAGAATGCAGAGCTGCCGTCTGTGGTCCAGTAGACCAAATCAAATTAAATCAAATGGTGCCCAAGGTGCTTCACAAGAGTAAAAGCAAGTTATAGGAAATAAGAAAGGGATAAGATGGAATAAGATCTAATAAAAACAACTAAAACTGAATAAATATACATCTAAATCACATCTAAAATACCTATAACCATCATGTGTCAAATGCAAGTCTGAATAAATGAGCTTTTAAATGAGATTTAAAAACTGATAGCTCTGCAATAGACCTTAGCGCGCGTGGAAGGGAGTTCCAAAGCTCGGGGGCAAACGCAGCAAAGGAGCGATCCGGATTCCAGCAGACGCGCATGGGAGTTTTAAAATAAACTTTTATACAAGCGCAGCTCAATTAATTAAAATATTGTGCAAAATGTATCTGACTTCCAGTAGTTCACAATATTGAACTTTTTGACAATTTTTTACATTTTATAAGATATTGAATTTGGCCTTTTTATTAGCTGCAAATTTTAATATATTATATATAAAATCTAACTACAATATAATATATTATATATTATAATATATTATATATATATATATATATATATATATATATATATATATATATAAAGAATACAAATAACATTTCACCTAATTTATTATAACAGCTAATTATGACCTTCTAAAAACATTTTTAGCCTTATTAGAGCCCCGTAGAGCCCCCATGAAACAACACCCCGATAGTCACGTTTATACTCGTACCTAATATAGTGGACATGATAAGCAATAACAAGACATAATAACACACGTTAGCATTGGGAAAGTTCATTGTTGTTGTAGTACAGGGGTCGGGAACCTTTTTGGCAAAGAGAGCCATGAAAGCCACATATTTAAAAATGTATTTCCGTGAGAGCCATATCATGTTTCAACACCGAATACAACCAAATGTGTGTATATTTAAGGAAGACCAACAATTTTAGAATTTAATAAGTCTCTGAATTTATTCTTTTAATAAAAATGTTATATTGAAGCTAACCAATAATAAATACATTACTTTTTACCATTAATGCAACTTCTGCTGCTGCATGGTTTTGCGCGCTACTCCGTATCTTTCTTTCCATTTTTCGTCAAAAGGGTTGTCTCTGCACAATTAGCTAGCTGAAGGATTAAAGGAGGGACGACCCCAATAATCAAGTTTTGGTGTCTGACACTGGAAAATGGGAAGGACAGCTGGCATTGCGCTACAAAATCAAATGGATTAAAATGCATTAGAATGCATATTTTAAATGTTATTTTTAACACTGATTTCTGTCATGTTTTACTTTAAAATGTCAGGAAAACAAATTGAAATAAAACACATTTTATGGTGTTAAGAAATGTCTGAGAGCCAGATGCAGTCATCTAAAGAGCCACATCTGGCTCCCGAGCCATAGGTTCCCTACCCCTGTTGTAGTATCTCGAACACAATGTGAGTCGATCGTATGGCATCGACGTGAGTCTATCATCCATCCTTCCTTACGACTGTCTTTGTTTACACCACATTGCGCAACTCTTATGTGCGGGCTACGGGATCTCTAAAGGGACACAAGAGATGGCCACTGCTGTAAGCATTAGCAAGCTACCAAGCTAACTAGTTAGTTATAGCTTTAAAACAATTCTAAATGCATATAAATGGTGAAGGAAAGGGACAAATGAACATTTAAGGTAAGTTTTACCTTCACTGAAGACGTGTTGTTGACAAAGACACGATGTGGCAGTAAGATCTACACAGACACCACCTCGGTGTTTTGCTATGAGTTATTTCTTGAATTCAATATTGTTTCTCAGCTTCTTTATCAAAATGTTGGCACTTGCAACCGTCTTTGGCTCCATTTTGGGTTATTTTGCAACCGTGATCAACAGAAAAGCAGTGACTTACGCTGAGATATACTATTTGAATTTGTGTACTTAGCAGAAGCCAGTCAGAGGACACACAGGATCTGGATTAATGGAGACACGAGACTCCAGATTCAGTGCAAATATTCGGATCATTAACCACGGTAATTCCGGTACTGACCAGCTCTATCACGCTACTCTCTTTCGACTGGTTTCCCTTTTTCATCACTCAATATTTGTTTTACCCACCATTGCATTAAAAGTGTTGTCATATTGAGCATTGACCAGAGAGTGAATTTATATGAAACGGCAATAAATAATATTTAAACCCGTTGACAGAATCATATTTCTTCTTTCTAAAAAATGTGAAAGTAGCTCAAGGATGAATGATTTGAGGAAAAAAAAAATGTCATTTCATTTAATGATTCTTCACACCTCAGCTGCAATTTTTCACACACCGCCTACGTCCCCCTCTGGTTTTCACAGAAAACTGTGTCATTTCCAGCATGGGCTGTGCAGCAAGAGTACAGCAGCACAGAAGCTGTACCTCTTTGTTGACTCTGCGGAGCTCTGTGTTCTTGTTGAGGAGCAGCAGCTTCTCCTGGTCTGCCGAGGTGATGCTCATACTCTCAGTGACATGTTGGTCCTCGGACAGTGACCTGTCACCTTCTGGACACACAGCGTCTGACCTGCACACACACACACACACACATAGATACAGTACAGATGACCTTTACAAAGTCATGGTGCAGAGCATTAGCAGAGGATTTCCATTAATAAAAGCAAACACATATATGCACAAAAGAGCCTCAGGGTACTTTTTAACACCCACTCGCGTAGAGTGAGTGCACTTTCAGAGAATAAAACCTGAGCCATTATTATCACCCACACACACACACACACACACATATGTATTAGGCACGCACAAACAAAATATGTTTACCATTTTATAGAAAATGGTGAACTCTATGGCAGCATTTTGGATACTAAACACAGTAAATATTAACAGGGATTAGTTATACAGAACCGCTCCCTGTGCAGTGGCCATGTTGTGAGGTCTTGTCTGAGAGCAATAGCCTACAGGGAGGGAATGTGAAGCCCAGAGGGGGTGTACGGTACATGCTCCTGGAAGAACACACACATCTCTGCATGTAGCACCCCTGGGCGTCCTCACACAAGCATGCCGTAGGACTCACTGAGATAAAGACTGGGAGGAACTGCAACCCTCATCTCCCTTAAGGCCAGACTCCCCCGCAAATACACTTGCTTTCATCCACTTACTGCACGTGCACTCCACTGCTCGATGAGAGTTGCATAGCTTTCAGGACTGTACTGTCAGGTCACGGCAAGGAAAAAAAAAAGAAAAGATGGAGGTCTTTTTAATGCCACGTTCACATACTGTACAAGACGGGAATCATTTGCGGGTTGTTAGAATGTGCTCAGTATTGAAACAGGAGTCTCAAAAATCACTATGAATAATGGATTGATTATACATGTTATGCTTTTAATGTTGACTGAATATACAAGTCGTGCATGTTGTACATGAACTGTCAAAGTCTCCCCAGCCTTATGATACCGTATTCTCATGCACTGGGTCGTTTCATGTGCTGAATCACAAACATTTTATAACTTACATTATGCAATTTTAGGATGCATTTTCATATTTCCATCCATTCATCCATCCATTTTCTATGCTGCTGATTCCCTTAATACTGCACAAGGTTGATAGTGACATTATTTTAACTCCTATTTGCTTCTTGATTTTTTTTTAACAGGAAGTGGAAAAATAAATGCAAATGACAAATGTCGGAAAGTGAAATATTTTGAGGGTCAACAAGTAAAAGTTTATGATGTGAAGTACTTATCAGGAATAGACATCGGGGAGGGATAGGATTAAATATAAACTCTGCGTCTTCCTACTCTTTTTTTCAGACATGTTGAATTGCTCAAATGTAACTATGGGATGTTCCTTCATGTAACTTGTTACACGTCTGAAACAAATAACCATACCAGACCAGACCAGACCAGACCAGACCAGACCAGACCAGACCATACCATACCATACCATACCATACCATACCATACCATACCATACCGTACCATACAACCTATACTGTAAACAGCTCTCTGGCTTTCATGTTGTTTTCACCGTTAAATGCAGTCTACACAGGCAAACCCATTCTGAAGCTAGCAGCTATGTATTGATTGAATCGGATACGCCTTGGCAACAAAACCCACCTGTCAGTCACATTTTTCACTTTTGCTCACATGAAACATGGGGTGGGTTCAAACAAAAGTCGCTATGTCGTAAATAGTGGGTCCAATCCAGATGTAAACACCTGGAAATAAAAGCTGAAATGTTACTGTCGGTTCCCGTATTTTGATGTCAAACCCAAATGTTTTCAATCTATAGCAGAAATTTAAATAAAAAAAAAAGACCTCTCTGTTCTAATACTTCCGGAGGGCACACTTTATGTCAACTGACCAACACATCTATCCACTCGTTCTGGGAACAACACTTCCTCATTTTCGAGGTACATTCACAGACACTCCAAATTCCAAACATGATCTTTAGAATGCGTGAATGTGTGGTGTAAATAAACAGGAAAACCAAAGAAAAACAATAAGTGCATATTCCTTTGAGCAATTAAGTATGCTCGGAGTCCCAGAAAATACACTCAAACTATGTGAAATCAACTTGAACTGCGTGGTGTTTTTGAACGCAACCCCTCATTGCTCACAACAACACGGTGAAAGTGCGATTCAAATGTTCCCCTACTATTCAAGAGACCATTGTTAGGCAAATAGATTTTCAGACATGTGGTATCTTTTAGCTTGATTTAAAATTTCCAGTTTATTTGGAGCTGTTAAAACATACAAATATACTGCATAGAATCATGTTCTGTTGATAAAATACAATAAAATTGGGAATATTTCAGACATAGTTGCAAATGGTCATTAATCACAAATTAATTTGAAGACTGAAACATTTTAGAATTAATTGACAGCCCTAATAAAGACATGAGCATGTAAAAATTGTGGTCTTTCTAACAGTGGCACGTATATGATGTATATTTGATCTCTATTATCCCGTATCTATAAACTGTTACCGACTTATAGTGAATGTGTTTCTCTGCTAAAAAAACGTCCTATTTTCTGAGAAACAAAAAAAATATTTTTTCTATGCCGCGTGTCCTCACTAGGGTCGTGGGGGTATGCTGGAGACTATCCCAGTCGACTTCGGGTGAGAGGCGGGGTACACCCTGGACCGGTTGCCAGCCAATCGCAGAGCACATACAGTGTAGACAAACAACCATTCACACTCACATTCACACATACAAACACTTTTGCTGTTTTGCTATTTCTGCTGCGCGGTGGCCTAGTGGTTAGCATGTTGTCCAAACAGTCAGGGGATGTGGGTTTGTTTCCCCATTGGAAAATACTCCTTGTGCGTGCGTGAGCTTTCTCCGGGTACTCTGGCTTCCTCCCATATTCCCAAAACATGCATGTTAGGTTAATTGGAGAAAAAAACATTTAAAACCTACTTTTTTGACCAAACATCTGCAAATTTGCGGGGCCGTGAACGCTAAATCGCCAATGTGTGATCTGCTGTAGAGTAGAAACATTTGAAAGTACATGTAGCCTACAACATCGTCCCAAGACCAAAGCCCCGTCATGGTGAGTCAGAGCTTTGTCCATCTGGGACAACATAGCACACATTGATCTAGATATCTCTTTCTTCTTTTCTGCTTCCTTAGACAGCTGATAAACACTGTGACCCAGTTTAACAACATTTCCAATCACACGCTGTCTTGGAAAGACACCAAAACAGCACTGCCTTGCACAGCAATATGTTAATACCCTGTCATGTTCTATGATAAAGAGGGTCTAGTTTGCCTCTATCTAAGGGTAATTGACTGCACATAATCTCGTATTAAAAGCAGAACCGTAGTATTGACAAAAAAAACATGCGACCTCAAGCTGATGACTTGACGTGAGCTTATAAAAAAAAAAGAGATTTGTCATTATGTGATGACCTCACTGGAAAGTCCACACTAACTCTTTACTCCGCCTCTTCCTTTAGAAACATGTTTTTTTTTTTTACTACATGTGACTGCCAGAAAAGGTGATCGATGATGGAAGTATTCACCAAAATCTCAGTAATAATCGCACAAATGTACCTTTAATAGACATGAATAGGCTAAGTGGTAGAAAATGGATACATGGATGAGAAGATGGAGCTAGATAGAACGTAGTCATGACAAAATGCCTCCTGGGTTTCTTATTGACTCTAGTCTTGTCAGCTATTGTATGAGATTGTATGATAAGTTCTATGCAGATCATACATACCATACGACTTCAGATGGTTTGGTTCCCTCTGGGAAGTTGATTTCTCCTCGCACTGATGATTCTTTGTGTTTGTCTGCTGCTGCTGATGACGACGATAAAGCCAGCTCGTCTCGATCCATGGCTGATCAAATGGTCATGTCCAAATAATGAACACTGAGTTTTCTCCTCACGCAGCCTCTCGAGGGGAAAGTAAATAGCCAGTGTCAGTATTGCTGCGTAACAAAAGGGGAAGTCGCCGAGGTCGGGGGCCCACGTGATTTAAAGTTTTGAGAAGAGGAAATGACACTGACACTGAAAAGTTGTTTCGGCAATAACCTTTGTGGTTTATTGTTCAAAGTTACAGTATTGAAACTCACAGAATGTGATGGTAAAGTTTTCACATCACCGTGGTGACGTTGTTCAATCAATGTTTAATGTTTAATGTTTGGGTATTATTGGCGAATGAAAAAGGTTGCTTTTTCATGCTGAAGTATGAACTTACAGTACAGTACAATACGGTTAATACAGCCTTATGGGATATCCGATATTATCGGACATCCCTAGTATTACCATAATTATCGGGCTGATACTGGCATAAAAACGTGACATCAGCCAACATCGGTGTCGTTGTTTCCCTACAATAGAAGAGCAATACTACAGAGCTTTTAACGGCAAGGTTGCAAATTCGCAACACTGCTGAACTTGCTGCATCATGAAGTTAATACCGTGCTGCTCAGAATTCTGTGAGAATACGGTAACTCTATATTTAAAAGCAAAGTGACAACAACGCTCACAGTTAACTTACCAGTGAATGTGGCAAGGCTGCACTGTAAGTGAATACAAGGAAATGTACTTCATAAAACGCCTTTCTACAAAGAAATTTAGGTTAGTGCCTCTCGTTTATACATTCACACATGCACTAATATACTTGGGAAACAGTTAGGCACCAAAAACAATGTATTTGATCTTCTCAGATGGCTAAGATAAGAACTGCGCTGCAGTCTGCTCCAGTAAGGACCTTCATTTGGGTTGAACACCGCCCTGTGTCTTGATGGACAGCCAATCGGATCTTCCGGCTCGGCGCAGGTGTGATTTTTTTTGGGTCTACCACTTGACTTTGTTGTTCCATAATGCTCAGGATCTTCCAAAAAATGTAGAATGACTGTCTTACTGCGCCCAACCTCAGCAGCAATGGCACGCTGCAAGAGGCCTTGCTTATGCAACTCGACAATCTGACCACGTTCAAAAAGAGAAAGCTTCTTAGCTTTAGCCATCAGGAGGGCACGACAGTGTGAATGCCTGACAGAAAATTAACATTTTGAGCAGATTTTGGCTTTTATAGCTTGTGGTCTTTTGATCAGGTGCTAAACAACCTATTTTTTTTTCCAAATGTTTTTGTCTCACTCCCCCCTTCTTGCGTTTGCATATTGTAGCTCTACTTAAAACCTCATTAAGATCCAAATGTGCAAAATGCAAATTCTTAAGATTTTGATCAGGAGTGTATATTGAATATAAAGAGTATTGTTTTTCAGTAAAGTGTGTGTAAATGTAATTGTTAAAAACTACAAATTCATAGCATGAGCTCTACCTGTTCTCTCTCTGCCCTGTAATAGGTGCTCCCACACCTGCACTCTCCAACACTGTGACTATATTCTTTATTCTTAGTAAACAGTCAGCAATGCAGTCGTCCCTCGCCACTTTGTGCTTCAAATTTCGCAGCTTCACTCTATCACGTTCTTAGAAAAATATATTCATTAATGAATCATGCTGTTTTGTATTTAGAAGCGTCCTATTACCAGTCAAAGCATTTATATTTAAGCAAATTGTATGTATTTTTTGACTAAATTAAGCACTTTCAAGCATAAAACATAAAGGTAAAATACAACTATAAGGCATTCAAAAGACACATTCAAAGACGTTAATGATAGACTAGATGTCAGTAATGTTTGCTGTAATGTTTGGTGAGACACAAAAGCATCAGACTTGATTGCTGTAACAACAGGCTTTTATTGCAGGTTTGAATGATCTCACAACAGGCACAATAATCCCTAATAAAAACACGGGCTACTTTTGTGGGTATGAGCCACGCAGAGCTGAAACTCAACTCTGAATCCCTGATGTCACTTCCTGTCCGCCCCTCTCTCAGGTCCCCTAGGGAACACATTGATAGCTTATTTATGTCTTAAATGGCTTATTTACTCTTATTTTGCCTTCTATATCGGGTAATACGAGTGTCAAGGTGACTATGCGGCCGTTAATTTATGTTTAGTGGGCTCTAATAATGTTAAAAACCGTATTTAGAAGGTCGGAAACAATGCTCGATCTATGAAAATAATCAATTTATAAATAAGGAATCCTACTTCGCAGAAATTAACTTATCACAGCCAGGTCTGGAACCAATTAATCGTGATAAACGAGGGATTACTTATAGTCCTGTTGAAAGTTCACCTCTCTTGCTTATGATGCTATCACGGTTTCCACATTCGTGGAATGCCTTGCTATGAAAATACAGCTAACGTGCACGCTTGGCTTTGCTTCAGATATTCTACCAAGAGCGTTGTTCTGCATGATAATATCGTGAAGGACCTGTACCTAATGATAATGCTGTGTCATTTATTCATGACAAATAATGAAAGGGCCAGACTGATTGTATTCACCAGTCTCCTCTCTGCGGCAGGTTAATTAGAAAATCACACGCTCATCCGAGGGACAATCAAGCAAATTAAAAAGATTTTTGTTAATTATTTTTCATCAGGCTAAGCTGTCTTTTATTAGCACGAGGTAAATTAATTTGCCAACATTGTTTGTGTCACACTCTCCTTTGCCAGAATCCACCTGACTGGAGGCCAACTTGAGAAGTAAAGAACTGGCCTAAGAAATGGCTGAAGATGAAAAGCGGCAGTGAATGTTCTGAGAGTTTGTGATGGGATATTTCTGTGAAGACTAGATGAAAGACAAGCAGTAAAAACTGTGAGCAAGTACCCTTCAGCAATATGCCACGATGCACAAAGTATACAGATGGCTGTTACACACTTTGCTTGTCTGTTTTCTTTCATCCTTTTTAGCCATAGTTGAAGGATGTCACACGGCCTGTTCAATGACAAAGAATGGAAGCTGAAGAATGAAGAAATTAGAGAAACTAAGCCTCCACAATTTAAACGCGCATCAAGCAGAGGACAGAACATATTTTTGTGGGGTGGGTGTTAAACACACAAAAGCCACTTTTACACTGCTTTAGCTGGGATTTTAAAGCTTTTCTGTTTTGCGTAAACAACAGAGAGAATGAGTGACAGAGAATTCAGAGATGAAGTGTTCCGCCATTATTCAATTCTATAAGGTAGGCATTTTTCAGTGTTTCCTATGTAAAGGGTTCCAAAATATCCATCTTGGGTACCAGTCATGATAGGGACAGTCGTCTCTCACATCGCTGTTAAAGTTTTGCGGCTTCACACTATCACGTTTTTGTTAAATTGACTGCGGCCTATTATTGGTAAAAAAAAATGTGCACGTTTAAGAAAAAAGTATGTATTTTTGGCCTAAATTATGCATTTTCAAGTATAAAAATGACTAAATACAAATATAAGACATTCAGAAAACGCATCGAAAGACACATTGTGGTATGTGGTAGGGATGAGCCGCATACTCGTTTTAGCACTCAGCTAACAGTCAAATCTAGTCAGGTGACGTCACACACGTCACTTCCCAGGCCCCGTGTCTTAAAGGCACACACAACAAGTCACGGATACTGTATTACACTTCATATCACGTCTTTTCAATGCCTTACATTTGTATTTTCGTTCATTCAGCCATTTTTATGCTTGAAAATGCTTAGGCCATGAATATGTATAATTTGCTTAAATATAATTTTTTTTTTTTTACTAACAATAGACCATATTCAACCACAAAACAGCGATCATTTATTAATTAATACATTTTTGAAAAACCCCGATAGAGTGAGAATGCATTGTTCGAACCGTGATGTAGCTGATGATTTTATGACTCTGTGGTGGCCTCAGCCATCTTCTATGCTGTGGGCTGCTGGAGAGGGGGCAGCACGGACAGGGACAGGAGCAGGATAAATAGACTGATCAGGCGAGCTAGCTCTGTCCTGGACGGTCCTCTGGACTCCGTGGAGGAAGTGGGGGAGAGAAGGATGTTGGCTAAGCTGACATCCATCATGAACAACACCTCTCACCCGCTACATGACACTGTTGTTTCCCTGAGCAGCTCCTTCAGCACCAGACTGTTACACCCACGGTGTAAGAAGGAGAGGTTCCGCAGGTCCTTCATACCGACCGCTGTCAGGCTCTACAACACCTGCACCACCTGAACCATGTTGTAGACACTATGCTTTCTTTACACTGTTCTCTTTACTTGTCTTGCTGCTGTAACAAGTAAAGTTCCCCGCTGTGGGATAAATAAAGTACATACAATACAATACAATACAATAGCGAGAGACCACTGCACTGAAATTAAGGGCCAATACCACACACACACACACACACACACACACACACACACAGGTTAACCCATAGGGGATGACAGCGGCAGAATGATGGGTGCCATGGTCCAAGTCCAAATTCCCACAACAAAGAGGTGACATAACCGTGTGGACCTCATGCAAGACTGGCTGCTGGGCGGGAACACAGGACAATCGCTACCAATTGACTTGGCCTTCTCACTGTTCTCTTGGTTCAATGAGTTTACATCAGAGGTTCACCATCTTCTACCTCAGGAAGAAGACTGACCTGGTACACCGCTCTATCTCACCCAGCAGTGGAAACGAAAGCCTGATCAGTTGGCAAACCCAAAAATTGCAATGGCACAATGTGGTGAAAAATGAAAGCATCGGTTTTTACTACTATCCCGTGCGGTAGCTTAGCTGTAACTTCGTTGCTAGTCACAGAATGAAGTTGACGTCAGAAGTGTCGTTTCTTGGTTTTTCTTTACTTCGTAACACAACATACGTTCAACATGCGTCTGTATCACTTTTTCGGTTTTCTTGTTCTGACTTCCTGAACTACTTCTACGCTCTGTACAACCTTGCGAATTAGCAACACCTGTCGTTCAAACATGTCATTTCACATAACTTATCACATCTATTGCACAACACTACCATATTCTTAACTATAATACAACCATATTTAAATTAACTAAACACACACAAATATATATACAACATCCCGTGTTCCACCGTATAATAATGTGCATTAAAATTACCCGGTAGCTTGGACTTGCTCTGCTGATTCCATTCACTCGTATCTTCCATCTATCTTGGACGCCAGTCAGCGTATTGCTGCGCCAAGCAGAGGCTTTACTGGGCGGCCTCGCAACAGCACTGCAGTACCTTTATTGACCCAAGACTCCGTCACAGTCAAGGACAAATGGGCTGCTGCTTCAGAGGGGATTAAGAGGGAGCATAACACAGAGGTAGATAGTTCATTTATCTGTCTGAACTTCAGCAGCAGTTAAAAAGACATTGGAGTTTGGGATTTAGACTGCATGGGGACAAATTAGCCCTCTAGCCGATCTGCTCTGGTAGCAGTTGAATGAAGTATATGTTGTCCTTGGCGCCGAAAGTTTGAGCAGCTCATCCAGGGTCAGTGATTGAACGCGACAGCTCTTACAGATTCTGACAGAATGCATCTCCGTTGGTCCCAAATAGCATCGATTAAAACGAGTCAGCTGTAGCGTGAGGGGAGTCTGAGTATTTCAGGGAAACGTTAACAACACATTCATCTCTCCCCTCAAGAGAAGTGACTTGCATGCTCGCTATTCACCCGAAACACGACTGCACACGCAAACACGCAATCCCAATGTAATTGTGTAAGGGCTGCTTGGGGACCTGCACAATGGAGCATCTTGAATATTCCATATGTGTTAATGCACTTATTCTTATTTGCATGCATGATAAAAACATTTAGAGATGAATCCTAAATCATGTATGTCCTGGACTCTCCAAAGGGTTGTACAACTTGGAATTTGACCAAAACATATGTCCCAAATCTCGAATCATGATTGTGCATGAGATGACATGAGACTACAAGTGCACTTTGCTTTTTATTTTTCATGGTTTTGTCTTGTGGTTTAAAAAATGTTGATAAATGGTACAGTGTTCCCTCAGTTATCATGGGTAATAGGTTCCCAAAATAGCTCACAATAAGTGAAATCCACAAAGTAGCCAACTTCATTTTTTTATTTTTTATGTTTTAAGGCTGTAAAATCCCTCACCATACACTTTATACACTTTTCTCAGACAGGCATTAACATTTTCTCACATTTCTCTCTTGTTTAAATGCTTTAAAAGTTCAAATTTCTTTTGAATTTTAATGATTAATCTGCTCAGTTGGACACAAGAAATTATTAAGTGACTCACGCGTATTCACTCCTCTGACCGTGCCCCGTCCTGCCGCTGTCTGGCTGTAGCGTTTTTGTGTCCGTGTTAAAACATATTGCTCCTGCCATTGTATTTTCCTCCTCCTCATCCTACTCCTTAAACCGAAGATTCATTTATTCGGCAATGGCGCCATAAAGCCGGTTAGCTTCTTCTTCTTCTTCTTCTTCTTCTATTATTTATTGGTGGTCAGCAGGCAGCTCACACAGTTAGCTAGTTTGCTAGCGACCGTTGACCACAAGAAGAAACAGCACAAAAGGAGATTGATTGACAATGGTCTGCAGCCAATCAGGACGCAGAACACTGAGCGGGTTCTCCCTTAGCCAATAAGGACTGTTGTGGCTCTATATTTAGCCGGCTATTGCCTACTGAGGGTTCCTAATATGCTCGTGCAGGCACATAAACACATACTGAGCTAGGTGGAGCTTCACACGTCTCCAGCTCACACATGAGAGTACCCAATACCCTCTACTGATAGTAGTAGGAAATAGAATAACAGACACATACAACAGAGCGCCGATAGATCTCTATAACACACCACAACAACGTAGAACACAATGCGCATTCATACGCTGTTAAAAAAACATGCAAAATTGCACTTAAAAAAGTCAAAGAAACAGTGAATCCGTGAAAGGTGAACCACTTTGTAGCGAGGGAAGACTGTATA
Source organism: Dunckerocampus dactyliophorus (assembly GCF_027744805.1). Taxonomy (NCBI): domain Eukaryota; kingdom Metazoa; phylum Chordata; class Actinopteri; order Syngnathiformes; family Syngnathidae; genus Dunckerocampus; species Dunckerocampus dactyliophorus. The sequence goes on along the minus strand of NC_072829.1, from coordinate 24,374,970 downwards.
CAGTAACAGCATAACTAACAAGCTTGTAACGCTGCTGCAGAAAATTGGAAGCCCAAAATTTCAGACCTCCAACCAGGGAATGTGTAATAAAATGCCGCTTGAGAGTTCCTACTGACGGTGGACATGTTAACAATTAAAACGGCAGGTTAGTTGACTATAGACTGTCTAGAGACAGATGACTGTTCAAGACCATATTCATTGAATTCCTTTCTCACATTACAACTCAACACTATATTTATTTTCACACTCACCTCTCAATAATTGCAAAATGAGTCTCTATAAATGAAACAGACAGCTTTTCCTCCAATTAGCCCATCCAGTGGAAACAAATACAGCAACACCATCCAGCCAGTTATTCGCAGGTGAAAAATAATGATTTCATTTTTATTCCCTCAGGTCTGCTAGCATTAAAGCTTTTACGAGGAAGTCACACAGGCTGCAGATAATGATTCTGTGAGACTAATTCCTGCTTTGCTGATGTCATTCCGCATGGGCATTATTTCTTTGGGGTGCAGGCAGCTGAAAGTGGCGTTTGCCTGCTTCCTCATTTATTGCAAAGCCAATACAAGTATTTATGTCAGGAGCTGGGAAATAATAAATCAGGGCACTCTAGCTTATAAATATGAAATCCCTGGGATCGTTAGCTGGATTTGATTGGAGGGGAAAGCACATAATCAGACCATGGATGCACGTATGTGGAGCCAGGGAGTCGTCGATATCATTACATCACCTCACCTCAAAAAGAGTTAGCAGCAGAGAGAGGTCAGAAATGATTCATGCAGAAATGGACAGTGAGCAGGTTGCAGCCGTTGCATCATGGTGTCTTTATAACATTGAAATGGGGCTTTATTAATAGAGATGTTGGTGGACAGAAGTGGAAAAAGAGCAAAATGTGGGAAAGCAAAAATACACGGAAGGTTGAAAGATAAAAAACAAACCTTAATTTCAAAGTGGTTTTAAAGTCAATAGATAAAAACTGAAAATATATTGATCAGATTTTTTTTTTTTTTAAATCCGATAACCTACTAATTGTTCCTGAGAACAGGCTCCATTAGATCATGTGACGGGGCAGGGCAAGGCCACAGAGAACCTGCTGACATGTCGCTCAATGTGTTTAATCAAGCAAAGAACCACGAAGGGAAACAGAGTTTAAAGAGTGCTGACGCATTGATTCAGCGAACCACCAGGCGTAACAGACGTGAGCTCACCTGACCCCGACACTCTCCCATGTGCATCCAAACTGTCCTATTCAGGAGGCTTCTTTTCATCGTTTAACTTAAATGTTCTATGATTGAATCTATGAATTTCCAAGTAAAGAATTGAACAAAAGTGAGTACACACCTCACTTTTTAGCAACCATTTTTCTTTTTATGGTATATCCTTATAAAGGACAATATAGAAATGCAACTTGGATATACTTTACAGTAGTCAGTGTGTGTGCAGTATACATTTACTACCCAGCGAAAATGTCCCAACACCCAGCCATTATTGTCTAAATAGTTGGCAACACAAGTGAATACCGAGATAATGTGTCTTGCCTACATTGAAGCACGGTGGTAGCGGTGTCGTAGTCTGAGGCTGCATGAGTGCTGCTGCCGCTGGGGAGCTACGGTTCATCGAGGGAAACATGAATTCCAACATATACAGTGACATTCTGAAGCAGAGAATGATCAATTATTTGACAATAAGAGTTATTTTCGGTGGATAGTAGTAATAGTAGTTATAGCTAAGTTTCATTTCCATTGCACTGTCCGTTGAGAAGATATAATGTAATAAACATGGTCGCTAAAATGTGAGGGGTGTTCACACTTATCTGAGATATTGTATTTCAGTGAGTGTTGTATAAAAGATGAAACTCTTCAGCTGTTCACAGAAGTATTGTAACAATAACGCTTACAAAAAGATGTGTTCAGCAGTTCATCAATCGTCTAGTATTGGAAACACAAGCGCTCTCAGGCTGTTGTGCCAACACTCAAAGTTAGTTTTTTATGACAACATAATACACTCCTGATCAAAATCTTAAGATCAGTTGAGAAATCGCAAGATTTTACATTTTGCACTGCTGGATCTTAAGGAGGTTCTATGTAGAGCTTCAAAATGCAAAAAGAAGAAATGGGAGCGAGACGACCATTCAAAGCAGCGTATTGCAAATAACCGTTAAACTGAACTAGGCTGTTCATCAGCTGATCAAAAGTTTAAGACCACAGCCTTTAAAAACCAAAATCTTGGCTAAAATGTGGATTCAATGTCATTTTTTTCAAATGGCGGGTGGCTATATGGAGATGTTGCAGGGGGCATCCCTCATGACTGTAATGACTGGGTTTTCAACAGGACCACGCTACAGTTCAAAATGATCGCCTAACAAAGGACTTCCAGAGGAACAACGTCACTCTTTTGGACCGTCCTGCATGTACCCCTGATATAAATCCAGTTGAGAACATTTGGGGATGGATGGCAAGGTAAGTTTACAAAAATGGAGTTCCAGACAGTGGATGCCCTCTGTGAAGCAAAGCTGTCTTCATCACCTGGAGCAACTTTCCCACTAGCCTCCTGGAAACACTGGCATCAAGCATGCCCAAACCAATTTCTGATGTGATTAAAGAAGAATGCCGCAGCTACTCATTTCGAAGATTTTAGGCGGGTTTCTGTGTTGTTTTGATCTATGGTCTTAAACTTTTGATCAGCCAATGAACCTATTTCAGTTTAATGGTTGGTTGCAATAAATTGCTTACTTTTTTTTTGTCTCACTCCCATTTTTGTCTTTTTGCATTCTGAATCTCTGCTTAGAACCTCCGTATGATTCAAGAGTGCAAAATGTAAATCTTGGTAATTTTGCAACAGGTCTTAAAATTTGGATCAGTGGATATAATAATGTTCAAGAGGCTTGCAATGTGTTGTATTTTGATGTCCTTTTTGCCCCTTTCAATCCCAGTTGATCAAAATAGAAAACAGATCAATCATTTCTTCTTCATTGTGTTATTCATCAGAATGAAACGGAAATGAGCCAGTTGTTGATCGTTCCCTAAAATTGTGAACGGATTGTTTGAATCAAGTCCAACTATTACATGTACGTATGTGTGATCTTGAAAAAGTTTAATCTCTCAAGGCTTTAAGACTGTAAATCTCCCTTCATCTGCTAATATCTTGCAGTTTTGGAAGCTCTTCACAAAATCATAAAGATGAGGTATTAGCACCACCACTCCTTCGCTTCCACGGCACACTTACATCGTCATAAAAGTGAGCAATATAAGATGTCATTGTCTTTCATGGGACAGTAACTTTTCAAAGAGATGCTTCCTTTCAGCAATAAACGACCTGAAATCTCTTAAGTGGGTGCATACTTGAGGGTGTGCAGGTTGAGTGTATGACTAAGATGTTGATCATATGCACGATCACTGATAACGTATTGACACCAAATATAAGACGACACCTTACTCAACAACCGTTTGGGAAAAATATTTTTTTCACACAAAATCAAAGGCAAAAATTCATGTTTTTCTTAAAAATCGTGTTTTCAATATTAGTGAAATGACAATTACTGTACATAACTGGATAAAGAATGATATCATTCTAAGCTACTCGACAATTCTTCTATAATTCTGTTTTATTGATCACCATTATCTTAAATTACTGGAGGATCACGACTCTGTGTGACAGCTCTCACAGCTGCATGGTTACTGGTGTCGATGAGTGGCAGGAAGAAAAGCTCGGACTTGCTTCGAACTCATTTGGCATCTGTTGGTTTTCCTGTATAACTCTCTAGACCCTGAATATAAGACGACCCGTCTTTTTGACACTTTTTCTTGGCGGAAAAAAAAAAAATCATATTCGGGTCTATACGTTCTTTAAAAAAGTAAAACAATGTGGCGAATGACGACGCCGTGATGACGTGCAAATGTTCCACAGCTGCTCAACCCAAAAATTCTATAATTTATGTATCTGAGTCGTCAAAAGTATTAGTAGGAGTCACGCTACTTTGAATGTGAGTCAGCCAATTTCATTTCATTCTTGAGTTTAGACTGCTCCTTCTTTTGCAATGATTGTTGCAAAAAAGCAACAAGTTAAGACATACAGTAGATGCTTGCTAATCTGAAGTTTCACAAGCTGCCTGCAGGTCAAGACTCTGCCGTCTACCTGCACCTCAAAGAGAAAGAGCACTCTTCTGAGGACAAAAATGTACATCTTCTGGACAGAGAAGACAGATGGTTTGAAAAAGGATTGAGGGAAGCCATCTACGTCAAGGTTGAGAAGCCATCTCAGAACAGAGGAGGTCTGCAACACCACATTTCTCCCACAAAGAATGTTTTCCTTTCATCGCTTCCTAAGAGATTCAATCATTTAGCCTCTCACAAATAAATAAGGCACAGCCACCTTGGTTTCAGGTGGGTCCATGACCATCATTACAACTCAATAGAATGCTAACAAAATGATACCACACAAACGACTATCATTGGAGGTCAGAGGCCCACTCCGTTGTATCCCGACGACCGCCATTTGACACCACAAAAGAGCAAAACAACTCAAATCTCCTCCTCTAGAGGATAAATACACTTGGTCTTGCACTAACCTCTCAGACTAGAGCTGTCTATCTTGTCTGACTAGCGTTCGTCCCACCTAGTCTTTGAGCATGAACTGATGAAGCCTGCTCGGATGACAACCTGAACAGTCCAGTTGTGATCGATGCCCTGAGAATGCAATGACCTGGATGAATGAGAATATTCACAGGCACAGTAAATCAAATTCATTCTACATCATGCCTCGTGGCAGTCGATGCCGTTAGTGCCCTCTCTTCCATCTGCTCTTTGTCCTCCCTGTCCAAAAAAAGGGAGTGGATGGAGTCACTAATGCAACCCTCGAGCTTTCCTTATTTGTCTTATTGCCCCTCGACCAGAGCCAGAAGCATTAGCTCACCACAGGCCCTAATTGGGATGTGTCTAGTAACTGAGGTCTCCAGGGTGTGCTCTAATGAATGGAGAATATTATTAAAGCCACCATGACGGATATTGGCTCGCATATCTCCAGCAGAACCTGCTCAGCGTTCAACTCCCCCCATCTGTGTCTCTCCACCACTGGAGTTGCTTGCATGGTCAGCCAGAGTCATGCACAAACTAATGTCAACTGTAAACAGTCCATCGATGTGTTCTCACTCTCTTGATGCATTATTTACAGTGTTGAGCTGAGAGTGTGTGCACTCGAGAGTCACCTGGTGCTGTGTCAGCGTCACTGTCACCAGGTGAGTCGAGCAAAAGACGGAGGAGTGAACAGCTGCTGTGCTCCTCGGTGAGGGCACCTAGCGGCATCTACTGTATCTCGCTGTCTGCCATTCTGTCACGGCTCGCATGGAGACGCCGATGGATTGACCTCGTATCTTGACCCTCTCCTCGCTGTCCATCTGTCTGCTGCGTGCTGCTAACTGCCCTTCAAAACCAGGTCGTTAATTGCATGCAGCGCCATCTGCATGGAAATGTGTTTGTATGAACTTTTTAATTCAGTTGCCTTCTTCTCCTCTCTGGTTCAGTTCAGCGGTAACGTCTTTAAGGTAGCAGAGTAGTGCATTGTTGCCTCCCAGCATTTCTTTGTGGAATTAGCTTGTTGTCCTGAGCTTGTGTGGATTCTCTCTGAGCAATGTGGCGCCTTTTACAGTCAAAACAAAGCACTTTAAGCCTCTGATGTGTTTTACAGTTGTACATTTTTTTTGCCTAAATTAAGCATTTTAAAGTATAATAACAGCTGAATGAACTAAAATACTAATATAAGACATTCCATATTTGTCGCATTCAAATTGCGAGTGTAGTATTCTACAGTGGTCACTCGGTGTCAGTAATGTTACTTTAATGTTCGGTGAGACAAGTACCAGACTTCGCTGTAACAACAGGCTTTTATTACAGGTTTGAATGATCTCACAACAGGCACAGAACAATAACATAATAATAATAATAACCATAATACACACTGGCTGCTGTTGTGGCCGTAACTCTGAACTCCCAATGCCAATTCCTGTCCCGTCCACATTTACTGTGACACACACGAGCATGTTTTATTTGTGTCTTAAATTGCTTATTTTCTCTTATTATATCTACTATATTGGGTAATATTAGTGTAAAGGTGACTATAGGGGTGTTATGTCATGTCTAGAGGGCTCTAATAATGTTAAAAAAACATATTTAGAAGGTTGTAAGCAGGTTTTCTTTGCTCTGACTACAAAAATTCCATTTATAAAGAAGGAATCCTACTTCACAGATATTCACTTATCACTGTCAGGTCTGGAATCAATAAACCCCAAACACAAGGGATGTCCGTACTGCAGTTTTCCTGATCATGTGGTTTATTTTGAGTCATTGTTCCATTCCATTTTCTTCCGCCGGATAAGAATCCCAGAAGATTCACACTCCGCTACAAACCGCCCCAGTAAATGTTGAAGGTCACAGCCTGATGAGGCCATCAGGACCACATTGTGCACAAATAGCAGAGACGAGATTCTAAAGCCCCCAAACTGGACCCCCTCAATGCCTTGGCTGCGGCTAGAAATGAAAATTATGAACAGAATCGGTGATAAAGGACAGCCTTGGTGGAGGCCAACATGCGCCGGGAACAGGCTTACTGCTGCCAATGCGAAGCAGGCTCCTGTTCCGGCTGTACAAGGACCAAATGGCACAATGGAGAAACTCAGAAACTCGTCCACTCCCGGAGCTCTACCACTGTGGAGCGTTTGTGTCCTCAGGCTCTACTTCATCTATGGAAGTTGTGGGGTTTGGAAGAGCCTCAAAGTATTCCTTCCACCGCCTGACAATATTCTCGTTCTGAATCATCGTCTTTATTTCTATTATGCGGTTATCATTAACAGTTGGCAGGAGGAGCAATGGTGTTAATTGGTTAACTGGGCCTCAGCCCTCAGGTTAATTACAAGGTAAAAAAATAATAAATTACAACAGTAATTGCTCAAAAATAAAACATTTCATTCTTAACATTATATTCACCACATGGCAGACCAAGAGTCTCAAACAAATGTTATTTCACTACAAAAATGATAAAGAAAAAAGAGGGAATTGTGAGTCAATATGAGTTGGTTTAGCCTTGACTGCCAGATGAACGATGGTGGGAGATGACAATTAAGTGTCGTTAATTTTTGTCATCAAAACTTGAAAAAGAGAAAATCAAAGCCAGCACGCGCACAATTTAGCAAGAAGAGAAAAGAAGAAAAGGGGAAACGGGCCAAAGATAAAGGTATGGAGCGACAGTATATCATGCACACCACATTGTGGAATGCATGGGATCAAATAAGCAAACGTTACTTGGTCGCTATAGGCTAACTGCGGTTCATGTGTTTTCCTGACTGGGAGCTTTAATTGTGTAAATAGGGATGTTCAGTTCCAATGAAGGGGATCCTGTACAATATTTTGGAACGTCTGCAGTTGAAAAAAACATTTGTGGGAGTGTGCATTGAGGTTGAGGAAAGGGAGACTCATTTGTGCAATGTAAAAAGAGAATTTTCTTTCTAATTGTTGTATTTATTGTTTATATCTTTTATATCCTTAATGTAAGAAAAAGTAGTAATGCGTATATATAATTGGGACCGCCACTGGGTTTGTCGTAGTAAACTTCCCCAGTTCTGTGCCACCAAGGGACGTCCCTACTCTGAGCATGTGTTTGTGTCCAAATATGTTGTTTATCTGGTGTGGCATGTTTGTGGCATTCCTGATAAAATCGCAGAGTTGCTTATGTTTCTGGTCGGATGCTGGTGGGGATATGTTAGTATGATAAACAAATGTGACTGGCAGCGGGTGTGACCAGCTGTGGCAGGCTCTAACTCGGAGAGGCTTCTTGAGTGGAATGAGAAAGAATGAGTGAGAAAAGACAATTAGGCAGAAGCAAAGTTGGAGTTAAACCGGGATGCTCTTGTAGGATTAGAGGATGAAATAGCATATGTGCACCCGAGAGTTTAATGACCATGCAGAAGTGAGCTGACCTTCAAAGCTTTAGTGAGTGTTTCTGCATTTGCTTGTGTATCTTTGCATGTGTGTTTTGGGTCATGTATATGTGGCCTGTCATGGTCATGCTTCAGAGTAACTGACAGCTCATCAATAAACATGGCATGCTTGCATATTTATAAGGTGAACAGGAAAAGTGAGCCCTGTTAAAACTCATAGCATCGGCATGGTTTTAGCCACTGTAATGTTTTCTGGGGAGTGAAATTAAAGGCATAGTTTCAATGAAAGGCAACATTTTTTTTTAGCAGTATGTGTATTCAGGGCATAATAGTTGTTATAAAAGCCATCATTGAACATTTGGACATCACAGTAAGCTACGCTGCGGTGCACTGACCTTGGCTGTAATTGCAGCAGCACCTATTCTTTTATGCATTGGTCACCAGCACAGAGAATTCAAATGTCAAGCAGGCCTGAGGGGGAAGAAGCAGTGGTACCTCACTGTACTCTATCAGCTTGGAAGACATCCAAAATGTCTGACATTCAGTCTCACTGCTGCCTTTGCTTCTGATAAGAACCCTTTGTGCACACACACACACGCATGCACACGCTGACCCTGACCCCCTTGCTTTTCGTCCCCAAGAGGGACTCTCGTCATGGTGACTGGTGAAAAACAAGTCACGACGCACAAGGTTGACCTGAGTTGCACTTAGTCAAGGCTTGTCAAACATCACCTTCAAAATGTTCTGGAATGTTGTGTTTTCCTTTCTTTTCCAACACGATATATGGCTTGTTGTGTTTTGCACACGTCAACACATTCACATAGGCGCAAACACAAGTGAAACCCAACAGGCACACATGCACAGACACGCAAAGGCTTGTCACTAGAGGGGAAACGGAGCACATGGTGAAACGAGAGTTGATGGCGACATCCAGAGGGAGTGGGTGATGTGCAGCAGCGAGGAACAACTGAAACGTTTCAAGGTTTGACATGAGGAGGAACACGGCATGGCAAGCTAACTACTTTGCAGGGATCAATGTGACCCACTTCAACCTAATTCCAGCCATTCTCGATATCGCTTGTTTTCATTAGGGTCATGGGTAAGCTGGAGCCTATCTCAGCTGACTTCGGGCAAGAGGCGGCAAGAACGAGATATGCACAAATTGACACAAAAAGAACAACTAAACTGAACTAACAAAATTATAAAAGTTTAAATAATGATGGAAGTCATATGCAACAATCGTGTATTGATCTGACAAATTTTAAATAAATATGATCAAATGTAGAATTACTACAGCTTCCGCTTGAACATTAACACCTCGGCACCAATGAGAAAAAGCTGCCGCACGTTGTGAGCAAACAAATGATGCTGGGAACACAGTGCAAGTTGGATTGCAAGGTTTATAGTGTGCGTAAAGTGCTTAATGTGCGGTTCCAAAGCTGTCTTGCACACTTCCACACCATATTCCAGGTATCATTCACAGCAGCGGTGCCGCAGCTCTCAGTCTGAAAGGCCTGTGCCCACGAGACAGATTTTCCCTTAAATGAGAAATATTGTCAAGTTTTAATCTTGCGAGATCTCGTGGCACCCCTATTGATGACGATTCACATTGCTTCTCTACTGTTGTAATGAGCTGCTAGAATTATATTTCTACAGAAAAATATGGTATACCTGAGAGAATTGGAGACCTTTTGAAGACATTGGGTGAACATTGCAAACATCGGCTCCTTACACACAAGGGAACATTACGCATTTTTCCTGTTTTGCTGGGCAGCCTGAAAAGCACCAACACTGGATAATGCAGGATCGATATGGATCCAAAATTTGGAGATACTATCAGAAACGATACAAAGGCAGCGATCGTTATTGGGCACTACATACCCGTGCGCTCTATAGTCCGGAAATTACGGTAATTACTTTCCACTGTGTTCCTGTTGATGATATACATTACCTAAAATGACTGAAGTATCATTTTTTTAATTTGAGAATCGATTTTTAGAGCATAAAGATCTGGTATGGGAGGTTCAGTTAGTTCGATCTGCACATCACTACTCCACATAATGATATGCTATTATGGACTGTTGGAGAGTAGCATAACTTTGCTATTTCCCATGAAATTAAAAAAGTTTTTCTATTCGCCATCAACTGTCTTTGTTCTCTTTTGCTTCTGCTTCCTTTTATTTCCCCATTTAAGTGTGCGGGCTCCAAAACATGACAGTGTCAGTAAAGAAACTATAAGATTGGCTTTTTTCTATCATTTCCTGTATTTCGTCTGTGAAAGTACCAGTTGATTTTCTTATCAGCTTCCAGGAGGGAAAATGTTTTTTTTTTCACAATAAAGAGGACATTTTTATTACTTTTGCCAATTAGGAAGTCTTTTGAACCCTTTCTCGTGGTTGATGAGAATATAACACTCAGGGCTCTTGGTAAATCGTATTTAGAGAGTCATAAACAGGTTTTCTATGCTCTATGTATGAAAATATTCCATTTATTAACATTGTATCCTACTTCGCAGAAATTCACTTATTGCGGTCGGGTGTCCGCCACCAATTACCCGCAATATAGGAGGGACAGCTGTACAATTAAAGCATGCCTCCTCTGCATGGATAGGAACTTGTTATGTTACACAATACTATATACATTCGAACCCAGACCCAGACCCGGCCGCGTTAACAGAATTTCTGCAATATAGGATTCCAGTAACCAAAAACCAACCACTTCCACACAGGATGGGAGGAGGACTTTTTCATCATATTGGACATGCCCTGGCTGACTTCATGCAGTGTTAAGGAAATGTAATGTAAGGTAATGTCTCAATGTTTTGTGTCATCACTGCCGCCAGTGACCAGAATACTACATGCCACTTGTATTTCAACATGTTGTAACTAATAATAGACCATAGTCAACCACTAAACAGTGATCATTTATTAATTCATTCATTTCTGAAAAAACGTGAGGGCGCGTTAATCAAACTGCGATATTGCGAGGAACGACTGTATAACCAAAGACACACATGCTAAAGGAAGAACCGGCACAAAATGATTCCTAAAACAGAACAACACAGGAACCTGAGGTCAAATGCTTGTTACGTTTTGGAATGTAAAATGTGCCCTCTAAAGTTGCAAGAACGTGGGAATTTGAATCGATGTCCTGCATGGCATTCTCAGTTGTACGAGACTTCAACTTGGCAAGTGTCAGAGGATTAACTCCATGCATGTTTTGCTTTCTCTTTGGCTTTTTGGCACTTATTTAAAAAAGCCACCCAAACGGCAGCCTCTCAGGGATTACGTTACATGCAGCAGTGTGCCCTCATGCCACTCAATTTGATGGCCCAATAAAAAACATTGAAAACCAGGACACTTTCATCACTTTCTAAAAAAAACCTCCAGGACGGCCAGGACAGGACGTGTCACGGGAAAACAGGACATTTAGTCAGCCTATGAAAGAGTGCGCCCAGCATCGACATACATGATCTCATTGCATTGTGACCACAGATCACTCAGGTAAATGTGTTGCTTCCAGTTAAATTTCAGATATGCAGTGTAGTATTTATCTAGCCAACATTCCGCATCGCACAGGATTTGATAGTAAAAACACAGCTACCGGAGAATGTAGCACGGCTCTTAATGAATAAGGAAGTTGCTCTCTGGCTACCAGATATGAAGGCAGGTTTAGGGAACACGTCAACTTCACTTCACACTTAATGATACAGTATGTTAGTCTTGTGTTTACTACTTACTTGTCCTGTTCCCACGTGGCTTATTACCACTGGCTTAAATTCAAATAAACAATTTACATAGTAAAAGTATCTGAGCACAGACTCATTAATTTTGATGCAGAAGGTCTGAACTCCTTGTGTTTTTGCAGCAATTCAACAAAACGAGTCAGATTCAATATGTAGTTCATTTGCAAATCAAATAATGCGGCACATTTCCAGCTGGGCTGCAATTGTTGTTGTCAAGTGACTGGGGAGGGTCCACGGCATGGCAACCTAATCATATAGCCTGCCATGGATCACGGATTACAAATAATTGTTTTCCTGTATAATGGGAGTGGAGCAAATGAGCTCTGATTAAACTGAATAGGTACGCTGGTAGGACACGGCACTCCGTATAATGTCTAAATTATGCTTGACTGAAGCTGTGACTGGAAAAATGGGGGGCAATTAAAGCTACAGGAAGTGAACGTGGAAGAAGGAAAGCCTAGATTTGTGGTAGTTGGATTTCTTTTTCTGGCCAGTCATGCTGAAGCACAGTTCGGGAGGTGAAAGGTCACGGACGTTGGACCTGCTGGCTCACCATACTAAAGGTGTTGGATGATTTTGAGATCAGTTATACGCAATTTTTTCCCACACCAAACTCCAATAAGCATGCCTTCCACACAAGTGGAAGCATGGGGTTGTCCCGAGTGAGTTAGTAAGTTCTAGTAGTACGAGTACGATGTAAAAATTCCGCAAATAGAAATGTACTAACCAAAGTTTAGCTGAAAATGAATTCAAATAAAATATTCCTTTGCTGAAATACAAACGTTTAACTCAGCTCATACACTACAAGCCTTTCACTTGCGATTTCAAGCCACACATTTTAAGCTAAATCGTGATGTAAGTCGTACCGAAAACGGTCGTACTTGCAAAGCTAAATATTTTTGAGGTGGAAGTGTTGACTCGAGTCACGTGACTTGGAAAAAGTCAGACTCGAGTCGCATTTTTGATGACTTCAGACTCGACTTTCTTGACTCGGACTCTAATCCGACTCTAATAATATTTTACTTCATGTAACCATTTTTATGCTTGAAAATGCTTAATTTAGGCAAACAATATGTAACATTTGCTTAAATATGCATATGTTTTGACTAATAATAGGCAATATTCAAACACAAAACAGCATGATTTATTAATTCATGTATTTTTGGAAAACCACGAGTGTGAAACCGCAAAGTAAAAAATTGAATTTTATTTGGTTTTATTTGGTAAACACTCAACAGACACTCATAAGGACTTGGAAATTTCAAGCCTATGACTTCGGACTTGCATGTCTTTACTTGAGACTTGCAAAACACTGACTTTCTTCCACCTCTGGCACAAAAAGACGCAGTCACTTAGGGGTGTACTCGCTTTTCTTGCCAGCGAATTAGACTTTAATGGTTGTGTGTTGTGTTATTTTGAGGGCAAATTTACACTCTTAAACAAGCTGTACACTGACTACTTTACATTATATCAAAGCATCGTTTAGTCAGTGTTGTCCTGTACTGTTAATAGGAGATGAACTATGTAGAGAAGCAATATTCTTTCCTTCTCTGCTCCACCTTCACTTTGTTTAGCGTTTAGGACAAAGCACGTGAATGAGTGACGGCTGCTTATGTGAGTAGAAGCTGCAGCGTAATGACGTGAATCCTGGCAGGTCATGACTACTGCTGCTTTCCTCACAACTTGCTTTCTGTATTAGCACGGGTCAAGTTGACTGCGCACGGGACATAACGACCCGGTGGCTATCAGACAATGTCCTATGCTGCTGGCAGGCTGTTGCAGAGTGAAGAATAATGTTCATCTAAAATTCAATATATGTCCTTAAACAACAGTAATAATCTTTTTGTTTCACTCTTTCTATGCTAAGATCAATATTCATTTTTAGGAATGAAATGAAGGCTGACTTGCCCATGATGAGAAATGAGGGCAGTTTTATTTAGTTATTTAATTCCTGATGAATATCTTCTTAGCTGGAAATGACACAAGAAAGTGGCAATAGTCTGTAAGGTGTTGACAGTCGTTGCACGCCACATCGGGGTCCAAATTTCGCTGCTTCACTCTTTCACGGTTTTTCAAACATATAATAATTAATAAATCATGCTGTTTCGTGGATTTCTGTGTGGAGTTTGCATGTTCTCCCCGTGCGTGCGTGGGTTTTCTCCAAGTACTCCGGTTTCCTCCCACATTCCAAAAAAAAACATGCATGTTAGGTTAATTGGCGACTCTAAATTGTCCATAGGTATGAATGTGAGTGTGAATGCTTGTTTGTCTATATGTTCCCTGCGACTGGCTGGCGACCAGTCCAGGGTGTATCCCGCCCGTCGCCCGTAGTCAGCTGGGATAGGCTCCAGCATAGACCGCCACTCTAATGAGGAGAAGCGGCATAGAAAATGGATGGATGGATGGATGCTGTTTCATGGTTGAATATGGCCTACTCGTAAAAAAATGCAGATTTAAGCAAATTGTTTTGCCTTTGCAAGCATAAAAATGGCTAAATAAACTAAAATGCAAATGCAAGAAATTACAAAGACGCATTCAAATTGTGAAAGTAGTATTCTACATTGGTCACTAGGTGTCAGCAATTGTTTGGTGAGGCAAGCAAAAGACTTGATCACCGGAACAACAAGCTTTTATTGTTAAGTTTCACAACAGGTTTCAGGCACTTCAGGCAACAGGCACAATAATAATAATAACATAAGAATCATAATAATACACGGGCTACTGTTACTGTTAGCCACGCAAAGCTGAAACTCAACTTTAAACCCCCGGTGTCACTTCCTGTCCGCCCATCACTCAGCTCCCCTAAGGGCCACCTTTACTGTGACACATAAGAGCAAGTTTTATTAACGTCTTATATGGCTCATTTCCTCTAATTATGTTTACCATATTGGGTAATACACATATAAAAGGTGACTATGGATGTTATTTCATGTCTAGAGGGCTCTATTAATGTCAAAAATGTATTTAGACGATCGTAAACAGGTTTTCTATGCCATAACTACAAAAGTATTCCATTTATAAAGAAGGCATCCTACTTTGCGGAAATTTACTTATCACAGTCGGGTCGGGAACCAATTAACCATTATAAACAAGGGATTACTGTATTCTATAGAAATATGATTTTACTTGATTACATTGTGCTAGATTGGTGTTTCAAAGTGTGGGATGGCCTTTCTTGGGGGACACCATGAGACTTCAGGAGGGGCGGAGCAGCTTGAGAAAAATAAAAGAAAACATTCTTTTCAAACCTTCAGTGATGTCAAATCCAAAATTAATTGAGTTTATGTAGGTGTCGGCAACCCACAGCTCCGAAGACTCTTCAGTCTCCTTATTGAGGCTCCTATGCCGAGCTCTGTGATTTTTTTTTTTTTTTTTAACACCGAAGCATTTTCAAAAAGAGACTGGAATATTTGACTCGGCGCAAGTCTGTGAATGCATCCACATTGCGTTTTGACTGCTGATTGGATGAGCAAGAGGGAAGGAGGAGGTTGACGGTGTGTTCACTGAGACACGAAAAAGATGTCTTGTGAGTGTGCTACCCATGTGGTAAAGATATCCATAACTATGAAAGGAAAGATACATTTCGGGAGAAAATAGAGAGTTTAATTCTGAACGGGCATATTCCTTTGCCTTCACTGCCAATAACACTGGCTTACTCGTGTGCTTGATACCGTATGTGGCAAAGTACACAACCGCAGATCGGCGTAAGAGGGCGATTTCAGAACTACGGCGGAATGTTGAGCACAGCAAACATACTTGCAAGACATGGATGAACACTCAACTACAGCTGCTTGTGTCGCGGGGCTGCACATGAGATCGTACGGAAGGGGAATCTGTTCACAGATGAAGGAAACATTAAAGAATCGTTCATAAAAGTATCAGCGCATCTATTCTAGGAAATGATTGAGAAAATGAAAGAAATGCCTCTCTTTGCAAAGACAGTCAAGGACAGAACCTATAGAAGGCAACAAACATCACCAGTACGCAAATTGTTGACATTAATTCAGCGCAAGCATATTCAGTTGCTTGTGATGAACTACATCAAGTGATGTAAACCATGTTGAGCAGACAGCACTGATATGCAGATGTGTGAACTTTGATGGGCTTTTTTATGTTAAAGTTGGCTACATTTTGTTTTAATTTTACACAAATACCAGAACAGCTCAAAAAGGCCTACATAGTTCAGTGTTTAAGTTATTTCAGAGTAGGTCTACACATGCACTCTGCACTTGGTAGTTGAATTCTGTTTTTGTTACAGGCACAATTTAAAAAAGATTACAGCTTTTAAAAGTTTATAAACTCTGGATTTTTTTGTGGTTCCAGACTATGTGTTCGTGGAGGCCTGGCTGGACGGAGGATTTACCGGACTCGGCGGTCCGGTTGGGGACATTTGCCGCTTGCCGCGGAGATCGGACTTCGGCATCTTGTGGACACAGAGCCTCGGGACTGTTCTCCCCGAATGTTACCAGCATGTAGGCTTTCCCACGAGGGCAAATAGCATCCTGTACCAAGTCTACAGCAACATGAAAGGTGCTTTGAAGGCTCTTCCAAGTCCCCATTTTGAAAAAGCTAATGTCTCTTCTGTTGTTGTTGCTTAATTTATTGTTATTAATGTTTCTTCTGTTCTTATTTATTTTCTTGTGTTTTTCTTTTTTTCTTTCTGCTGGGAGAATGAATAGAGCAAGAATTTCATTGCATAGCAGAACTACCTGTTCTACTGTGCATATGACAATAAAACTCTTGAATCTTGAATCTAGAATTTTTCTTGGCTGAAAGAGGAGGCAAAATGACTCTTGATGGTCCAGGTGTCCCGCTTCGCACGGCAAGTTGGACATTGTGGGAGCTGGGAGCGCACCTGCTTTATTATTTTCAATTATATTTTATTTTACTTCCTGGTTCATTTTCTTTGCTATGTTTCTGCTTGGACTCGTGTGCCTGTGTGTTCGATGCACCCCGTATGCATGTCTGTTAGCAGTGCAAAACCTTTCCACCTCCCATGTTGAGTTTTGTGTTCCTCCTAGCTTTCTGTTGCTTTGGTACTTTGCACTTTTTTAGTGCCGTGCCGAGCTGCCGAGCTGAGCTTTTGTTTAATAAAAACACTTTATTGATTGCACCAGACACCATGTCCGTCCATTCTGTGGTAACACTACACAACACCACAGTGAAACATGACAGCGGGAGAGGTGTCAGCCATATTGAGTTTTCTGAGGGGACGCTCACTATGCCACACTTAAAAAATCCCTTCCATAGATCATACTAGTGGTTACCAGGATTCTTCAGAATGGTGCAAACAATGTGTTTTTCCTCAAATTTACTTGAAAAAAACAGAGATAAGAATAATTTTGTAACTCTAAAAAAAAAATGAACGTAGCTGTATTTCCAGCTGAACGATTCACCACATAAAAATCCATGCTGCTTCCAGTGAAAATGTAGCCAGCGTATGAATCATTTGGACTTCATTTATACGTACAGTACATCAAAATACCTTCAGTGACAGACACAACTTCAGTATTTTGCTATGTGACTCATTAGTTCCTCACCGTTGCTTCACCGAGCGAGACAAAAGTACCGGCTCAATAAAACATGGATAAGGTGGTTGTAGTTGATTTGGGCATGTCTGTGAGTAGGATTGTGTTTAGGAGTGCCAAGTAAAAGACAAATAGTCAGGGGTTGTTGTCTTGGGTGTATGTACAGTATTATAAGGTAAGGTGGCATTAAGGACAGTTTGGAATGTTTTTAGGAATGCCTTCACACTGCTGCTGAACAACGAGGTGCTCATTAATCAATGTCACAGCTCTACAGGATGCTGGAGAAGATAAACAAAACCTGGCGGCCATACAAAAGCAACATTTAAATTACAGAGACATTAGTAGACATTGGAAGCTCGGTTTTCCAACACTCCAGTTATCATATGATTTGGGGGAAAATTTCACCAAAGTTTTGCCCCAGTTCTCGTACAATGTCTTGGTTACTGTACAATATTGCGTGTAACAAACCTGTATTTTACTTTTTGGCATGTTGAATTTTGTGGTATTATTAAAGATGTGGACAGACTACTCCCAGCATTGCTTGTTTATTCAGCCATCTTGGATTCCACACCCAAAACTAACTCCTCACCACACTTAGTTTACACAGCAAAGCAGGGGTCTTCAATTCAAATTGAGTAAGGTTCATTTATGCAATTTTTGAAATTTGAAATTTATGCAAACTGCCGCTGCGATCGGTCCGCGAGAATGCTTATATGTTATTATATTTCCCATTCATTTGAATTGGTCACGATGTCCGTAAAGGGCCGGATCGAGGTCCGCCATTTGGTGATGGCTGCAAGACCCTTTCATTTGGCAAACTCAAACGAGAATATGACACAAACCAGCATGCCCGCGTATCATTCCGAAGAACCTTGAAACAAAGAAGTGCTTGCGTCCTGCTTGAGTCCAACTGTCATTGTCAAGTCATTGTCCCCCAGCTCCTTTGCCCCTCTATGGATTAATAATAAAAAACTGAGGTACCACTGCATAAAACTTCTTCTTAAAATCTTATAGCAACCAAACACTGAGTTATAAAAAGTAGTGGGGCAAAATATGAATGCCTGTAGGTATTATTCACACACCAGCATCAAATATCAACATGGCTGCTGTCCAAGAAGAAGTAATGCAGGAAAACTGCACTTGTTTTTTACATTTTGCCCAACATCCACAATCCTTATGTAAGACATGAACACACATGTATTTCTCTTTTCTGTGAATTGTAAAGATATAAAAACAGATAGAAAGCGGCAGGTAATTAATGCACAAAAGGGGACACACCTATTCCACCCAGAAAGCCCGCTATTAAAACACCCCCAAAAACACCAACAACGTTTTATGGTTTTATGTCCATGTTGTGACACATGCATGATAACATGTAATACTAGTATTTTGGTGTATTTTGGTCATTTTAAGCATTACGGGAACTTCCTTCCTGGGTGCATTGATTTTACATAGCAACGTAGAAACGAATGCTACACCAGCGTTAACCTTTCCAAACTCAAAAACACAACATCAGTGGCGGCAGCTCCAATATGTAGTGTTACCTTTCGGTAGTGGCCTGAGGCATTGTGAGCGCGGCACTGACGCACTGTGGGTGAGAGTGTGGTGAATCCAGTTGCTAGCCGACTAGTAGCTTGCTGATGTGGTGTGGCGAGGTGTCACTACACCGGTAACGTAGTCGTTCGGCATACCAATGTTAATAACAAAAATAATAATGCTGCTGTTGCTTGGTTAATATGCAGATCACATTGTATGTAAACAGAGGTTTTTTCAGAAGGCTTTGTAGGTGCGTACCATTACGTGCAGTCTTTTTAGCTGTTTTTATATCTTTAGAACACACAAAAAGAGAAGGCGTGTGTTATTTCTTACATTCATTTTGGATGATGGACAAAATTTTCAAAAAACGTGCAGTTTTCCTTTAATATAACGTGAAAGTCCACATTCTGCTTTATAAACTGCCAACACAGCAAAACGCCCAAGGAATACATGTTTTACTATTCTGTTGTTACAAGCTGAGAGACACAAAACTTCCAAATTGGAACCTTCCTTCATACAACTCTACAAATAAAAACAATGTTTTATAGTGAGTGATTGAATGCTTACAACGGGGAAGTCAAGTATTGTATTTATTGATTTTTTTTGTGCGCAAAAATATATTTCATACTCATTTTCTTATTCTTAGGTTGTATTATTAAAAAAAAAACATACTTTCGTTCAACAATATGATGTTTCAAAGGTAATAATCGTGCAGTTGCTCTATTTTGATTCTGCTGATATCATTGGAACATCTTGTTGTGAGTTAATCTGTCTGGCTATTGCTCAAAACATCATGTGACAACAACCTTTTGTGATTAGGAGCACCAGTGTGTGGTACAAGCAACACAATAGTGAAGTGAAAGGAGTGCCAGAGGTAACACGGTCCAATGCCTTCCCACTGAAGGATAAAGAAAACACAATTGTTTTCCGTCTCATTCTTTCATTTACAGCAGCTTTCTCAAGGTCCCTACTGCGACCAGAGAACATCATCATTTTTCTTCCTGTGTGCACTTAATTGACTGTTTGTGTGAAGTCGTGTACACATGAAGGCATGTACTGACTGAGTCACACTTGATGGACTTTCAGGCTTAGAGACGCAGAGCATGCAAGGTCACCACCAAAGCTGGATCTGGATAATTTCTTCCATCACTGTACAAGAAAAAGACATTTAAGGAGAAAGAAAGGCAAAAAAAATGACTCTATAAAAGGCGATGGAGACTCAGGAGGGATGGCGTCCATCAGTCACAATTTAAGTGTCTAATCACATCAGGCTCAGTCATGTCCCACTTATCTCCAACTTGGCTGCAGATCAATAAAATGTCACCTGAAGCATGGCCGCTCATAGCAGCCCCACAGACAACCACCAAGTGGATTCATCACAGCCTCGCTTACACATTCATAGCTTTTTTTCGACCCTTAGAGGCTCCAAAGTCCAGATGTTGCCCACAATCAGCTGACAATATGTTTATTTTGTCAGAGCAGTGTTGCCATTAAAAATGAAGATACCGTCGCACAGAGGAAAACAACGCGACAGCAGCAGCAGATCAAATAAAGTCTTGAGGAAAGAAAAATGTAAAAAAAAAAGTACCTCCATTTTAAAACGTTCAAGAAGTGCTTCAAGGCCTTTAAATTGGACAGAAGGGAAGAATGCACCTTATCCTCTCGTGGCACCCTGCCACTCTCTGTGCTGCTTTCATTTGGCCTCTGAAAGAAAATGGTTTCTCTGATAATGGCGCTCAGTGTCAGACGCTTTCCCCTTCATTTAAAAGAGAATTACTAGCTCTCAGAGGTTTGCTCGGAGAGAGAGAGCCATCCTGCTTATAGATGTCGCTCTACTGCTGTCACTCACTCGAAGGTAAAGATAAAACCAGGGACAATAACGAAACCAGCACTTCAGTCTTTGTTTTTACACCTGCATATACTTCAGTTACTGTTTTCTGTTGTTAATGTTTGCAAATACATTTAGTGTTTTTTTCCCCCTGTTACGATGTATAACTATTATATACTGTATTCATTTGATACATTTGTGCATGTAAACCAATACAGTATATGTTCATACAATTACTAAGCTGGAAACCCTACGACGATGTGGTTTTAAAATTCATAATTTGACCAAAATGTTTGGTAAAACACCTCGAAATTTGCACAAAACTTCAACACGCCTTTTGTAGATTAACTTTTAATTAATTGTGCTTTTTCTTTGGCTTTTTGCTGCTTTTAATAACACTCATTCCAAAAGAAGAATAACAATGTACACTGTTATCTTGTTTTTATGAAACAGTGATTAACTTTTGTGACTATTAAGAATTGTAAAATGTTACAAAAACAGTCACTATACAGTTAATTAAAAAAATTCCGAGGGTGGGTGGGAAATACTGATTTAGAATCCAAACATATCGCCACCGTCCTGGAATTGTGTGTCCATACGTTGTGTGTTCATACATTAGAGCAATCTAATTTATCTTATTTATTATGTATTGTGTAAAACTAACAACAAACATCAAATTAAAAGCACAAAATTTATGTGGGCCCACCATCCACCAATACGAGCCTGGAGTTTGCTTGTGCGAAAACAGGCAGTGGGCTAGCATGAATGAACTTGAGGTTGTGCACCAACAAATATGCACATTAGCACTCAATAACCTCATCAAAACTTACCTTTATGCATTCCCACATAGTATCAGCAATTGGGTGAGGTGAAAGAAAATCTGTAAAAATACGGTATAGTAGTCTATCTGTGCACCATGGGAGAAGGTTAGCACACCCACAATGGTGCATTCAAGGACCATCGAACAAAGTAGGACGGGTCACCACTCGCAACAAACACATGCATGCAAAACTATGGGATTCGTATTATTTTTTTCAATAAAATAATGGCCTATATTTTCAAAATTGATATGCATTTACATAAAATTTGATGAAGTTATTTACAAGTGTTTTTAAGTGTATTTTTTTTTAATCATTGCAGCTAAACATGTTCATAAGGCGGCCTGAAAAACCGACAAAAATTGCCGAAAAAACTTCAAAACTACTATCTTGAATGGAAACTACTTGGGTCAGCTTAGTTTAGCAGAGCATGCTAGTGCGGCCGTGTGTGTGCGACTCAGGCTGTATGAGTGAGTTTACACTGTGTTGTCTTTCATCGCTGGTTAATGTAAACAAGCATTTTTTGATGCCCGCTGATGTTGTGCAAGTTCTGAGTAAAATAAGAAAAGAGGCAAGTTTACTTTTGCACCCAGCTCGTGTTAACCGTAGACAGACATTCTCAACACACCCAATACACTTCCGGCTTTCAAAATAAGAGCGCTTTTTGCCACATACTGTCTAATTGTGCATACAAAATAAGGGTGTCATAAAAAATATCTTACATTATAATTGGATTTGGATCGGTGACTGTGTCTTCCTTAACCACAAGCGCTGGCATTGCAATGTTGAGGATTTTGTAGAAATGTTTGCTGACATCCCGTTAGAAAAGTTACCCAAGCTACATTTGCTTCTGAAAAACTGGGCAAAAATGGCCAATGATGTATTACATCAATAAATGTAAGAACTTTTGCATTTAATTACCTGACATTTACTGACCCAAAAAGCATGGAAAAAGCGGAATTTGGAAAAAAATTAAACAGAATTTTCGGAAAAATAAAACAAGATTTCATAGGGCCCTACATAAAAGTATCACAAAAACTGCAACTGACAGTTAATATGGAAGTGTTAGTACTAAGTTGCGTATTAAGAAGATGAACAAAATGTGGTATAAAAATCTGCAATAATCGCGAAAGTGAGCAAGCAAACCACTAGTGTGTTCTCGCACTTTATGCATCTCCATAATAAGTCAGGAAGCTCCATGGTAAATATTTATGTCTCATGAGAATAAGATCACAGCACTGGCACACGGTTGGTGCTTTCTAGCCTCCTAGCAAGGTTGTACAGTTCTACATGCTTAGTTTGTACAGTATGTGAGCACAATTTGTACTTAATAATGTGAATCTAGAATTTTTTCATTTTCTTTGCGGCTTGTCCTCATTTGGGTCACTGGTCAGCTGGAGCCTAGCCCAGCTGACTTTGGATAAGAGGCGAAGTACACCCTGGACTGGTCACCAGTCGATCACAGGACACATACAGGGGTGATTCTCCTGAAAGGGGTACCAGGGAGGGTGCCGTCACTTCGAGGGGCATGACTATGGTGATTTGCGGCTGTAACCCAAAAAATATATACTGCAAACACACTGAATAGACTGAAAGGAGAAACAGAGAAACAGAGTTGAACACTTTCTTTGTGTCTGTTGTGTATAAAATACAATCTGATGTCAATTTCACCCGGTTGGTGCATGGCCATTTTGTGGCATACAAAAGTGTGTCACAAAGATGATGAAAGAAATAATACAAAACGGTGGAACTTAATTTTCAGCTGCTGTGATTTCTTCAGTATGACGGCTCGTTGTGCACCAAACGCATTTTGATGCATTCAAAACACGCATGTACTTTGACCAAAGTCACACGAAACGTTGCGCCTTGTTAACGTAAACAGTAGTCCGCGTAGTCCGCGCACAGTGTAACTAAAATTGAATAGAGGAAGTGTATATGCAAATGAGCTGACATCGGGATTGGCTCAGCGGATTCAAACATTGCCAAAGCTGAGGATGGCCCACATCTTCTGGGAGATTGTTTCAGAGTTTGGCAGCATAAAACTGAAACGCAACCTCACCATGTTTAGTCTTGACTCTGGGCACGCGCAGGCGACCACTTCCTGAGCTTGTCAGAGCTCGAAATGGTTTATGTGGCTCTAACATGTCAGAGATGTACTTTAGCGTGAGACCATGAAAAGACTAAAATTAGAGGTGTTTTAAAGTCTATTCTCTGAGCAACAGGAAGCCAGTGCAGAGATTTGAGTACTGGCCTAATATGGTCATATTTCGTGGTTCTAGTCAGGACTCGAGCAGCAGCATTCTGGATGTACTGCAGCTGTTTTACTGCTTGTTTAGAGAGCCCGGTGAGAAGGCCGTTACAGTAGTCTAGCCTGCTGGAGACAAAGGCATGTATTAGTCTCTCTAAATCTGGCTTAGACACTATTCCCTTGATTTTAGCAATGTTTTTTAGATGGTAAAAAGCTGATGATGTTATTGATTTAATGTGGCTGTTAAAGTTCAGGCCTGAGTCCATTATTACCCCTGGATTTCTAACCTGATGATTAGGTTTTAGAGAAAGCATCTCAAGGTGGCTGATAACACTTTCTCTTTGTTTCTGTGGGTGAAGGGGGTGAAGTGTGTTACTCTTGTGCTAACCAACCAACAATGCTTTGAAGAACACAGTGTTGAGTCTCGCACAGAGTTTGAAGCAGGGGGCCTCCACTAGTTCTTTGTTACGTAAACTATACATTGCCGTTACGTCACGGAAAAAAAAAAGTCACAGAAAAAGCCTCACCATCATAAACTGCATACATTTCTGCATAAATTGTATACATTTTCTTTGTACTGCGATAGGGAGGAGGGATATTTATCTTAAAGAGAACAATTTTAATGACGGTCATGCACAGTCATCCCCTGTACAGCTGCGGTTAATTGGTTCCAGACACGACTGTGACAAGTGAATTTCCGAGAAGTAAGATTCAATATTAATAAATGGAATATTTTCATTATTAAAGCATAGAATACTTGTTGACTGTGTAAATACTATTTTTACCATTACTAGAGCCGTGTAGACATAAAATAGCACCCCAATAGTCGCCTTTACACTCCTATTATTCTTTGTTTATGACACATTGCTCAACTGTTATGGGCAGGGACACAAGAGATGCCCGCCGCTTTAAACATGGCATGCTGCTGAGCTAACTAGTTAGCCTCAAAGTTATTTGAAACCCTTGACCTCCTGAATGTGAGGCCAACATGCTAACAACTCGTCCACCGTGCGGCACACTTTGGAATATGCACAAGTTAATTCTAGTCCTAAATGACAATAAGCTTGTTTGCCCGGGGACAAATAACACACTTTTAAATAAGTGACTTCAAAGGACATGTCTTTAAAAATGCAACCAGCAGTTCAATGTGTCAGTATAGACTAGACATTTTCATTACTCCTATCCAACTTTAATAAAGGAAACCGCTACCGCTACTGAATCCATGAAGACACAATCCAGACATTTGCAATACAGTATCCCCTTGTTTATTTTGGTTAAGTGGTTCTAGACCTGGCCGTGATAAGCCATATAAAAGGAATATTTTTGTAGTTACAGTACAGCATAGAAAACCTGTTTACAATCTGCTAAATATGTTTTTAAACATTATTAGAACCGTCTTGACATGAAATAACACAACTATCGTCACCTTTGCATTCATATTACCCAGTATAATAGATATAATAATAGAAAACACGCCATTTTAGACATCAATAAGACATGCTTGTGTGTGTTGCAATAAATGTCTTCCAAACATGTGGACAGGAAGTGACACTGGGGTTCTGATTTAAGTCTTAGCTGGATTATAGTCACAACAGTAGCCTATGTTAGTAATATTATGATTATTACGCTATTATTATTATTGTGCATGTTGTGAGATGATATAAACCTGCAATAAAAGGCTGTTGTTCCGGCAAGCTTGTCTCTGGTGCTTGTCTCACCGAACAATTACTGACTCCTAGTGACCAATGTAGAATACTACATTCACAATTTGAGTGTGTCTTGTTCATTCCTTATATTGGAATTTTTGTTAATTTAGCCATTTTTATGCATGACAATGCATAATTTAGGCAAAAAAAAATGCATAACATTTGCTTCAATATGCATATTTTTGACTAATAATAGGGCATATTCAACCACGAAACAGCATGATTTATTAATGAATATATTTTTGAAAAACCGTGATAGAGTGCAGCCACGAAATTCGAACCTTGATGTGGCGAGGGACGACTGTATTACAATAAAGTGTAGACTTCAGACAACAATTAAACATCATGTTGCATCAGCAGCAGGTGGACTCTAAAGCCTTTGTAAGCATGATTAATGGTACATCTTCCTCGCTGTAAGTGCACATTTAGACAGAAAATGAAGTCACAAATTTGAGAATATGGAACAATGACATATTAAGTGCTTTTACCTCAGGCCTAAAGGTGAATCAAAACATCTTATGAAACCCCAACATATTATCGTGGATGTCATCCCTTGGTTTTTAATGACAGAATAGGTGACGGGTCAAAAAAATACATCTCCAACTCACTGAGTGTCGATGTATACTTGCTGTTTTGGACAGTATCCACCTGCCATTGTGTTCTGTGTTGACGGGCAAGGAAATGGGATTTTCAGCAACCTGTATAACAGAAGAGTATGCCACAGGCAGCTGCTTCAGACGAAAAATATGAAATATATTATGAGGAATTTTTAATTGATGATAAAGTTAGTTTTACATAACATGTTTCAATTCGGTTCAATAGTCCAGGGGGTGGTGTCAATACTTGAGGATACAAAATTTCAAATAAAAAATAAAATGGAATTGGTAGTGAATGGTCCACTGGGCATGCTGGTCGGAAGGTGCACCAGACAGAGGACTTGCTGCGAGGATACTGGCTATAACTGTATTATTAGGAGCAGAGTTATTACATGCATGCATTTCTGCCAGTAGGGGGCACCACTGGAGTCAATGTGTCCATTCAGTCTGGTGCAGGTTGGGACCTTCAACTCCCATATCAATTTTGACGGTGATATGACTGTCAGCAATCAAGTTATGACAGTTGATGATCAATAGTGAGGGCCCATATTTGCCAATCTTCAGCTGGGATGAATACTCCTAAGGTTCTCATGTTCCATCTCCATAATGTACCATGGCTGAATATGACACCAATTAAATAAACTCCCTTGAAGGGGCAGGTGACAGTATGACATAGTTTTAGACATTTCCTGTTGCCACTAGTTGGCACAGTGACCAATTAAAGAAAATGCCATACAGATCTCTTCTGGGCTGGACCTTCATTACACACAAGATGTTTTGTTAAGGTGTGAATTAATGGGACTGAGATATTAGATTTTTGGGTTTTATGGCGAGTCATAAAACTTCACAGTCACGCTCAGCCTATGGTGTTGGCTAAAATGCTTCACAATTTAGCAATGCCAATGTGTCTCATGCATGTGGGTCAAACTTTGTTGTAGTAGATCCCCTGCAAATCGTTATAATTACCCAAAAATGTCAGAAAAAAACCCCCATCCGACTAGACATAGCCGGACTCACATCGACCCACAGATTGGGTTGTGGAACCAAACTCCTCAAGAGGGACTGGACCTTGCTCGAGCATCGATGATACACTGGACCAGCTCTACACCCTTGCAAGGGTACTGGAGTGGACAGTTTGCCTAACCGGTCTACATGTGCTTTGTGGGCTGGGAAAAGGCATACAACCGTGTCCCTTACAGTGTCTTGTGGGTGCTGCTCTTGGAGTACAGGGTTGGTGGCAAGCTACTACGTGCCATTCAGTCCATTCAGGCAGGAGACTGGTTCACATTGTCAGCAGTAAGTTGAGCATGTTCCCAGTGAACGTTGGCCTCTGCCAAGGCTGCCCTTTGTCACCAATGCTGTTTATAATTTTTATGGACAGCATTTGTAGGTGCAGTGAAGGTGTCGAGGAAGTCCAGTTTGGGGCCCTTAGGATCTCATCTCTGCTATTTACAGAAGATCTTGAAAAGGGTGGATTCCCAGGTGGAGGACCTAAAGTATCTCAGGGTCTTGGTCACAAGTGAGGGTAGGCAGGATGATCGGCACAGCAGTAATGCGGTTGCTGTACAGGACTGTCGTGGTAAAGAGAGAGCTGAGTTGGAAGTCAAAGCTCTCAATTGACCGGTCAATCTATTTTCCCACCCTCACCTATGGTCATGAGCTTTGGGTCGTTACAGAAAGAACGAGATCGCGGACAAAAGAAGACTTTTTTCCGTAGGATGGCGGGACTCACCCTAAGAAATAGGGTGCTCGATCGTCCAGGAGGAGTTCAGAGTAGAGTCACTACTCCTTCACATTCAGTCAATTGAGGTGGCTCCGACATTTAGTCCAGATGCCTCCTGGACGCTTCCCTGGTGAGGTGTTCTGAGCATGCCCAGCCTAGAATGCTAGACCCAGACTACTGTTTTTACATCACAGCGTCCCTCCCGGTTTTATACGGTCAGCATTTTTAGATCTTCCATTTCCATTGTTAAATCAAATCATGAAAGTATTTGGGGTATAAATATGCTTTATTTTGCGACAAGGTGAATGTCAACTCCTTGGAAGCGGCTGTGCCACGCCTTCAGAGAGTGACTTGAGATGAAGACAAATGCATCAACACGAATGCGAACGTTTAAGGAAGACTGCACATTGCAATGTTTTTTTATTGGACAGCAAAAAATAAAATCTAAAATGCTCAAAAGCTTCTGTCGATGATTCAAGAAATCTATTGGCCGAAGAATGGGTTGAGAGCCAGACAAGCAAGACAAAGTAAAATCTGCCCATAGTTCTTCAAAACAGGTAAGTCAGATGAATAAGTGCAGTAGTTTTGAAAAAGGCAGTTAAAACATTCTGTGGCTCAGGGAGACAAGGATTAATTTAACACTCGAGTTAAGACATGAATACACAACATCCCTGGAAGTGTTTCTTTTTTAAACCAACAATGGCTGCATGATGAGCAGGTGAATTAGTGAAGATGACTTAGAGATGAGTGATGAATTGATGGCCGGTGGGTGCACAAGGCTGAGCATGTGAGGTGAGCAAACAGCAATCCGGCGGCGGTCGAAGGAGAGCTGATGGGTTCATGGCGAACAGACTAACACACAAGCACAAGAAAGCCAACAGAAAAAAATGGCGGGCATGGTAGAGACGATGACATTGTGAGGGAATTTATTTTAGTATACCCAACACACAAGATCGTTTGCATAATAAATGACTTGACATTTAAAATTCCATTTGAAAAGCAAACTCAAATTCATACAATAAGCTCGATTGGATGATGGTGTGAAAATATTACAGAGGCACTTTGTGCATATTGGAGCATTTCTGTATCCAAATTTCAAGGTCTTCTAAAACAATGAGGAAAAACACACAGCTGGCATAGCCAGTTCCACTGTGAATTACAAAATGCTTAGGATGTTTGTATCTTTCATACTTAGGAATTTATAGTACAGTATAGCCCTCCCCCCCGACAGCGATTTAAGCAAGCCTGGGCACATGCACACTTCAGTCCAAGGGAATAACGTGTAAAGGATACTTCTGCATATTTATATAATGCAATTAGTCTGCTAGAGTGGCTGGCGCCCCTAGGGGGAGATAAAACAGGACAGTCTCTTTTTGTCCACCAAGCTGCTTGGTTAAATATTGATGACCCCTGAGCTGTTTTCGACGGTTGCTTTGGCCGGCTGGAAAGTTGCCACTCACCGGCTGCACCACCGTGCTGGGAGCTTTGTGAAAAGCCCTAGAGGTCTCAACCAGCACACTTACATGACAGCTGACGGAGCCTGTTGTTTGACGGCTGGGGGTTTATGCACTTGTCAGTCACAAAACCTACAAGGCGTATTGGAAGTGTGAAAAGTCGAGACATATTTTCTTGCAATCTGCAGACTTTTGGGCACTAATGGCGAAATATCCTATAATTGCTGAATCCAATTACAGGCTCAAAGAAACTAGCTGTCCTTCAGTGTCTAACTTACTGTATCATACATACCCTATTGTTTAAATTTACATTTAATTTGGTCATTTGTGTGTGTTATGCAGGATTATGCAAACACTTCCTGTAGCCATGCTTCAACCAAGTGGCACAGTTAAGTTTGTCATGAGGAGCATTAGTCCCTTCTTTCCAGCATGATTGCATAGGTGGGATAGTGACAGACCTACATAACATACCTACAGTATGTTAAGTCAATAAATTGTGTGATATCCTAGGAGCACGACAGCATATCGAGATGAGCGAGTACACCATTATCGGTATCTGTTCACTCATCTGATTTATCTGTATCCGTATCTGTACTCAGCGTGGCCGGGGAACAAATTATTAGTGCATGATTTTAAGTCTTTAAGATTCTATAGTTATTGTTTATTTGAAAACTACAGAACAGCCTCAAAATTGACATTCAAATTACATTTTCGATCACAAAAGTAAAAGAACCACTTACAGAACATATTTTTTGACGTTTTTTAATTATCTTTTTAATTATCTGTGTGAAGTTGTTGATTCATGCAAACGTCCAGTGATGCCATAACAGGGAACTTATCTGTCAGCCTTGTTCACTGTATTTTTCTCAAAAGCACCGCGTTCAGTACTACGATGTAATGTAACTGACTTTATATCACCAACCAAATTAGAAGCAAGCAGACGGGAAAAAAAACAAACACAGGCACTGAAAGACGCAACACAGGCCGTTTACAGCTCTGTCTTGTCAAATGCACCGCGTACGTAACAAAACAAGTCTACCAAGTAACTTTAAATATATCATACAAACTGATAAGCAGCAGCGAGCGCTTATTCACGCAACCTGAGCGAGCGACGCAAATTCAGACACTGTGAGTGCGAGGAGAGTGGTCTTTATGCAAGCTGAGTGTGTTTGTACCCATGCCAATTTTGACATTAATGTGACACCAAGCGAGTCTGTCTAGGGAGGGGCGGTCGCTGTGTGTGACTGACCAATCACAGAGCATCAAGAGTGAATACATAAGTAGTTACCCAATGAGGATTTCCCTTCACCACAATTATGGCTAATGATGAGCTGTGCTGATTTCATGCTCGTACTCAGCTCGTACTCAATAGTGCAGCTGAGTAGTTAGCATCACTGCAAAAATATAGTGGGTTCAAAGCATGGCTCAGGTACTCCCACAGTCCATACACGTGTAGTAGGTGAATGAAAGACTGTACATTTCTAGTAGACACTAGTATGAATAGTCTGAATCATTGGTTTCCATTTCCACTAGGAGGGGAAGAATCTACCAACCTGGGATCTTTGCCTTTAGTGGGGGCTTCACTAGCAGTCATTTGAGTTTCGAATGTCCAACATTAGATCAAATCGGTCAGTGTTGTGGAACGTAAGACAAATGATCCTCGCAAGAGTCTAAATTCAGTAAGGATATCATTTGCTGAAAAACTAGGAAAGTGGATCAGCCATTTATAAATCCTTATTTCTCATTGAATATATTTTTGACTTTTTGTCTGGAGGGAGTTTTTCCTTCAAGTCTGACAGTTTTCTTATGGCACCATTCAAGATAAAGAAAGCATAAAAGATGAAGACCGTGTAACCGTGCAATGAACTTCTCAACTTCCTGCTGAGTACAATTCGAGAAGCACTCGTGAGTGGTTGCTGAGTTCCTGTGAGAGATGGTCGAGATCATTGTAAAAACTTTCAACGTTCCACAGTAGCCTGGCCTTTTGTACTAAAATAAGATGCAGCAGTAACAACTGTAAAAATCAACAAACCACCCCCCAAACTTGGCTTACATTTTTAAAAAGTTGATCTAGTCTCTCACATGACACATGCATCACTTTCCTGGTTAGACCTCCTCGTTGTTACCACACAGCGTCTAAATTTAATGGTGTAACCCATCAGTATATGACATCCTGAATAATCTGCCTAAACAAAGGTGGTGACTCTCATGTATCAATGGACTTTTGGAAGTGGGAGTGAGGTAGCGGCTGAAGGGAGAAGTGGTTACTTGCCCTTTGTGCACATGTGGAAGATGCTATGAGAGGGAGCATCATGAAATGAGACAGGGACATTGTCTGAGATCGCGACTCCATGAAACTGAATTCATTAATTAAACAGTAAGAGAGGTGTATTGGTCAGCCATATGAAAAGGTATGTGCAGACACACGACACATTTATCCATGTGACACATTGGCTGAACTTGCTGGCTAAAAACCTGACAAGGGAGTAAAAATTTAAAGTTGAGGTGCACTCAAAACTTGCTTATTTTTTCAACGTTCAATCACCGTCACAAAAACATGTAAAAAGATAGCTGACAGTGTTAAGTTCATGAAAAATAGTGGCAAATAAAACATCTTACTCACTCAAATGTATGTCAGCGATAATAATCACGATAATTGGACAACACGCGATTTTTAGATATCAGTACATAATAACCTAATAGCGTTTTACTCACATGGCGTAATTGGGCCACATGAGTGTAGCTTCCCTTTAAGTTCCGGGTCAACCTACAGTATCACTCCTGCTCTTGCTGCAGCTGCTATTCATCCCCGTGGCTGGTGGGCTTCATCCAGGAGTGTGGAAGAAAGAAGAAGCCATCTTCACCAACTTGGACCAACGTTCCCACAAGCCTCCTGGAAACACTTGCATCCAGCCTGCCTAAACCAATTTTTGAAGTGACCAAGAAGAACAGGGGCGGTGTTGTTTTAATGTTTTCATTTCAATTGGCTGCTCAATTGTTTGTCTTTTACTCCCATTTCTTCTTTTTGCATTATAAAGCTGTACTTAGAACCTTCTTAAAATGCACATTCATCCCTTAAGGCCTGATCTATGCTTCATGAGCCATGATTTATTCTTTTCATGCATCCCCTTGTATCTTTCTCTAAAAAAAGATTGCCAGTTTTAGGAATTGTCAAGTATTTCCGTACTTCACTGTGAGAACTGTTCCTCTCCCGCTTGTCAATATCCCAAGTACACCAGGATAAAACTAATGCAATTGAATGCAACAGACGGGTAATAAATCCTCTCTTCGGGAAGATTAGTCTGTTCAATGTTTTTTTTTTTTCAATCTGCAAGCGCTGATTTATTCTGATCTTTTATGTAAGATAGATATTTGCAGTGCGGATGACCTGAGGAATATTATCTGCTTAAAACCCTTTCAAAACACGATCAATGATTCAGATAATCAATTCTGACCAGCAGGGACAAATGGGACTGTAATGTGGTCAAAGTCATCATCGTTGAAGGTCCAACATCTTATTGGACTTATTGGACAATGTCACTTTGCTTATGACAGGACAACATGTACAAAACCAATATCTCTGGCAATAGCTTGCTAACCAACAAACAACTTAGGACAATTGCTATAAATTTACATAAATAAAAATTACAAATGTCTTGGACCATTGAGTAACGAGTGGTGGTTAAGGTGACCCATATGCAGAGGTGGAACGTAACAAATGACATTTACTCAGAGCTGCTTTAATTTAGTTGATTTTTCACTTCATTATTGCGACAAGATCTGTTACTGTGTATAAGGCAGGATGAGTAGGTATTGTGCAGTGGAAAGGGTTGTTAAAAATGTGTTACATTTTAAGGAAACAACAATAGTAATGCTATTATGCAACTATAGCACCTAATTTTTAATGGTTATCAAAAATGTTAATGAACAAGGTCAATCTGGACAGGCCACATAACAATTTTCCATTGTTCAATCTTGCTCCCTAACAAATTGAAGATTTTGTTCTGTTTTTTTCATAAGTCACTGACTTCGACTAAATTGCCATCACTGGTGGGCTTTTGTTGTTTTATCTCACGCTGGTATTTTTTGTCTCCTGAGACTTAAGAACTCCTAGACTTTATATCTGTAAAGACTGGGATAGGCTTGATTGATTAGATTATAGTGTATGGAACAAAGTTCACATCAATACGCCAGTCGAACAATTTCCAGAGGTGAGAAGGAAGCTATCTTCCTCCCGTCTCTCTTTGTGGCAAAAGATTCCAAAAGGATTCTCTTTTTATGCTGAGCACAAAACCTGGCACTTCTAAACGAGAGGTGACATTTCTGACTGCCAATTACTTCGAACTGCAGAGGTCCAGTATAACAGCCAATATCTGCCGGCTCAGCCACCTCGCTCTGTGTAAATGGCCGCAGGGAACATCAGCGGACTTAGCAGAACATTAGGCCCAAGTAGAAATGTGAATCATTGGACCATGGCCATAAGGACCTCATATGCAGTTCTCATAACCTGTGCATTATTAAACGGTGTACTCTTATCTTAAAAGAAGGAAACACGGTAGGTTCAAAAGTAGGAATGGATATCAAAACTTTCTTCCATAACAGCAGCGGTGGTGACGGCAGTTACCAGATCAGAGAAAAAAAAAAGTAACTATCAGTGCCTCATTTCAGTGCTAAATTAATGCAGACTGCAACATAACACTTAGTTTAGTGGGTTAAGCCTCAGTCACAACCCCCCGTGCGTGTTTTCAGTCCATACTTTTTTTAAAAACTCCGGCCACAGCCCCACGTTTTCCTGAAACCGGGGGGGGAACGACCTTCCGAGGTTCTCCAGAAATCCCTGCTGCCTCAAGATCCCGCCCAATCCGCTGCAGAGACTCTGGGTTCTGATTCAGAGTGGCAGCAGATGAGCTTCCTCTCGGGCCCTCTCATTGGACTCATTGGACAGCTGAACAGGGGAAGTGTTGAGTAAGCACGGACGATGCACTTATCATGTGCGCAGCACGCAAGACTCACAGAGTCAGTGCGTTGTACGCTCATTGGCTGTACAGGGCATGCGCATCACCCGTACTGGGGCTGAATCCATAGTCTGACGCAGCTCAAACGCAGGGAAAGATTCTCCTGCTCTAATAGTGCTACGTCGTGTCTGTGGGCTTCCAAATCTGTACTGAGGCAGTACTCACCATGCACGGATCCCCAAATATTGTCCACGTTTTTGAAAGTAGATGGGTTGGGACCGTGGCTTTAACGAGGTGTGTTGAGTGAAAAGCCGAGCTTGCCTGTCACGGCTATGTCACTATGGTAACTTAAGCTAAACTTAAAACCTGGTTCTGACCAGGTTATGTCCCGACTCTCAGCTTAAAATCGGCTATGAATGCGCCACTGTTGTACCGTGTGAGTCATTCGAAGATGGCGTCACCATGTCTTGAAAACCTGTTGGACGTGGAAGCAAGAGTAATTCAATCAGCGCTACTACAGGAGCGGCTCCTTTGCTTTTATGTGAACGTGCACTGAGCACAAACCCGAGAACCGGACTTGACAAAGTAAGTTGATAAACACCGTTGCAGTACCGTTTAACTTTGTTTGGGGAACTTAGGTTTTGTTGAGCTGCGTCTCGAGCACAAAGCCCTCGTTTGTTGAGCCACTTTCGCAGTATACCCCCCAGGTCAAGCATTCCCTGTGTTCTGTTTTGTATTGCTGCTGCTTTTGCTGTGATCTGAGGGATCGCAGCTCTACTGTGACACCTGTTGGTTTTGGTCTTAGTTGTTGTTGTTTTGTATTGTTTCTCTTTCGTTTGTTGTTTCAAGCTCCCCACTGCACTTTTGTTTTTTGTCTCTTGCAGACACTAGCCCTCCTTAAGTCAGGCTGGGCACAGCTGCATTCAATCAGCAATTTCTTTTTAATCACCCCAGGTGCTGCAGGAAGGTACTGGATTATTCCCCAATTCTGGATGCCACTCTACTGCTTCCGTGTGTCCCAAGACTCCTAGTTAGCTATCCTGTTTGCTTCTCGTCATTTGCTATTTCGGTTCTCCTTTTTGCCCACCTTCCCGCTAGCCCAGTACCCCGCCTGACTTACAGGTAGTTTTTAGTCTGTCTTTTATTTCTAGTTTTACATTTTGTCACGGTGCTTCATTGACTCATTTTTTGCACACCGTAGTTTTTTGTTCCTGCATTCCCTGTTCCATTTTTTTGCATCATTAAAGACTTTATAGTTACTTGAGCTGGCTTTGCCTTTGCATTTTGTGATCTGCCTTCGTTGCTCTGTACCAAGATGTGACACATTTTTATAAAAACGAAAACAATTTTAACATGTCTTTTGGACAAATATGTAAGTTTCCCCCTTTCCCCTTTCCCCTATTTTGAAAGTACCGATTTTGTACCAGTATCAGTTAAAATGTAAACCACACCCATCCCTGTTCAAAACCAGTCTCCAGGTTATTTCAATTAACACAAAAAAGCATTATCCCTTGCTAGAAAGAATGATTCAGTGCAGTTAACATTGTGACATCCCATGAAAAGATCACTAGTCATTAGTAAGAAAAAATACAATTAAAATTGCAACTGTTTGCCAAACTTTGTTAGGCTATGATTAAAAATCAATGGGGCTTGTACGTGCGATAAAAATGAGCATCAAGTGATCTGGCATCAATTAGTTCGGCGGCTGAGAAATATGCATCAGATATACAGTAATTCCAAATCTCTGACTGTTATTAAACTCAGAAATGCGTCAGTCAATAGAAAATTGTGACTGCTAGAGTGCTGACTAGAAACTTCATGGGGTACAGTACAGCAATACTGAACAGTATTCTTCAGCAATAGTTGGGTTCTCTCCAGTGTCTCCGGCTTCGTCCCTCAGTCCAACAACATCCACGTTAGGTTAACTGCAGCCTATAGGTGTGAAGGTGTTTGTCTTTACACGATTGACAGATGCTCACTCACTGAGAGATGCTCACTGGGATACGCTCCCCATGACCCTGGACAGGATAAGCAGTATAGAAAATGATTGATGGATGTCTGCACTATTATATTAGACTACAAGACTAGACTACATGCCAACATGTCAGTAATATTATACATTAAATATTCGATAAGCACCTCATTTAAAAAAATTATGGAAATATGTTCTTCGGAATAAAGACAACAGTCAGGTTTTTGCTACCAATGTTAACATAGCCAGTGTGTATAAAGTGCACATACACAGGGGCCCTATTCAAATGTGTGCAGTATACTGGTGTCTCCTGGTGACCATTTTGCATTACACCTCTGACTTATAATGAAAGAAGGTGTGAGACTGCACTTTTGACTTAAGTGAGAAGGTCAGCTGGGGTCCAAGAGGGAGGAAGTGTCCACGTGATGACCAAGCACAGCTTAGGAGGCGAAAGATGGCAAAGAGGTAAGCTTTGGGAAAGGGCAGGGTATGCCTTCAGGGTATGTGGTCTGTGGGCTCATTTTTGATTACGCTGTGCTTCTTAGAATCACCCGAAAGGCCACCTCAGTCTGCAGGCTTCTAGGCACATTGTGGAACATTGCTTCCTCTAGTTTATTATATTTTGACAAGGGAGAACAATGCTGTTGTTTTCCTGGCCACAGAAACGAATCACCTTCTGAAAATATGATACTTGCTCTTGGCTCAGCAAAGAATGAAAACTGCTAGGACTTATTTTTGAACAAAAGTTTGTCTGTCCATATATTAAATGGTAAATGGACCTTCACTTGTATAGTGCTTTTTTATCTTTAACATACTCAAAGCGCATTATATTAGTTAGCAGGCTACCTCCTGCTTAATGCAGCATGATGTAAGACGTTAAAAATGGAGTGTTAGGATTGAAACATCAGAAGAGAAAAGAGAACATTATTTCCTTTAGTATAAATGATAAAGTCGCAATGTAAAGCCCCATATTTGTGTTTGTTTGTTTATTAATTAGCAGCCTAACAATGAATGACATAAGACTGTCAAACTGTGGTAGAGCACCACTGTTGGTGCACCGTCTCCAGCAAGTGCAGGGGTGTCCAAAGTGCGGCCCAGGGGATTTAAAAAAAAACAACCCACCAACAATGGCAAAAATGGAAAAATGCTGCAGTAATTTTACAAGAATAAAGTAAAAAATATTTGAAGAAAAAAGTTTTCATCTAACGAGAAAAAGTTGTAAGTTTACAAAAATAACATTGTAATATTATGAGCAGAAATAACATCATTTTGGTAGCATAAAGTTGAAATATTACATTTTAAAAGTCATAATATTAAGATAAAAGTGGTAATTTTTGGAAAGTTGAGTGTGAAAAAAGCTATAATATTACGAGAATGAAGTCAAAATAATATTGGAATAAAGTCATAATAATGAGAAGAAAATGTACTAGAAGAAAGTTGTACTACTTGGAATAAACAATAGCTGTGATTCTATGAGAATAAAATCATATTCTCACAACAAAAAGCGTCAGAATTTTTACGTGAATAAACTTAATAAATAATAAATATTCTTTAATAAATATTAAAGAAAAAATATTTTAAATTAAATTATTATTATATATATATATTTTTGTGAGAAACAAAACAAACTAAAGTTGTCATTTTTTAAAATTTCAGTTGGGAAAACGTTATAATTCGTATTGGTACTTGGATTGTATATTTCTGAGCTACCTTTTGAGTGTTAAGTTGCTGTGTGATAAATTTGGCGTTAGATGACACCATGAGTCAGACTGTTACAATGACCTCTTGTGATTTCCAATGGGTTGACAAGCTCGTCGTGAGTTCACTTATAGATTGTGATTGGTTCTTGCCAAAGAAAGAGCCGTTATTTCCTCACTGACTCACGAGCGCCACAGTATTTAAGCGATTAGTAGTAATTCTGAGGTAAGGGAGATGTCACGAGATTAGAGCATAGCCAAAAATTAGCCGCACCACTGTATAAACCGCAGGATTCCAAGTTTTAGAAAAAGGTAGCGGCTTATACACCGGAAATTACAGTACACGAAATATGCATGGAATAATCATACAAGTACAAATTTATGAATTAAATATTTGCAGAATTTGTGTTTCACCCTCTTCATACCAACCAACTACAAGCACGTTCGAAGTGGAGTTAGCAAAAATGGTTGTACTACTTGCAAAGAAAAATATTATTGAAACGGCACTTGGTGTAAAAAGTCTGAGAAGCACTGACTGACATAGAACATTAGGGTTTGCATTCTGGTGGTCAATGAAAAAAAGAAATGTCTATCTGCATTTACATGTACCAACATTTTATGAGCTGCTCCTTGGCACTCCACAAATTTCCAAAAAATCAGTTTCACAGAATTTGCTTAATCCTGCTAACGAACCTACCATACAA
Organism: Dunckerocampus dactyliophorus; assembly: GCF_027744805.1. NCBI lineage: Eukaryota > Metazoa > Chordata > Actinopteri > Syngnathiformes > Syngnathidae > Dunckerocampus > Dunckerocampus dactyliophorus. Next base: position 24,336,533 of record NC_072829.1, on the reverse strand, counting down.
ACATCAAAACAATACATAAGCTTGGTGGAGGTAATAAACTCCGATAATCATAATTGTATTCATTTGTTTCTTCTAAGTGCAGGAAGTCGTTACAAGAAATTAGAGATAAGAGTCAAGGTTGGCAAAATCTAAACCACATGCTTGGGTTTGGGATTTACAAGTTGATTTTAAGGCGTAACTTGGCAGTAATTAGTGCCCATTCTGAGAGGCGTTACCGATTAAAACGGGTGAAAAGTTCTCACTGGTCTCGTCACAGGCAAGCACACTTGCTACCTCGGGCACATTCATCTTGTCATTGCAATTGGTCATGCCGGGCTGTATGATAGATGATGTGACAGAGACACAACAGGTCTTACGTCCCTCCATTAATCACCACGCTGATATTTACACACCAGGAAAGCAGCAGAGGAGCCAGCAAGAACGTTACTGCAAGAGTACTTTTCTACTTAAATAAAGACTTCATGTATTTTCGTGTATGTTCATGCAATTACCGAACATTGCAGGGAGCACATTTGAATCCACACATGAGCAACCAGGTGTGGATGCCACTGGCTCTCACGCTTGTTAAATCCCTACAAACAATCCAGCAGAATGAGCTATGGTGAAAAGACTTGCAGTGTGCCTGTTGCCATACGCTGTAATTTGCAATACTGCCACTGGACTACGAATAATGATAACATAAATATTTGGAAATATATTATATTAATAAATATTAATATAATATTGAATACTGAACTGTATCGTAAATGTATTATGTGTATGATTCCAATTGGTGTAGTAAAAATGTCAGAATTTGCACATTTCCTAATCAAATACAGGGCAGAAATGTGAAATGAGGCTGCGACAAGTCTCTCCTCTAAGTTTCGGTGCGCGAGCAGTGCAGCTCACTCACTGTGCATGAGTTGGATGGTGATTTCTGTTTGCCAGCATGTCGCCAAGCTAATGTTTACAGAAACATTTATTGTACACCATGACTTTCTACAGCCTGTGTAACGTCTTTAATGTAAATACAGACAAATGTCACACGCTGAAGCGCTGCAGTACTCCACCTTGTCCTGAAGGGGCGGAGGCATGCGTCAGCTGAAAGGTGCTTGTCGCTGCCGTCCTTCTAGAGTGGAAAAGCTAGCGGAAGCTTTTTTTTTTTTTTTTTTTTTTTACTTTAGTGAGATCGACAAACAGTTCAGTCTACAATAAGTGAAATGCATTATATATTTTTATGCTCTGCTGAATAAATGAATTCGACTATGTCCAAGCTAAACATTAAGTGATCGACTTTTACAACAAAGTAACAGAGCTTTTCCCGGAGAAGGATAGGGTGCATGCACTTCATATACACATACAAGGTAAGACCACAAATGTTTTTCAGTTTGTAAAAAAAAAGGTAATAAATGGGACTAAGAAGTAATTAAAAACATTTTTTTTAATGAAAGTGAATTATTCCTGTCTTTTCTTGTTATCCTCTTAATGAGGAAGTAAGAATCAGTGCCTCACTAGCCATGAACCTCACTGCATGTCACTGACGTAGCATTATTGTTTTGTTCACTGCACAATTTACTGTAACCCATTGCTATGTTGATTAGAAGCTTACACAGGTCCAACATAAGCAAGAAGCATCAGTTGTAGCCTTTTCTTCAGGTCAGTCAGGGTTTGCTGCAAAATTTACTTTTCTAAGCCACAGCTGGCATATCCCTTTTCAAGCCAGGAAGGTCGGGCAAAGGTTGCAACCCAGACCACGGGCTCTGGCCTGACCTAAAAATAGCAATATTGCCATTTTTGGCAGCGTGTCATTTTTGTGAAGGTGCAAATACTGTAAATTGCCTTAAATCCCGATTTCAGCGTGGTAGGACTATGGGCCAATCTGACTGATGTGGCAGTGGTGTGTGTTTTTGGCCATGGCTGGTGGTGACAGTTTTTTAGCCTGGGGATCTGCCATAAGGTTAAATGTGGCGATGGGGGCCCTCTACATGGACTCACAGTGTCGTTACTGATTTTTCTTGATCTGGGAGTACTTTTGAAAAGGTTGGATCTTGTAGACATGCATCACAAATCACTTGTGCCAGTGTTGGAAAAGTAAGACAGTTAGTGTAGATTTGTAATATATTGCTTTTTGCTGTATCACATTCCTCATGAAACCGTGGTACTTTATTACCGGTTACGATCTTGTGTCAAGTAAAGTGATGCATGTTTAAGAATTCATCAACACTCAGGACAAGAGAAAAGAGTCTGCAAAGCGCTAAAATTCAAAGACAATAATTCTGCAGTGTATTTAATTACTTTCAAGTGACAAGTGCAATTAATAGCATATAATATACTCCACTTTACAGCAACTTGGCTAAGACTTTTCCCAACGGACTATGAAATGATCGCTTTAGGGCAGGTGTGTCCAAACGTTTTCCATCAAGGGCCACACAGTGAAAAATAAAAGGATACAAGGGTCACCTTGATATTGTGTAAAGCAACACATGTATATATGCTAAGAAGTTGTATATATTTCAACAAACTGCATCTCAGCTATGTGATAAAGGTGAAAAAGCATATTATTAGTATGAACTTTTTCTCCTTTTGCTTGTTGTTTTCCCATTTTTCCCTGTTTTTTTTTCTCTCGAATATTTCAACATTTACGTTTTCTTGTTCGTGTAATGTTATGGCTTTACGCCAATAATACTTTGACTTTGTTCTCGTATGTTTTTCCCAACCTAATTTTCCAAAACTATTTTTATTTGTTTTGTTTTGTCTCTCATAATAGTATGACTTTAGAAAATAATATATTTTTTCTTGAATATGCCAACTTAATGCTTCTAAAAATTACATGTTTTTTCCTCAGAGGATAACTTTTTCCCAACATAATTTTTTCCACAAGTTGCAACTTTGTTTTTGTTTTGTTTTGTCTCTCATAATATTATGACTTTAGAATATTTTTTTTCTTTAATATTTCAACTTTATGATTCTCAAAATTACATTTTTCTGAATAATATTATGTCTTTTTTTATGCGGAAGATGACTATGTTTTCCTTGTAATATTATCACGTTATTCGCCTAATATTTACATTTTTTTCTTGTAAAATTGCTGTTGTTTGGGCCGCACTTTGCAGAGCTGGGATGGCTTTGCAAAGGTTGAAATCCACAATAGGGACCTGGCTTGACATTAGAATGCCTTAAAATCCAATTTCTAGCTTCCCTCAGACACAACATGCATACCTTGTACAGAAATGCTTATAATTCTAGACATGTGTTTTGATTATGGAGAGCAATGCGGAGCCTGACCTTTCTGCTGATTGGAACAGCCACATGTTGGCCAGATTGAAGTTTGAATTTACATCTTATCACGTCCTACCTATGGAAGATGCATGTGGCTCTGATGCGAGTCTCCTCACTGGAAGAGTTCACTACGTGCCACTTGTTTATGACGTTAGAGAAATCTGACACATTTCTGCATTGTCCGTTCATCATAAAACCTGAAGACCGTGTCTGAAAGTGCATGTTTAAAATTTGAAAAGAAGTCAATAATAGTTTACTGCACTATGGGGGAGGATATCTGAAGCCTGCATGAATGCCAAATGCCAAGAATATTTTACATGTTGGGTGGAGATGGAAATGAGCAGAGGCATCTTCTTTTTCTGCTCTGCAGGAGGAGTTTCACTGTCGCTTTTTTAAAAGTCGATAGTGGTTTTCCAGGTTGTTACACTCACATCTATACTTGCTAAGTCCTTCCTATAATATGCTTGTTACGCCAGAGTAATGGACAGCACAAGTAGAAGTAGTGAGATTCTAGATGTCACTGTGGCTCTGAGCACAGTAAAGATGATGCTGGTTGATTCCTCAGGCCAACGAGGTGTACTTTGGGACAAAACATTTTCAGCTTGGGTACAATGAACTGTCTCAGCCTTCAGCTAATGGGCACAGCAGTCCAAGACTTGGTGATAAATGCTTGCAGTGATGGATAGCTTTGCGGAGAGACACATTAAGTGATCAAATGGTGTGGTTAGAAAACAGATGGAAAGAAAACATCACCAATCTGTCTCTTTTTGCAGTCAATGTTCCATCTATTTCTTTGTCACCCTTCTCCTTGATGCATACATTTTTAAGATCTATAGTAAAACTAATACATTCACGAGTATCATAGTCAGAAATACTACTTATTAGTCCCGATCAACATTGATATCGGTCTGATATCAGCAAAAAAATGGAAAATTGGATCATAGTTGTTTGTTTTACAGCAGCAGCACAAGCTGGAGAGCAGCAAGTCAAATGCATAAAAAATATTATAATGCTGTGCTGAATGAAAGAATGACTTACACTGTCAAGATGGATAATTAATATATCCAAACTCACCAGAAGATCATCAGACTTCTACAACAAAGATAGAACTTTTCTTGGAGGAGAACAGGGTGCATGTGCTTCATATACAAATAAAAAGGCAAATGTTTTGCAGTTTTTTACAAAAGTGAATTATTCTCTTCTTTTTCTTGTTATTCTCTTTATGCACAACCTGTATCAATACACTTCTGATCAAAATGTTAAGAATAATTGAAACATTGCAAAAATTTTGATTTTGCACTCTGGGATCTTAAAGAGGTTAAGTAGAGCTTCAAAATGCAAAAAGAAGAAATGGGAGTAAGGATTTTATTGCAGACAGCCATTAAACTGTAATAGGCTGTTCATCAGCTGATCAACCCTCTCAAAATAGAAATTAGACATGCCATTTCTTGTTTTTGCATTTTGAAGCTCTACTTAGAACCTCCTTAAGAGCTAACTGTGCAAAATGTAAACTCTTGCAAATTTGAGTGTATAAGAAAAAAAAAAATCCAACGGCGTCTGGGCCTCTCCAGCCATGAACCTCAACGCACGTCACTGGAGACAATACTTATTACTAAAGGTTCAGAGAACTGGATTGCCATGTTGCTCGTATGATGAACAGTTATGAAAATCTCTTCACTCATTCGTGTCACATCAGTTACCAATGATGAGGTCCAGATTTTTGTGGTGTCTTCTTTGGCAACGTTGGTCTTCATTTGTCTTCATCCTTATCGTCTCTCTACCCCTTCACTCTCCCTCTTTGTCTCTCTTTTTTGTTTTTTTTACAAAATCAATAATTTCTAATAGATTCAGGACGTGATTGAGTGTAGACATCAGCTTTCTACAAGCTGGAAGAAAAGTGTATTAATCACTGAAAATGTCTTTTTATTATTTTGCAGCATATGGCGCTTTTTGTTTGCCTCCAGCATAAGCAAGACAAACTGTGTTCAAATGTGCATGCATGAAGGAAAAAACAGAAACCAAACAAATGCTCATTATTCAAAAGTATCTCCTAGCTCTTTGGCCAAACTAATCAAACATCTTGCAGGCGTTTTTGCTAAGAAAACCTCAGCTTCAGTAGTATATATATATATATATATATATATATATAAGTATATATAATATATATTTTGTAAACATTAGGTTTTAACAACTACAAATCCAGATGCATACTAAGACTTTGTGTTGCATTGTTTATCCCATCCTAATTTGTTCCCATATGCTGTGACAACAATTCAAATACTTCCCAATTTAGTATCAATCCGATGTCTAATATACAGTATATGTCAGTCCAATTGGTAGCCATTGGACAATTCACAGATGAAGAGGCAGTTACGGTATGACCTCTGAACATTTTTATTGTAGGTATCAATGCTGGTCACTAGGGATGAGCCGGATACTCGTTTATAACATTACGGATAATGCACTTTTGCCGAATAGCGAGCATGAAGCGAGTACATGTCGTCGTTATCCGTAATCTTGATGAAAAAAAACCCTCATTATGTATTCAGTCTTCACGCTCAGTGATTGGCCAGTCACACACAGCGACCGCCCCTCCCGAGACACACTGTGCAGGCTGGAGCCACAGAGGAGTCGATCGGTGCCTCATTCATGAACACGGTGCAATTGGCAAGTTGGAAACGGTTCGTGTGGCGGTGCCCACTGCCCCCACTGTCGGCGTGCTACCTACAATATAAGAATTTTGCTCATTTTCATGCACTGACTTGCCACAACATTAGGTGCACCTGCACAGCTGCATCAAACATTCTGCCTGTATGGCTATCATACTACATTATATACTGTACATAAGCGTGGTAAAATAATGTACATAAGCGTGGTAAAATATTACAACCCTCTCAATATGTTGCAGTATGCACGTTGCAATCTTAAACTTGTTTCGCAACGTACGCGGTGCATTTCACAAGGCAGCTGTATACGGCTTGTGCGTCAGTCACTGACGTTTTTTTTGTTTTTTTTTCGTCTGCTTGCTTGTAATTTGGTGATATAAAGTCAGTTGGAAAACTTTGCTTGTAGTACGGAATGCGGTGCTTTTGAGAAAAATACAGTGAACAAGGCTGACAGATTATTTCCCTCTTTGCCATGAATCACCAACTTCACACAGATCATTAAAATAAATAAACAATAAAGTCTTACAGATCACTTACACACATACAGAGTACACATATAGCTGAATAATAAATAAATATAGCAAGCTTCTGACTGATCCATGTCAATTTCAGACTTAAAATAGTACAGATTTAAGCCCCACCCACTTCCAGTTAAAACATGCCAACTTCCAGTTTATGCCTCGCCCACTCTGAGTACAGATACGGATAATTTAGATGGGTGAACAGATACAGATACAGTGGTGTACTTGTCCATCCCTACTGGTTACAGAACAACACAGTAAGTCTGCTCATTATCCACTGCTGTGACAGGTAGCACAGTGTTTTTCACTGACTGTATTGGCTCTGACAGCATTTCTACACGCAATGTGTTCGCACAGGAAAATCATACAAAAAGAAAACAAGATCCTAGCCTACAATCAAACTTGAGACCTTGCTGCAAGGCACCAGACCACAGTGCTGCCCCATGAGTTATTTACAGAATGTAAAAACTGCACTCTTTTTTAATCTACTGCAACCTTGCTTTAATATCGTTTTGTACTTGTGTATACTGCTGAAACACTCAGCTCACGTCCTGCATCGACATTCTCAGTCACCTCAGGAATCACAGATGCTTTCCACACAAAAATTCAAGGCATTGACTTCAGTCACTGTTTGGAACATAAACTGCCTTTTATGACCAAAGCTCCTGTCATCTATGCCCCATCGATAAACCCTCTCTCAGACTCACATCTGCTCTTCTTGCCACCTTATTCCACAGCAGAGATGGACTGTGCATGATACAGCATATATTTACATAAGTGCATTCAGATTAAGCCCTGAACTCAAACATTATACTTTATGCTTTTTTTGTGTTCTTACTCTTTTTGTGTCGTTACTCTACATAAAACTATTCCAGCAGTGCTGCACGAACTGCAAACCATCCCCAACAAGATCAAGATAAGAGTTTCTCTTAAGCTCTCTGTGCAAGTTTGACAACTACGACTCTCAAAAAAGCTGCCACCAGACCATGAAAGGACAGACATTGGCCCTTCCTGTAGGACTTTCAGTATCTCACGCAGCAACCAGACAATAACCAGATCCTGGAGCTTGACATAACGTACCTCCCCTACTGATACCAAGCTTTGAAAGATGTCGTTAGCTGATGGATAGCTGGCAGAGCTCCAGGCTTTATTTTAAGATGTACAGCGAAGCCCGTTTAAAAAAAACATTTTAACAAAGCTGTCCTCCGTGAAGTGGTGGGTGTATCCATGGGCTAAGCTAAGCTACTTGGAGGTCGGAAGCGGTATCATGTACATGGGCAAGCAGGTTCTGTTTATGACCTCATCCATTTTTTCTCACATTTGGTGGTTATAAACAAGCTCTAAGGACACATATTGCTCTTATAACAATAAAATAAGTCAATTTTGCGTAATAAGGGACCTTTAAATATCTGTAGCTACACGTTTTTCATCTACCATCCCTCCACAAAGTTTTGTGGAAATCTTTTTTTTGTTATCCTAATAACAAACACACAATTACAATTGTGTCATCCTCATTTAGTGCTTGAGGTAAAAAAGTAAACATTATAAACGCTAACTTACACAGTGATAAAAAAAAGAATGAAATACACTTGAATGAAAGAAATAGTTTGGCTTATTATCAAGGGGATGCATGTTTAAATGAGCAGGCCTACATGTTGATACATTGGTCCACTATCACACAAACCATTGCGTACACAAAAAAGCTGACACTACCAGAACCTCACACTGTCCATGGACATGCATGAGTGCACCCATGTATTAGATTTGATTTTGATAAATGTCAGTGAGTGGAGTGGGCGTTCAGCCATTTACATCGGTGACATCCGGTTGCAAAGTCAGGACAGAATGCCTGCAAATGTGTCTGTGTGCGTGCGTGTGGTAAAGGAATAGAAAGACGGATAGAGTCGCAGCATGCATGTAAACAACTCTATTAGCGAGCTGTCCTTGCATGATGGAGAGAGTCTCTGTGGGATGTTGTTCTCCTGTGTTCTGCCAACTCTTCCCCTTTTCTTCCACTCCTCATTCAGGCGGCACATTATGAAATACTTAATAGGCTGTGAGAGCTTGAGTTCTCCCTTTCACCTCTCGTGCATCAACTAGCAGTCTCTGCACAGTGCAGGCTCGACTCCTGCTTCTGATAGTGTTCTTCAGATAATATTGTAAAACTCAATGCCCATAATGTATCATTTTGTCTTCCGCACTGCTTTTAAAAGGAAGCTGGCGGCTTTCAGTGTGAAGGTGAATGAAGAAAATCAAGAGGGCTGAGAAACCAGACGTACGAGTAATAAAAGAAACTATGGAGTTCAAATTGGAAAGACATCTTCAGGTAAGTTCACGACAGGTGTTTAATCTCCTTCATTCTCACACAGACTGCAAATGCTAATGGCGCTGGAACTCTTGTTCTTGTTCTCATTAGCATAAATGTGACGCTGCAGAGCATGCAGTGGAATGCAAACGTTTAACCTTGGAGCTGCCTTTGGTTAACATATTGTATAATCATATCCTGACACTGCGGTACAATAAAAAGACAGGTGATGTCAGTCAGTGTGTGCATGTGTTTGCCTCGTACCGTGCACGCCTTTGTATACCACGGTAATGGCGCACTCTGCTAACAGCTTGTTGCAATGGAAATCATATTTAGTTGAACACCGGCTGTAATTTGTTATCCTCGACGGTGCCTCAGAGACACAGCCTTTTATCGTACATTCAGAAGAACATAAACAGAGCACCTCTGTACACACACAGCTGGATGAACACCCTGAGGCACAAGCAGGGAAACATACTGACAGACAGATGCACGCTCCCTTAAGAAATGAGCTGTGTTATCTCTGTTATCATCCTTTCCAGCTAGGCCCTGTAAACCGCAATAACACTGTCAGGACAATCAATGCATTTCCACCTTTCAGAAGGTGCATGTCAAAAGGGCTAACATGTTGTTGTTTTTTTTGAGTTCCCACATCTCAAAAGAAAACGTTCAGAGGCCAGCCAACAGCTGCCTGTGTGCCATTCTCTTTTCCATCTATTTATGTGATTTACAGGGAAAGTCAAAAACCTTGGAGGTCAAAACAGCTGGTTGATGTGTTGGGAGTAAACTCTATTATGTCATTACGCTGCCTGGCAGCTTAGCAAACTTTGTGTTGTGTCACAGAAACATCCAAGGAGGAAGAACGATGACTTCAGTTCTTGGCAAACAAACATTTTCAGTGCAGACAAATGACAGGCACTTTTATTAAATTGATCGACTATGAGGGAAATTAACAACAAATCAATCATCAAATGATGGATTTTTAAAATAAGATTATGTTAATGGAATGGGAGAATCCGCAGATGTGGACCGAGTCACAATTTTGATGACTTTGGACTCGACTTGACAATATCATCAACGACTCAACTCAACTTTGACATCAATGACTCGGGATTTGACACGGACTTCAGTCTGACTAGAAAATACTCAAAATTTTCAGTAAATGTGTTGAGTAAAATGTGTCCCCACTCAAAGTATTCGGCTAACATGATCGTTGTCATGTAATTTCCAGCAAAACAACATATTTTCCCTGTGAATCCACCTCATCGAAGGCTTCTATTAACAGCCAATCAGGTTAAGAACAAACAACAAATGTGTGGACTACATTTCTGTGCACTGACTAAATCCTGAATACTACGTCAGCACTCTTTTTCTGTGACTAGGTCTTGTCACACTGGTCTTATTTTATTTAAAATATAAAACAATTCAAAATCCATTAATTTTATTTGTCACATTAAAGGAGTAGTTTGGATTTTTTGACATGAAGTTGTATGACATCCCCATCAGCAGTGTACTACACCAAACGTGATTTACCCCCCCAATTGGACCCGTGAGTCCAGTTCTGGTCGGGGATCCGTGACGAGGAACATAAGCTCCGCTTTGTTGCTGGGGTTATTTAAGTAAAGAGTTTGGCTTCTCAAAACAATACGCATTCAAAAGAGTAATACATTTGCATCACAAAAGTGCTTCCTCAAAAAAATCAGACCTCACAAAACGCTCAGCGTTCTATTTTTCTCCCGCCGTATCCCTGCGCACTGTCGCCTGTGCATTCATGTGTATGTGATGAAGACGCTCACATCTTCTTCCGCTGTGGAACACATACAGTACGTAAACAAGATGTGAGCGGCGCTCCGTCATGGAAGAAGAGCGGCATTGTGAGCGTCTGTTTTTGTTACAGGAATTATTGGACTATAAAGCGCACCCACTGAATTTCATGAGAAAAAAAGATTAGTACATATATAGGCTGCACCAAGGTATTAGCCGCAGATGTCCACGTCCTAACATGGGCTATTTGGTACACAGAAAGATGTTACACAGAAAGATTTTTTAAATTAAGAATTAAATAAATGCTATTTTCCAAACGGTGCCGAACAGTGCATGTAACACGACTAGTTAAACAGTAGCCTACCAGAAAAGTCATTCATCGCTGCCCTCCTCCTCCTCTTGGGAACTAAAACCACTAAAGTCATCCTCTTCAAGTGTTGGAACATCGATGAGGTCATAGTTGGGCGATGGAGCTGGAGGACGATGACTTCCCGCTCTGGTTTTCAGTTCAGAGCATGCTAACAGGTTGCTAACAGGGCCATTCTGTGACAAAAATATGTTACAAACACAGTTGGACTCACAGAGTCTATTAATAACACGACAAGATGTGTGCCGTATTGTACGCTAACCGGGAAACGTTTGCGAACATGAACCAAATTTAACTGAGGTTTCATTGTACCAATAACATTTTTTGTTGTTCATTGAAAAAAATTGGACTATAACATATAGATTGTTAACAAATTCATAAGATAGTGAACAATGTCATACCATGTAAATATACTGTCTGTCTGCATGGATGCCTGCATATGACTGCGTTCATTGTTATATCATATACACACAATACAGAATGTATAAATTACCACAAACGTCCAGTTAATTCAACTTAATTGTCATTAGAATAAAAAGTAAATAATATATGTGCTGTATATTTCCAAAATTTCTCAACTAACCTTTTACAGAAAGTTACTGTAAACAGCCAGAACATATTTTGGCGCTTTGGAACTGTAGGTTGACATAAATATAGTGTGTGTGTGTGTGTGTGTGTGTGTGTGTGTGTGTGTGTGCTTAGTGAGGGGCCAAGGGACTGTTCTGTATCCTGCTCTTTATGGCTTTCATGATTAAAGCAGTGAAGACTCTTTTAATCTCTGTATTTTCTCCAGAGTCTTCTCTCTTCCTCGTCCACCCCCAGTTTTGACAAAAGCCTCTTTCAACCCACCCCAATGGATCATCCCAGGAGATTGTATAGTTATTTTTTTATTTTGGAGACATAAAATATCATGAAATAGTAACAGTGGATTCAGTCTCTTGCTACTTGTCAAGGCTAAATTAGAATTATTTTTTGTTGATTGTTTATGTGTGGATAGTCTTACATTGTCGGACCTGAGTGTAAAATGATAATTATACGTTACGTTGTACGTTATATCCAGGAAATACAGTGACGTCATCATTACATTGCACACACAAATATGGATTAAATTTGCCCCAATGATAGTCCCATTACAGTGGGGGAAAGAGGAGAATGAAGCTTCGAATACACATGTAGTTAAACCATCGTATCTTCCAGCTTCTACAGGTCAATGGAATCACACAATCCTCACAAAGTCCCAGAGGACAGGAAACAGGGTCTGTAATTAGGTTGAAGTAGTTTGGTTGAAAATAAATTCAGTAATTAACTGGTAATTTAATTACAATGCTGCTGCACAGTATTCCCATGATTCCTAAAGAGTAACTGCAGGTTAATTCAAACAAATGTCAGTGATCATTGCCATGGAAGCATATGGCTCTACTGACCATAATGGACGACTGAACAAGTTTGGAAATGGCAGCCATGGAAGCAATAGTGGCAACAAGAATAATCAGAGAATAAAACTTTCTTCCACCTTACAATGTCCCATGGTGCTCTCGAGCAAATCCCAACTGGGCAATTTTGTGGCATTGAAGGAGACAAGGACTCTGAAGATGTTTTTTGTTCTTAAAACCTTTCTCTCGCAGAGAGCTGTCTTACTGTTATTTATTTGTTATTGGACTGCACTCGGCACCTTCATTTGGGCCGAGGATCATCCCGTGTCATGATGGACAGCCAACCGGATTCTCTGGCTCAGGATTGGTGACATTTTTTTGGGTCTACCACTTAACTGTTTTGTTTCATAGACCTCTGGATCTTTGAAGAAGTTTAAAATGACTGTCTTACTGCGTCCAAACTCCGCCGCAATGGCGCGCTGCCAGAGGGGCCTTGCCTATGCAGCTCAACAACCCCACCACGGTCAAAGAGAGAAAGCGTTTTGCCTTTGGCCTTCAGAGATCATGGCATTGTGAATACCTAAAGTGACACATTTCGGCTTGTAAAGGCTGTGGTCTTAAACTTTTGATCCGCTGATGAACAGCCTGCTTGTTTGCAATCAATTGGGATAGTTCAGATTTTTTGACATGAAGTTGTATGACATCCTCATAAGCATTGTAGTCCAATAAGAGCGACTTCGCCCCCACTTGGTCTCCTAAGTCCAGTTCTGGTCAGATTTCCATGATGAAGAACGTAGTTCCACTTAGTTGCTCGGATCTCCGTCGGCGACGGAGCGCCGCGGCCATCTTGTTTACGTATGTGTTCCACAGCGTAAGAAGATGCGGGTGTCTTCGTCACATTCACATGAACGCACAGGCGACAGTGCGCAGGGATACGCCGGGAGAAAGATATAATGGCGAGCGTTTTGTGAGCTTTGAGTTTTTGAGATGGCATTTTTGTGCTGCAAATGTTTTAATCTTTTGAACACATATTATTTGCAGCCAAACTCTTTACTTAATTGTCCCCAGCAACTAAGCGGAACTACATTCTTCTTCACAGAAATCTGAACAGACCTGGACTTCGGAGACCAAGTGGGGTGTAAGTCGCTGTTATTGGACTGCAATGCTGATGGACATGTCATACAATTTCATGTCAAAAAATCCGAACTATCCATTTAACAGTCATGGCTAAGCAGGAAGAGGCCAGGATATACAGTACAAAAGTACATCTGAACGCTATTTTGCAGTACCAATCCATGACAGGAAACACCTTTAATGTAACTTTATAGTGCTGCTTAAAGAGCTGCTGTAACTTCATAGAGCTGTTACTGTTATTTGCCCCCCAAAAGTAAAGTTAGTAAAGTCTCTTACTAACTTTAAAACAAGTCAACCTTGACAAAGTCAACCTCACATATGTTTGTAGTACTTTTAGTGTTTCGTATGAATACGCTTGTCTACCTCAAAACTCCCCTTGAGGCTTGTCAGAGCGTCGCCTCCCATTTTTCTTGAATATACTTTCCCTTACAGTATATATTATATAACAATGTGAATGAAAGAAATGTGTAGAGAAAGAACCCATCCCAAGTTGAGACTTGCTGTTTACTGTTATGGAGCATGATGCGTCATTCAAGGTGTTACTGTATGCTTTAGTGGACAGCTTTTTTTTTTTTTTTTTTTCGCCACACAGACTCACAGATGTGGTTTCTCTTTCTCCGTGTCCGCCGTCAGCAGAGAGGCCTGTCCTGTGTATTCACATCTGCACATTAGTAAACCCACTGTGGAGTTCTGTCTTTGATGAAGCTGCCAAGACGGTAGCAGAGCTATCGGGTTGAGCCTTCAGGGAAAAGACTACAGAGATAATGTGAAACGTCTTATCCTCGAAGGTGTTCAGCCTTTAATTGTTTTTTTCCTTGTCCTGAATCTCTGTCCAGACATCTATTCTATTCTGTATCTCTGGCAGGATTGTCATATATGGCATGTATTTCTCTCTGCTCTAATTAGGACACAGCAATGTACACAGCGATGTTGGTAGGATCAGAACAGCACTCATGTGAACACGTGTCCGGTCGTCCCTCGCAAGATAGCGATTATCGCTCCCTCGCTATATCGTGTTTTTTCTGAAATTAATTAATAAATGACCACTGTTCCATAGACGACAATAGTCTATCAATAGTCAAAACATATTGAAACACAAGTGATATGTAGTATTCTGGTCACTAGGTGGCAGTAATGACACAAAACACTTAGACATCACCTTACATTACATTACCTCACCTTAACACTGCATGAAGTCATGTCTGACATGAAAGAGTGAAAAAATGTTCTCCTCCCATTCTGTGTGGAAGTGGTAAGTTTTTGGCTTCTTATGTTTAGAAGAAATAAATTCCAGGCCAGCTTGGTTAGCTTGCTACCTTGTTAGCTCGCTAGATCACTAGCCGTCTCGAGTCCCTGTTGGGCAAAGAGTTGGGCAATGTGGTGTAAACAATGAATAATAGGAGTGTAAAGGTGACTATAGGAGTGTTTTTCGTGTCTACAGGGCTCTAATAATGCTAACAATGTATTTAGAAGGGCATAAACAGGGTTTTTTGTGCTCTGACTACAAAAACATTCCATTTATTAACATTGAATCCTATATGGCAGAAATTCATTAAACCGCTATAAACAGGAGACGACTGCATTACCATATTAACCCATTAAAGCCAGAAAGAGAATAAAGGATACACTTTTTTTCGGATTAACTTGTATTAGCTGATCAAAAACAATTAGTGTGACATTTTTCTAATAAGATCTGGTCGTTATTTCGCACATCTTTATAATTCAGAGCACCTCTTACTGTATCATGTTCATAACTGATTACTTTTCTCCCGACAGAAAGCATATAATAACACACAGACGGCTTATTCACACAAGTAACTATTTTGCTTTGTTTTTTTCGTTCGTCTTCTCCATTCTTATAAATTAGCTGTCTGCTGGCCTTTCCCCAGGTAACTACATATGAGAATGAATAATGGATTTTTGCTGGAATGTAATTCTTTGTCTGAATCAAGTATATTGCTTTCCAAAAAGTGCTGACTTGGCAGAGCTAAGGTGTATTTCCACTACTCTCCCTGTTATCCTTTATTTCTTATTCAGCACAGCACTTATTTCCCATTAAAAGAGTTTTTATTTAATACTAGGGGACCAACCTGCTTGAGCAGCGGTGAGGAAACAAATCACTCCAATTACAAAAAGGATGAAAAGATTTTTTAAAAAGCAGCCAAAAAGCAACATTTACTAACTGTGTTGGCCGCCACACTGAGGTGACAAGTTGGATTATCTGCGGGACATTAAGACCACATTCACACTTGAAACCGTTGCTGCATACCTTGTTGAGGTGCCGTCCCCAGTCCCCCGCTGGCCTTCACTTACACTATTCAGGCCTACAAGCATGGTTATTTCTTTTACAGCTCACAGCCCTCAAAAGCCATGCTCCCCAATAACTCCTCCAACGTCACTCACCAACTCACCACCTGTGATCAAGCAAGAAATCGATTACCGTCAAAGCACAGTTTTCGAACGCCCCGGTTTTTGCATGATTCGTTTTTTGTCAAAAATTTCCGCTAACATTTTGCCTCGTTTTTACACACACTTCTGTTCCGCGTAATCAAGTGCCCAAACAAAGCAGCCCACACTCTGCTGACTCACTGTCCGTGCAGTTTCTATTGAGCGTGACTGCTAAATAACCCACCATGGGGCCAAAGAAAGTTGCGAGTCCCAGCAATTTGATAAAGAAGGTGAGAAACACAATTACATTTGATCTTGTCAGGATGTATGCATCAAAAATATAAAATATAATCATTTATAATTATTTCATTATTTCACATTGTTTTCGGCATGTAAAAGTGTAATTATTTCCTATAAAATGTACATTTTGTTAATATTTTTGGGTGACTGGAACGCGTTCATTGAATTGAAATGATGGTATGAGAAAAATTGCTTACGTCGCTTATGTCACCCACACAGAGGACGAAGAAGGAATTGGACGTTTGAAGGCCTGGGAAGATTGAATAGGGCCCTATCATTTCCATGTTGATGGACAATAAAAAGGGAATCTACAATCTTGTGGATATTGACATATTGGGAATGAAATGCTGTAATTGCGAGGCGAAGGAACGTTTGTGTGGCGAAATATTTCCCCAGCGGACCACTCATTCATAGCGGCACGTCACCAACGAGCCCCCTCCTGACGTAAGTCAGCAAAAACACTCCTCACCGAGCGTGAGCTCACAGCAGTGGCCAGTGGAAACTGGCTGGCTAAGCTTAGTTGAGCGGAGTGCAGCTGTGTGTGTGCCAAAGTTGTGTTTTAGGTGATGGAACCGAGCATTTTAGGATGCCGCTGACTTTGTGCGTGAAATAAAGACGACAGCCAAGGCCGGGAGAGGCACCTAGCTAGCGATATCACTTAGCAACAGTCAAAATACGTTTTCAATGTTTTCAATTGCAACTACATCTTCTTACACCACGAGCACGGATACAATTGTTTGTTGAGGCGTGCTTCGTCGTGCATTGATTGGTTGTAAAGAGGCACATGAGACAATGCAGTGCATTGTATCCCGTTTGTGTTTGCTAATAGCCAGGGGCCATATTGCAGGGGCCAAATTACCAAACATTATGGGTTTTTTGGATTTACTGATCGTACAGAGGGTCAAATTACAAATACAATAAATATTGTACATATGGCAACACTGATTCCAAATTACAAAAAGTACTTCAAAAACCCCACAATATCAAAACCCACTTGTATGCAAAGAAGTTATAGCCATTAATGACCGTGATCAATATAAATAAACACAACTGTAAATAATCCAAAAAGGCAGTAAAGTTTTTGTATTTGCTAATAGCCAGGGTCCATATTGAAGGGGTCAAATTATCGTACCTTATGGGTTTTTTGGACTTACTGATCATACAGGGGGTAAAATTATCCAACACATAGAATAAATATTGTACATATGGCAACACTGATAAGAAATGACAAAAATGATTTCAAATAACTCACAAAGTCAAAGCACACCTGTATGCAAAGAAGTAACAGGCATTAATGACCGCGATCAGTATAAATACACACAACTGTAAATATATAATAAATAAATAAATAAATAAATAAATAAATAATCAATCCAAAAAGGCAGTAAAGTAGCAGACATGTGTCACACTCACTGATAATGATGTCAAAATCGATCAAATAGGCAAGAAAGTTGAAATTCAAACAGCTGTAAGAAAATGGATGACTTTTTTCAGAATATAAATGTCAACAAAATAATGAGAGTTCGGAAAATGGTTAAGAAATGCAAAAGACAGGAGACGAAATTGGACAATATAAACAGAAACCTTTTAGATAGCACAATCAGCTGTTTTGTAATGTGCATGAAGTTGAAAAAGAGCATGCGGTATGTTGTATTCCCAAGCGGGACGCTGCGGAGGGGCGTCGGTGAGGAGATGCTCATAAATGAATAAATAAACATTATGACACTGTTGACTTATTCATGCTGAGCTTTCAGATACACTCTGACTTTTCACATGTCGCCGAGGATCCTTGAAAGCCAAATGTGCAAATCAAATAGTGTCATAAAAAATGAATTTTTGTCTCTTCCTCTGCTAAAAATAACTGCAGTGACAGGTTTTCATGTGTCGTTAAATAATGTGCACTTGCCAAAAGGTGCCGCCATTACTTAACCTTTAAAAGTTAGACACAATCAATAATTTTAGTTCACAGCCGAGGGCTTTCATTAAAAGCAAACAATCATCCAGTGTAATTAAGAGGGTGTCCCAGGCTAACAGTCTTTTTTTTTTTTTTCAAGCATTTTCCGACGAATCCAATCCGCAGTACACAGATGCTTATAAGAATTCCTTTATATCATGCAGGCATTTTAAAAATTCATACAGTATAAGAACATGACGTGCTCGAGAAAAGGCGTTCTCATGCTAGCCATGCTTTGCATAATTGAACCTGCGACTACTCAGATAAGCCATGACAAATGTTTACAAAAGTAGCGCAGCATTCAAACTATAATTTAATGCACAGGATTTTTTTACTTAAATGGCAGTTTTTGCAATTTTCCACCCTTTCCAGCTAATCAAATTGAAACTTTGAACACAGCCAGTACAACTTCGAGCTAGTTTGCCACTAACCTATCCAGTCAGGCTGCAGGACCAGAGTGCTATTCTTCATGGCCAGCTGTTTCCACTGTGCCCAAGGTTCTTATTTTACTTAATTATTCATCTGTTTGATATATTTTTCATTGGTGTGCCATCAGAGACAACAAAGCCATCTCTGTTGGCCTTGACACGATCAGAAACACTGATCTACATTCACAACATGAATTATAGTATTTGTTCCAAGGAATTGTATTCATTTCCGCTTCCAGTATAAGAAGTGGATTGGGTCGATTCTGTCCCCATTAAAGGCCCAGGTACAAAAATGCATCTTGAACCTCACCAGAAGACAAGCCTATAGTTTTACTATTGTCACCTGCAGCTCAAATAAACCTCACATCTAACATCTAACACTTTATCCATTGATTTAATTTGCACTGATAAATGTCATCAATTCATCAACATTGAAAGAACAATCAGCATGTTTGGTCCATGTGGACATCTGAACGTCCACAGAAAATTGTTACACAATCCAAATAAAACTGTGGCCTGTGGTCAGCACGCAAAAAAACCCTCTCCTGCAGCCGCTGCAGACGAACTATGAATCCATAGCACCCCTTGGGTACAATTAATCTATGGTGGCCTTTTAGAAACATTTTTGTAACCCTGCCTTTAGCTCTACAACTAAATGCACACTTCTGCTATCTGCAGTTCAAGTGAAGCTTTTGAATGACATGAAATCTTTGACAGAAAGGTCATAACTTTGAAAACTGTTGAGATTTGAAGTATTGTTCTAAAATTATGACCTGTGTTCTGAACACAGGACAGAACAAATCCATAGTATCCTCGATAGTATCCATAGTAGCGGAATACAATGAGGCTACTTCAGTTCGTAATTTCCGGACTGGTATGTAAGACGCACCCACTAAATTTAAAGAGAAAAAAACATTTGTACATAAGTATGTCACACCTGTCTACAAGTATAAGCTGCAGTTGTCCACATCGTAACGTGGGAGATTTAGTACACAGAAAGATGTTTCACAGAAAGATTTTTCAACTTTTGATTCAATAAAAGCTTTTTTCCAAAAAGTGCATTGTAACATGGATAGTTAAACAATGCCGAACAGTGAGTGTCGTATGCCCAGTTAAACAGCAGCCTACCAGGAAAGTCATCTATCGCTGTCCTCCTCCGCCTCCTTCTGGGAACTAAAACCACTCAAGTCGTCTTTACAAGCAACACAATTGAACAGCCTCCTAATTCTTTTGTCACACACTTTGTCAGTTACTCTCTTTTCTCTTGGGTTGTCTCAAAGCAAATTAGCCATTTACCTTGAGCTATGCTCTTCATTTCATTCAGTCCAGCCTTTCGAAACCCGTTGGACGCTTGGCGGTCCGAGCAGTCCAAACAGAAGCTGTAGCAAGTCTACACTTGATCAAACTTACTTAAGATGTGTTGAAGATTGCTGCATAAGACATCAAAAAGTCATATTAGGTTCCACTTCACTAGTCCACGGCACTACTTCTTGAAGCTGCACTCTAAGCATCTTGGGAAATGTAGTTTTTAGCCATAAATTAGCCGAGAAAAAAGTAGCGGCTTATACATGGGAAATTGCAGTACATGCTTCTCAGAAAAGTGGGTCAAATTCTAAACTATTTAACTAGTGAACTGCTTGACGCTAGAGGTTCCACTGTGTTCCCTACATCACGGGTTTTCAAAGTGTGGCACCGTGAGCCTCTTGCCAGAGATTAGAGTACGGTTAGGGCCTCTCCTATAACCCCCCCAAAAATATTTTCTGGAACATATAGAATTTCTGCTTAGCCCAGATTGTTTCCTTTCTCACTACTCTAGAATATTGGTTTGCGCCTTTAATTTGTTCAAGAATGTCCGATTCAAACGGAAATGGATGCCAACCTAATCAATTTCCACCTTTAGAAATATTGTAAGTTAAAGTAATGGATTCCAGATAAGCCAAAAAATTTCATCATAAAACATGTTATATAGTTTTACAATTATAGTTTGAAGTGCAGAAAACTATTGAAAATGCCTAAAAATACATATCAATGATGAATGAAAGGGATAAATGAACATTCAAGGCTACCGTTACCCGATTCTTGACGTGACTGTTCCCAAAGCCATAATGTGGCAGCGAGATCAACTCCCACCACGTTCCTGTTTTGTCAAGAGTTATTTTTTTAATTTGATAGTGTTTCCCACCGCAACGACCCAAAATGGAGTCAAAGAACATTGCAAGTGCCAGCATTTTGATAAAGAAGGTGAGAAACACAACAACAGCAACGCAACAAGAAATAGTGGAAAATGGTGGTGGTAGATCTTGCTGCCACGTTGTGTCTTGGCAACCGTTACTTCTTCAATGAAGGTAAAAGTAACTTTAAATGTTGATTTATCCCTTTCATTTGTCATTTATATGCATTTACATTTGTTTCATGCATGCAAAACTATAATTGTAAAAACGTGTTTTGTGTTAACAGACCAGTGACGTAGCTGACTTCAGGTTCCGGTTGCCATTTTGTTAGCTAGCTAATAGAATGCTAACAAGGAAGGACGTTTTCTGATAAAAAAAATACATTAAGAACACAAGTGGATTCACGCAGTGTATTATAAAAATGGAAAGATGCACACCATATTCACACTAACCATTGAATGCAGGTAAAATTGTGCCGTACATTCATTACGTTAACCAAAACACATGCCGACTGAGGCAGATGCTAACCGAGGTTCCAATGTATTTATTTTCCCTTCAACATAATTGAAATTAGCTTGAAAAATGTTTTTTCTTTATTTGTATCAAGCTGTTGCACCTCCCCGTAAGTCTTTTTTTTTTTAAGCACCGCTAACGGTGATCATCTGCGACTTTTTTCACCTCAAAGAAAAAGGATAAAACACTCTGATAAACTAGGTAGGTGTGTGACAACAGTACCGTTATTTATTTAGTGACGCTGAAAGCAGAAAGCAGTTCACATCAATGCACAGTTCGCCGCCTCTGGTCAGTTAGTCGACGCTGCAGTCCAAAAGTCTCTTACTGCGGGTGATGTGGAGTCGTAACTCGTTCATTTTATTTGCTAAAGACCGCACATAAGCAAGGAAATGCTCGGTAGGCAGAGTCGGTGTGGTGTTAGCGAGAGCTTAGCTTGTATTCCTTCGTGCCTTCCTCACCTTTATTGTTTACGTTCTCGACGCCACTTGCGAACACTTCCACCCGGCTGCGTGGTGTGTGTAAACTCCGGTACTGCGAATCCATTATCCAAAAGCTCTTCTCGCGTGTAAGATGTTAAACCAGACCGAATATGAGAAAAATAACTAAAAAACTGCAAATCTGCAAATCTGGAAGAGACGCTGGGCTTTGCTGTGTGTAAACGCCACCATCCTGCATAAGTGTAGGTCTTCTGGTAAACACACTCGTCATTTTCAAAACACAAATGAGGCTGAATCTGTATGAAAATAGGCTATTTATTACAAAAACAAAGACATTCTATGTAAAAATGCAGGCTCAGCAGCAGTTGTGGGCACCCCCATGTCGTCAGAATGGCACAATCACGATTACATCTTCATATGATTAGCCTGAGAGATAGTTGAATCAGACTCCTCTGAATCGAATCAAGACACCCACGGAAAACACACATTTCTGAAAACAGGCCTCGAAGTTCTTAAAAACCCAGAAGGCTTTGCGTTATTGGTCCTGTGAAAACACACTTTTTTAATGCTTATCTATTTGGCCGTTTTAGGCCAAAATCTTTCATTGTGCTACATTGTTCTTGTGCAAACCTCCCCTTAGAAAGAGTTTGATTGGCTACACTTCAAGAACTTTTAAGAAGACCTCAAAGTCATGAACGGACGAAACTCCAACAAACAGTCAGAGGCAGTAGGGGCATGGATGTTTACCTCGTTCCCCTGGTACTTAGCACATTTTGCCAACACACAGGTCTGAGCAACCATGCGACACACCTCATGGAGTACGATGAGGCAACGAGCGGCATATTTTGCACCGGTTAAATAGAGCACACCGTGAAAAAAAAAAACACCTGCAGTCAGCGTATTCTGATGATCAGAGCTGTGTGTTGTGCCAAGGTGAACGGTAAAGAAAGCCTGGGACTGGAGTCGTTTAAGTTGGCAGGGGAAGGATAATTAATAGAAGAGCAAACAAGAGCAGCTCAATGCTGATGCGCTGGTTCTGCTCCATTAGAGGGAGAGAGCATCATTGGCCTAATGTGTCAATAGACAGCTGCAGGAGAGGGAGAAGAAGGAGCTTCTGGGGTCCGAATGGACTTGCTAATGAGCTGCTTTTAAAGACAGCCCTGCCAACACAGCGACTCCAGGGACTAATACACATGTGAGCGAGCGTGCACAAACATACACAAATGTACACGCAGAGTTGATACTGTCCCCAGCTAATGAGGAGAGAGGAGGGTGCTGCATGTGAGGCGACAGCAGGCTGATAGTCCGAGGGGAAGGAAAAGTGTTCAAAGCACAATAGAACACAAAGAGTTTAACATGAAGGTAATGGCAGCTGGTTCGGAACTGATGAAGATACACTCCTGCCTACCCTCCTCCAAATGGTGCGCTACACTTTACATGTGTCACAAACTTGCCCTGTTGCATTACTCTGCTGAAGGATGCTCATATTGTAGTACACCAAAAAACACATAAACAAACCCTTCCTCAAACATGCACTGACAGATAAACACACCCACCCACTCCGCCAAGGCTAAAGTGCTCCATTACATGTCATAGCATTATAAGTCAAAAGCGCTCTTAGTGCTAACATTCTCTTTAAGCGCCCGTCTGTGACAACCTGAAATGTAATCGGTTACACTGAGACAGGGGCGCCATAAAGGGGGGGGAAAGTTGTTATGAAAAGCTGCCCTCTAACTCGTCGTAGTGATTCATTCATAGATGACCAGATTTGCATCTTGGGACAGTCCGGTGACCTCGAATTAATGCGGTCAGAGTTAGAGCAACATCATCCGGAGGGGAACATTCCACAAGGGTACCCGGTAATTCAAGCATAGAGACACAGTAATAAAAGGTCAAGTGACATCGATGTAGGACGCCAGGAGGAGGACATTTCAAAGCCCTGAGGTAAACACACAAGGACTCAGCTAGTGAGGAAAAATAGAGGCCTGAAGTCAGGGGAGTTTAGATAGAGTAAGACTGGTGGAGGTTTGCAAACAGGCTTCTGAGGCTGATGAACGGTGTCAAATGTTGCACATCATAATATTCTACAGGGCGAGCAACGTTTTAATTGCATGGTTGACTCAAAGCTATCTACAGTCAAACCTCGGTTTTTGAACGCCCCAGTTTTTTTGTTTTTTGATGAAAATGCTCTCCAAAATTTTGCCTCAGTTCTTGTGGAGTGTCTCCAATATCATAAAAAACTGCTCTGCTTTATCCCTTGGTACATGGAATCTTGTGGTATTTATGAAGACGTGGACAGATGAGACTCCCAGCACTGCTTGTTCATGCAGCCATCTTGGATCATACGAATCATCTTGGATCATACGAATCATCTTGGATCATACAAATTTCACTATACTTTCTTTACGCAATACATTCATTTGCAAACTGAAATGAGAATGTTACACAAGCTAGTCATCGACAGCATCAACAGTAAGTTCCATCCTGGCAAAGAAATAAGAAATCGAGAAAGCCGATGTTGCAAAAGGGATTAAGGTGTGAACGAAACAGAAATCAAAAATGATCGAAGATGTTGAGAAGTTGTTGTAGGTGTGGATCACCTTCTCTCTCCCCCACCGACACCCCCTCCCTTTTCCACTGTTACCCCTTTGCTTTTCCACTGTCATGGTTCCATGATTGGTTCGAACTGAAGCTATTTTTTTTCGGTTCAACTCCGGCTCCAAAAGCTTGCTGGGCCGAGTGAGCAAACCGTTTGCTTAATGAAGTGGGCGAGGTTGCATTAAAAAAAAAAGTCTGCAAATTACCTTCATCTTCATTACATTGCATTGCAACTCTAACAATGGGAAACACTCCGAAAACATGGACACCAGAGGAAACAAAGGAGAGGAGTATCAAACTTGTTAAAGAAGGTAAATCTTCATGCAATGTTGCAAAAGATCGTTCACAGTCAGCTGTGTGTAAAATCTGGACCAATGACAAACAACAAGGGAAGGCTTTTAAAGGCAAGCGTATTGGTAGACAAAGGAAGACATCAAAGCACCAAGACAGACAACTTAAAGCAAAAAGTCTTGAAAACAGGGAATGCACAGCAAAACAAATGAGAAACAAATGGGAGGAAACAGGAGTCAACGTCTGTGACTGAACTGCAAAGCTAAATGAAAGCCATCATTAACACCTACACGGAAAAAACCAAGGTTACAATGGGCTAAGGAAAAGCAATCGTATTGAATGATGAACTAGAGTCTGCATTGGGCGAGGTGATGATGCTGGAACTTTTGTTTGGTGTCATTCCAGTGAGATTTCTGAAGAAGAAAACATGCACATTTCCACAGTCATTGATGATATGGGGCTGCATGTCAGGTGAAGGTACTGGGGAGATGGCTGTCATTACATCTTTTATAAATGCACAAGTTTACGTGGACATTTTGGACACTTTTCTTATACGATCAGTTGGAAGGATGTTTGGGGATGATGAAATCGTGTTTCAGGATGACAATGCATCTTGCCATAGAGCAAAAAAAAGACACATAAGGTCAAGGTCATGGCTCAATCCAATTAAAAATCTATGGTGGAAGTTGAAGAAAACGGTCCATGAGAAGGCTTCAACCTGCAAAGCTGATCTGATGGAGAGTACAGTTTGTCGCTCATTTAAAGGGGATCATTTGGATTTTTTGACATGAAGTCGTATGACATCCCCATCAGCAGTGTTTGTATAATAGTTTATTTATTTATTTATTCATTCATTCATTCATTCATTGGTATTAATGTCTCTGCTATTGTTGTTGCTTAATTTATTGGTATTTATGTTTCTTATGTTCTTATTGATTTTCTTGTGTTTTCTTTCTTTTTGGGAGAATGAACAGAATAAGAATTTCATTGCATAGCAGAACTACCTGTTTTACTGTGCATATGACAATAAAACTTTTCAATCTTGAATCTTGAATAACAGCAACTTATCCCCCCCCCCACCCCACCTGGTCTCCTAAATCCAGTTCTGGTCAGATTTTGGTGATAAAGAACATAGTTCCGCTTAGTTGCTGGAGACATTTAAGTAGAGAGTTTGGCTGCAAATGATGTGTTCAAAAGATGAATACATTTGCATCACAAAAATGCCTTCTCAAAAAAGTCTGATCTCACAAAACGCTCGGGGTTATATTTGTCTCCCGCCATATCCCTGCGTTCATCACACACACGTGAATGCACAGGCCGCAGTGCGCAGGGATACGGCTGGAGATAAATATAACGCTGAGCGTTTTGTGAGGTCAGATTTTTTTTTTAGAAGGCATTATTGTGATGCAAATGTGTTACTCTTTCGAATGCATATTGTTTTGAGAAGCCAAACTCTTTACTTCAACGTCCCGAGCAACTAAGCGGAACTACTGTATGTTCTTCATCACCAAAATCCGATCAAAACTGGACTGAGGAGACCAAGTGGGGGGTAAGTCGCTGTTGCTGGACTACAATGCTGATGGGGATGTCATACAACTTTATGTAAAAAATCCAAACTATCCCTTTAAGTCCATGTCTCAGAGACTGCAGGCTTTTATAAAAGCCAGAGTTGGTGCAACAAAGTACTATTGGTGTGTTGTGGTGTGTTGTGTTGTGTTGAAGTGTTCTTTTGTTTGTTTTTCCTGATTTCATACTTTTTCCTGAGAATTGATTCCTTCCCTATTTTTTCCCTCTCCTTGGTCTAAAAAAGTCACTGTTATTGACTTCCAATTTCATTAAATTTATTTGACTGTTTTTTAAAGCCAGAAAGTTGCCATTTGAAATGACTTTAGTTGTGTGTCATGTCTGTGATCTGTTTTTTTCTACAAAATTAAACAACTGAATGAATATCCTCCAAGACTGGTGATCGCATATTTTTTGCTAGGGGTTCTACACTTGCAGGAAATGAAATAATTACAAAAGTATGGAGGCACATAACTTCTCTACATCTGGTTGGATCCTTGAATTAGGCTTTGCAGCCATGAAAGACAGTGTTGAACTTACTGGTGTGTCATTTGCCTTCCTATTTTGTACTTTGCGTTGGTGCCTGCCTTCTCCTGGCCTGTGTGTTTTTTTTCCTTTGCAGATGTCATTGCTCTGGCTGGAGGCCGGACAAACGAGCCCACCTGAGGCTGATTGTTTTCCTCTCCACTTAAGCTGACTGCTTGCACCTGTGAGATGTTGCTTGCTCGCCACATTTGCATGAACTCCATTCCTCTGCCTCCTGGTTTATTTGTTGCTAGTGTTTCTTTGTTTGCAACGTTTTCCCTATACTATACTATACTATACTAGTTAAGTGTGTCATGCAAGTTTGGCCCATTTGCTTGCCTGCCTTCTAGCAATGTTGTGTGCTTTTGTTGACCTTTGGTGACCTTTGCTTCCATGGTGTTTTTTTCCCTTTGTTCGTGAACTTTGATTTTCTCATACTTTGCTTTATTAAAAGACTTAAACTGCTTTGACAACTTCGTGAGTCTACATCTGGGGCCCAAGCCTTTACATAACGTAACATTGGTGCATCGTAAGTACCGTATTTACTTTACTTTGTTGTCATGGTTATATTTGTCCAAACAAAGGTACCTTTAGTTGTATGAGGCATTAAAATGAACAAGAAACTGAAAAAACAAGGATGTTTTCCATGACTGCATGTCTATGGAAGGGACCGAAAGGTCGGTTAAGAGTTAATTTATTTTTTTATTTTTTTATTTAGACAAACGTAAACATGCACAACAAACATGGCATCAATTTCAAGTAAATTTTCAGGATAAAATAGTGCAACAACAGGCTGCTTTAAAACAGGAAGTGAAAGTCAAATAAGGAAATTAAAGTATACCTAATTAAGAAATTATTAAGAAAATGAGCTAAAATGCTAAACTCTGGGTTTTCTACAAGATTCAAATGGTTAATTGTATTAGACCATGACTTATTTTGTCTGAGGTACAGAATAAAGAAAGCTACACTGTGGAATCCTCCTTGCCATCTGTTTGTAACCATTCATATAAAAAATATGACGGAATGGAAGTTCTCAGGTTTTGGACAGGTGCAATACTACAGTGCGCACGTCTGATGCTGCTCACAGAGGGCCAAGGAATGCTCAGGTCGTTTTTGTGCATGCTCTGATACTTGGAAAAATTAGGGGGGGAAATTGGCTGTGTGCTCCCTAAGCGTTTGAGCCCGTGACAACAGCAAGCGGACGTGACGTCACGTGAAACCCAGCAATTGTCATACAAGTGTAAAAAGATGTTAATAACTGTTTTCATTCAAATGTACAAACAATGCACTCATACTTCTGTCATGTAATGAAGGCGTACTGCAGAGTTCAGCACATCAAGTGTGAAAAGAAGTTACGATAGCAAAACGTGAAAACAAAACCTTCTCCCTTAAAGTGCTCATGACACCAAAACACATGTTAATCTTGTTTCTGCTGTGAAAAACAACATTGAAAGGCATATTCCCTGTGTTAGATGCGTGCTCGCATATTCAAATATTCATGCAATATTCATATTTCGTCACTTCTTCCAGGTCCGAAGGAGGCGGATGTGATGTCTACACCGGGACGTCCCACCCCCAAGTTCCCATTCATTACAGTGCATTCCACGTTATTATTCCCCAGTTCTCGGTGAATTTCTGTTATGTATATTTTTCATATTATGCTCACTCGTGGTGCTTCTGTTGTAACTTCATGTATGTTTTTCTCTTTTCACGCTGTTTGTCTCTTACCACCCCTTGCTGAGACAAAGTGTATCCCTTTCTGGACTGAGGTCTCATGAGGTACACCGGGGTCTTGCGTAACGTTACGCATTATAAGGAAAATGAGAAAAAGAGAACACGGCATCCATTTAAAAAGGAAATGACAGTTCTTAAATTGCTTCTAAAAGTGCATGGAAGCTATAATGAAGTCTAGCCAAATGTGATGTAAAGATACTCAAACCTCCCAATGAACTTGTAATGTTAATTTGTTCTGGGGAAGAAAACACTCCCTAGGGCCTCTTTTTTTTGTGTATATATATATATATAGTTATTTCTACTCTGACATATGAGATTAAATCACAGGCATTTGCACAGGTCACACTCATAAACCAACTCATGTAATACGTTTTCAATAACAAACATTTTGTACAGCCTTTTTAATACGTTAACTATTAGACTCCACCATCTGAAAAGCAAAGCATTTTGTACCTAGAGATAACTGAGTAAAGTAGAACATAGCTTGACAATAACTAGTTAGGTTTTTAGAGCTACGCCCGATATAGCTTTCAGAATCCCACTGTTCCGGCGACAGCATGAATCAACGTGCAGATTAGGAATCACGCTATGCCAATTATAATTAGTAACCGGGCCTCCTGCAGCTGTCACATAAGAGTGAGATAGGGTCTTTTCCGTACGTTCAAAAAGCACCACAAATCGATTGAGGATCCCAGGAGCTCTGGGCTGTGTACTAACATGGTTGTACTGTCTGCCTC
Organism: Dunckerocampus dactyliophorus; assembly: GCF_027744805.1. Classification (NCBI taxonomy): domain Eukaryota; kingdom Metazoa; phylum Chordata; class Actinopteri; order Syngnathiformes; family Syngnathidae; genus Dunckerocampus; species Dunckerocampus dactyliophorus. The sequence goes on along the minus strand of NC_072829.1, from coordinate 24,307,506 downwards.
TGTAATGTAATGCTCTTTGACTGCTTGCAGTCCCACCGGCTATGTTCAGCCTCATTCCCATGACAATAACAGCCAAGTCCTTGATATGCTTGGACAGAGATCTATAACGACTATCTAGTCGTATCTGCAAACGTGGACAACAAGAGTGAGCCGTGCTCCTTTTTCAAAGAACAGTA